>NC_000083.6:17502469-17816933 GCF_000001635.26 Mus musculus | reverse complement strand
AATAAGATAGATTTAAATAAAAGAAAGAAATATTGAATGTGTATAAATGAAAACGTATTCTGATAGTTCACCTTGGGGTTGGGTAACTAAATCAACTTCAGAGTTGTATTAGGTGTGCAAATTATAATGTTTAGGATAATGACTAATGAGGAAATAGAGTGTAAAAATTACAAAAACAGAGAAAATAATTATGAAGGGGAAAAAGTACCCCAAGAATCTAAACATAACCCAGAACATGTTTTTAAAGAATCGTGATGCCTAGAGCTGGTTCATCAGATAAAGGGTGCTGCCAATGAGCCTCAAGAACTTAATTTGATCACCAGTACCCTCCTGGTGGAAGGAGAGAACCTACTCCCACAAGTTCACAAGTTGTCCGATAACCTTCCTGATATGTGGATGGATTCTTGAGCATGCATGCGGGCTCTCTCTCTCTCTCTCTCTCTCTTTCTCTCTTTCTCTCTCTCTCACACACACATGCACACACACACAACTTAATTTTTTTCTTTTAAAGAGAAATAAAAGTATCACCTTTTAGTGATAATGTGATCACCTACCTAAAAATCTTGAGAGAGTTTACAAAAGAAAAAATTATAATCAGATTCTTTGATTTGGTAAAATATAAGTTCTTTACATAAATCATAATCTTATAATGAATCAACCTTACACAAGCATATTCCAGATTTAATGTGACTTTTGAAATGGCTAAAATATGAAAAAAATATTTTACCATTATCATTTCTCATTTGGTCACTTTCTAATATAAGAAAATAATTGGTTTTTATGAATTAATCACATAGGCCATTTCAAACAGGGATAACTTGTGTTCTTCTCCCCGAGATTTGACAAAGTCTCTAGATTTGTGTGTATTTGTGTGTGTGTGTGTGTGTGTGTGTGTGTATGCAGTCTTGAGAGTAGCATATCTGATGTCTTCTTGATCTCATCAATCTCTTCTCACTAGGTTGGTTGGGCAGAGAAGCCAAGCAATGTTATTGTTTCTGGCTTTTCAGTGATGGGATTACAAATGCTCACCACCATTCCAGGCCTTTGATATAGGTTCTAGAGATCTGAACTCAGGTCCTCATTCTTGTATGTTGAACACTTTACTCACTGACCCCTGGAGAAATTTTCTTTTGTATATAATTGAGATATAACTAAAAGATCTTCCCCCACAACAAAGTAGTATGTTGTTCCAAATATAAATAGCAGTAAATTGAAATGCATTGGTGTGACCAGACATAGTAATGACTTATTGATTGGCTGTTAGTTGTCTTTCTAGGTTTTTTTTTCACATTTTCTAATTATATAAGTTTGTTAAATGCATATAATAATGACATACCCATTTTATCATTAATACTATTTAATAGCTCTATTATAAATTTATTTGACCAACAGTTTTTAAAATGTTTTTTAAAATATTTATTTTATTTTTAAGTGTGTATGTGTGTGCACAGTGTGTATATGCATGTACCTGTAAGTACAGGTAGTTAAGGAGACTGGAGATGTTGGGTTCCTAGAAATTGGAGTTATAGGCAGTTGTGAGCAACACAATATAGGTGGTGGGAATTGAACTTCTGTCTTCTACAGGAGCAGTATGCCTTCTTAACCACTAAGCCATCTTTCCATCTCAGAACAGTGTTTTCATTGAGATGTTGAATTATTATCTTCTTTTGAGATTTCTCTATTTTGTGAGTGCTTGTGAGGAGGCCTACATTGAGTAATTGAGGACGTAAATGAGAGATACTTGACTTTCAGTATAAAATGGCGCCAGACCTTTACACAACTGACTCCATAGTGGAAGTTCCTTTCAGGCCATAAAATTTAGCACATCGGCAGCCCCACCTGCCAAAGTGAAAACAAAGGACTAATTCATCAAAGTCCATAGTTCTGGGAAAGTCTCTAAATGCACTAACATTGCCTTTTGGCTTCTGAAGTTCCATTTCTGGCTAACTGTTCTTGTTAACTGAGGTATATCAAGCTAGAATGTTTTTTGTACTTAAAATCTTACCTTGAGCAAGGCTCAGAGGTATACTGGGATCTTGAACTCTCATTGTAGTCAATGGCTGACTAATAAAGAATTCTATTTGGCTTAAATCCATGTCTAGCCATTAGATTCCCCAAAACATTTCTGAAAGTCCCATTGAGATCCCCAGAGACCTTGAGACACCGGAGGTCTCAGAGCTTCTTGGAGCAGGAAAGAATGCAGTGGTCAAGGATCTCCTCCAGGGTTTGCAACTTGAGATGCTCCAGGGCTCCAGGATTCCCTTTGATCTATTCCTGCTTAACTCTTGGGAGGAGTCTGACACTCCCACCCCTTAAGGAAAGAAATTAAAAAGTCTGCCACTTATAGAGGAGGTAGGTCTGGTTAAGGCACTATGATGTCTATTCTTGGTTGTCAATTTGACTACATCTGGAATTCACTAAAATCCATAAGTTGGAGGACACACTTGTGAGGTATTTTTTGCTTAATTTAAAGTAGGTACATCCACTTCTATTCTGGATCTGTGAGGTAGAAACACACCTTTAATCTATATCTTGAGGCAGGAAGACACACTTTTCATCTGGTCCATACCTTCTTCTTGAAACCTAGATAAGGACTGTCTGTTCAAGTATATAACATGTATTATTACATATAATATATAATTATAATATGTAATACTATATATTCTTACATACAATGTATTAGATATTACAATAATATATACATAATAGTTAATATATAATTTGTAGTATAATATATTCATTCTATAAGTTCTGTTGTTCTAGAGAAGCCTGATTAATATAGGTAACTTCTGTTTGGACCCAGAAGAGTTCATAAGTGGCAGCTGATCCAGTGTCTGGGGTCTGGCATCACACTGGATTCCCCCTGTCTGTTCAGGTACATGAATGTGTAGTAGGCAGGTTGTCTTTGCAGTGTCTTTTTATGAATGTATTCGTGTCTTTCTATGTGCTTCTGTTACTTTGGTTTTCCTGGTATTGACCAGTGACTTTTTCTTGTTCTGAGCACTATCTCCCCCACCAAGGGTTAAGACTCTTGTCTTCCTGTTTGGGATCCGAATTCTTTTGGCTCTACCAGGTCATCCAACAATCCTCCTCTGCCTGTCTCACTCAGGCAGCACTCACTTGTTTTACGAATTGACTCTGAATCAGGGTCTCTGTGTGGAGTTGTAGAGGGGCTGAGCTTCTCATCCAGGGCCCTCAGCAGAAGGCACATTCTCAGGAAGAAATAGTTCCCTGAGATGTACATTATCTCTGCTCCCCTTCCTGCTCTAAGCCATAGCCCGAAAGGGGAAAAGAGCAAGTTCTATTCTTCAATGATTTATGTCTCCTTCTCAACAAATGACCATTATAATTTGCAAACACAAAACCCACCATTCTCTGAAAATGTTAGAACTGCTCCAGGGCCAGGCAGGGGTGATCACTGCTGGACAATGCAGTCTGAGCAGAATGGACTTTCCCTTCTGTCTAACACTGAACAAGGAGACTTCATACAATCTTCCCTAGGTCCTATTTAGAAGGATTAGAGACAGCTGCTAAAAGATTTTCTTTATCATCCAGTTAACTCCAAGAAGTAGAAAAAAAAAAGTTAGATTTAAAGGTAAAAGTAGGTCCTAGTTGCTGGGGGTAGCTCAAAAAGTGTTTAACCAGAGAGAACAGATGGAGAGATAACTGTTGCATGAATTGAAAGCCACAGTCACATTCTCTGATGATGAGATGCAGTTAGACTTAAACCTATCCAGAAAAATTTTAGTGCTTACCTTCTGTCTGAAGAATGTCTCTTAGCTGAAAGCTGTGCCTGCAATGAAAAGATACACTTGGGCTATCTTTCAGTTTAACAACAAAGATCTCTAGGGGCATAGTCTGAAACTAATCCTACTATGATTGGCCCAATACAGCGTTCCTCTAATTCTTGACCAGTTGGCTACCCTATTCAGATTAAACAATGCCAAGTGGCCCTAGTGACAAAAAGAGAAAATTGCATTCCATATTGCCTGGTTTGAAGAGACCGGCATCCTGGTGCCTGACAGTCACCCTGGAATATAACTTTCCTGCTTGTGAAAAAACCTAGCATTTCTGATTCTCATAAGTCTGATTCTTCCACTAAAACATACGAATCACTGTCTCAGACATGAAAGATTCATTCCTCAGCCTCCCATTGGCAGAAGTACGCAATTCTATCTTTGCTTTTAAATAGACAGACCCAAAGAGAGGTTATATCAGACAACTAACATGGACCAGGTTTCCTCAAAGATTTAACAATTCTCCAACCCTATTTAATGAGACACTAAATGCTGACCTCATGCCCTATCCAACAGGAGCTTCCTGGGGAAATGGACTATAAAATGGCCCCTGAGAGACTGCTACAGGACTTACAAAAATTGATCTACAGAACTTTGGGTAAAAATAGCCCAACTTTGTGCAGTACAAGCTACCTATCTTGGTTACCAGGTGAGGGAAGACAAAAGGAGCCTGTCACAGAGTAGTATTGTTGCCATCTGTACTAGCTTGTTTTGTGTCAATTTGACACAGCTGGAGTTATCACAGAGAAAGGGGAAATGCCTCCACGAGATCCAGCTGTAAGGCATTTTCTCAATTAGTGTTCAAGGGGAAAGGGCCCCTTGTGGGTTAGGACCATCCCTGGGCTGGTAGTCCTGGATTCTGTAGGAAAGCAAGCTGAGCAAGCCAGGGGAAGCAAGCCAGTAAGGAACATCCCTCCATGGCTCTGCATCAGCTCCTGCTTCCTGACCTGCTTGAGTTCCAGTTCTGACTTTCTTGGTGATGAACAGCAGTATGGAAGTGTAAGCTGAATAAACCCTTTCCTCCCCAACTTGCCTCTTGGTCATGATGTTTGTGCAGGAATAGAAACCCTGACTAAGACAAATTGGTCCAGCATAGTGGGGTATTCCTGTGACAACCTGACCATGTTTTGGGGAGGACTGTGGAAGAACTTTGGAACTTTGGGCTAGAAGGTCGGTGTTAAGTGCTCTGTCAGATGTTGTGTAGGAGCTTGGAAGAGAACAGTGCAGAAGATGGAGGCCTGGCTTGTGAAATTTCAGAGGAAAAATTAAAGACTCTTTCCAGGGCCATTGCTATTTTGATTGGGAAGATTCTGTGGTTCTGATTAGCTGGGCCTAAAGAATCAGCTGTGATTAACAAGATACCAGAACTACTAAAGTGAAACTTTTGCATTACTGGGATTATTGATGCTGGTTAGCTGTAGCTAAGAAATTAGCAGCGATTAAGAAGAGACCAGCCCAGAAACTTAGAATACACGAGATAGAAGATACAATCTGCAAAACACATGAAACTCAAGAAGAACAAAGACCAAAATGTGGACACTTTGCCCCTTCTTAGAATTGGGAACAAAACACCCATGGAAGGAGTTACAGAGACAAAGTTTGGAGCTGAGACGAAAGGATGGACCATCTAGAGACTGCAATACCCGGAGATCCATCCCATAATCAGCCTCCAAACGCTGACACCATTGCATACACTACCAAGATTTTGCTGAAAGAACCCAGATATAGCTGTCTCTTGTGAGGCTATGCCGGGGCCTAGCAAACACAGAAGTGGATGCTTACAGTCAGCTATTGGATGGATCACAGGGCCCCCAATGGAGGAGCTAGAGAAAGTACCCAAGGAGCTAAAGGGGTCTGCAACCCTATAGGTGGAACAACAATATGAACTAACCAGTACCCCCTGGAGCTTGTGTCTCTAGCTGCATATGTATCAGAAGATGGCCTATTCGGCCATCATTGGAAAGAGAGGCCCATTGGTCTTGCAAACTTTATATGCCAGGGCCAAGAAATGGGAGTGGGTGGGTAGGGGAGTCGGGGGTGCGGTATGGGGGACTTTTGGGATAGCATTGGAAATGTAAATGAAGAAAATGCCTAATAAAAAAAATGAAAAAAAAAAAAAAAGAAGAAGAAGAAGAAGAAGAGACCAGCATCAAGCTGGGCGTGGTGGCACACGCCTTTAATCCCAGCACTTGGGAGGCAGAGGCAGGCTAATTTCTGAGTTCAAGGCCAGCCTGGTCTACAGAGTGAGTTCCAGGACAGCCAGGGCTACACAGAGAAACCCTGTCTTGGAAAAAAAAAAAAAAAAAGAAGAAGAAGAAGAAGAGACCAGCATCATTGAGGTGACATCTTCTGGGAAGTGTTTTTTTGAGAGCACAGAGGCTGTGTTCCACAGATAAGCAAGGTTGTACCTTGTGCTACAGTGGGACTTGGTAATGTGTAAGAATCACCCAGGAGGTACTGGTTTTGAAGGCATGAAGGGGTCACACAGAGCAGCAGAGGCACTGTGAGAGGACATGGAAGGCCATTGGTGAAGGTGCAGCCTCGGTTGCAATTGATGGCCCAGGACTGAAGGGGTCATGCAAAGGATTTGAGGCTTAGCACTATGAAGAGAGCGTATGAGCAGCTATTGTTAAAGCCAAGTTAGAGTGGAAGACAGCAGCATTTTGGAGAAGCCAGTACCAGGAGATGACTACCAAGAACCGCAGCAGCAGTGGAGTACAGGCGGCTGGAGCCTAGAAGACAACGTGTGTGCTACAAAGGGCATGGCTGGAGAAGTGACCCAAGCCCTTGGAGGAGCCCAGAAGATCGTGAATTGGATCCCAGACATTAGGTGGTTGGAGATTGATTTTTGCTTTTTGATTGTGACTGTGCCCTGATATTTTTCTCTCTTGAAGGAAGTTTTTTAGTGAAGCCCACAGTTAAGAGACTTTGAATTTTAAAGTACTCTGTATTTTAAAAGATACTGGAACTTATAATATGTAAAGACTGTGGGACTTTTAAAGTTATTTAGATCTTGGGGATGAATAAGAACTAAGTGATGTGTTTGCGTGTCAAGTTGACAAGGGGTCAATTGTACTGGCTAGTTTTGTGTCAACTTGACACAACTAGAGTTATCACAGAGAAAGGAGTTTCAGTTGGGGAAATGCCTCCATGAGATCCAGCTGTAAAGCATTTTCTCAATTAGTGATCAAGGGGGAAAGGCCCCTTGTGGGTTAGGACCATCCCTGGGCTGGTAGTTCTGGGTTCTGTAGGAAAGCAAGCTAAGCAAACTAGGGGAAGCAAGCCAGTAAGGAACATCCCTCCATGGCTCTACATCAGCTCCTGCTTCCTGACCTGCTTGAGTTCCAGTCCTGACTTCCTTGGTGATGAACAGCAGTATCAAGTGTAAGCCGAATAAACCCTTTCCTCCCCAACTTGCTTCTTGGTCATGATGTTTGTGCAGGAATAGAAACCCTGACTAAGACACCATCCTTCAGATTCTAACTCCGAAGTCTGAGAGACAGGTTCTAGAGTTCCTAGGTGCACCTAGGTGTTGCTGCCTCTGGATACCAGAGCTTGTAGAGATAGTAAGGCCTCTATACACCAGCACAAAGAGGGGTCAGTGAGTCCCTAATTTTGACTGAGACTAAACAAAAAAACATTTGAGGCTTTACAAACAACTTGGATATTGGGTCCAGTGCTTCCAGATGTCTCAAAACCTTTTTATCTATTTATCAATGAAAAAAATTACAAAAGAGGTTTAATCTAAACTTTGAGACCATAGAAATTCACTGTGATATATTTGTCCAAATGATTGGATCCTGTAACCACAAAATGGCTCACCTGTCTAAGAGGTGTGGCAGCTACTGTTAGTCTACTGAAAAAAAACAAACAAACAAACAAAAAAAACCAACCAAACAAACAAGTTACCTGTAGGTCTGGATCTTATACTCACAGCATCCTATGATGTTGTTGAGGTCCTCCTCTAAGGAACACCAGAATGCTGATTATCTAATACAAGTATGACCCAGTACTAGGCCCTACTCTTAGACTACCTTGGCATCCAATTGAGAAACCCACTGCTAACAATCCTGCTACCCTCTTGCCTGATGATGCCCCAAATGTTCTCATCCCTGACTGTCATAGATGAAAGATGAAACTAGGTACATGACAGCTATAGTAGATATTTTGGCTGAAATGATTTGGACCTAAGCTAGGTACCTCAGCCCAAACAGTAGAACTGATTAGTCTAAACCTGCGCTGCTGACCTGGCTGTTCAAAAAATGACCAGTGAGACCTACTGACATTCTGTTGACATACTGTGATCTGGTGCTGCCTGAGTCTCCATTGTAGAGAATAAATGAACACCTCCAACCCATGGGTTAATGGAAGACATTAGAAGGAAAAAAATCAATATGTCAAAACAACTGGCAGAACTCTAGTAACTGATCTTCACTGGGCTACTCCTCTGGGGTCTACAAAAATTTCTGAATTGTTTAGACCAAGGTATGTTATATCTAGACTAGACAGCCTATCTTGTTTCAGCCAGATATCAAGTTTGTCAGGAAATATATCCAAAACAGAGAACCTTTACCCGGAATGTGTCTTAATGAGAGAGTACTACCCAGGTGAACTCTGGAAAAACTGACTTCACCAAGATTCAACCAGCCAGGCAGGATGCAAATACCTGCTAGTTTTTTATAGATATCTTTTCTGGATGGGTAGAAGTATTCCTCACCTAGACTGAATATGTTCAAATAGTAACATAAAAGCTCCTCTGCTGTCTTAGTCAATGTTCTCTTGTTATGAGGAGACACCATGACCATGGCAACACTTCTAAAGGAAACATATTTCATTGGAGCTGGCTTACAGTTTCAAAGGTTCATTCTGTTATCATCATGGCTGAAAGTAGGGTGGCACACAGGGAGAAAGGTAGCTGAAAGTTCTACATCCGGATCACAGGCATCAGGGAGAGACAGTGGGCACAGCAGCTTTCCTTAGTTTTGGAGGGAGATTCCATAACATCTTTCTTGTATCTGGCTTTGACTCTGAAGCTTTTTGTTTTCAATGGTTTATTTCTTGAGTTCTTTGTATGTATTGGATATTACCCCTCTATCAGATGTAAGATTGGTTAAGATCTTTTTCCAATCTGTTTTTTTATTAGATATTTTCTTTATTTACATTTCAAATGTTATCCCCTTTCCTAGTTTCCCCTCCGAAAATCCCCTATCCCCTCTCCCCTCCCCCTGCTCCTCAAACCACCCACTCCCATTCCTGGTCCTGGCATTCCCCTATACTGGAGCATAGAGCATTCAAAAGGACCAAAGTCCTCTCCTCCCATTAATGGCTTACTAGGCCATCCTCTGCTACATATATAGCTAGAGCCACAAGTTCCACCATGTGTTTTCTTTGATTGGTGGTATAGTTTCAAGGAGCTCTGGGGGTATTAGTTAGTTCATATTGATGTTCCTTCCATAGGGCTTCAGTTCCCTTCAGCTCCCTGGGTATTTCTCTGGCTCCTTCATTGGGGACCTTGTGCTCTGCCCAATGGATGACTGTGAGCATCCACCTCTGTATTTACCAGGCACTAGCAGAGCCTCACAGGAGACAGCTATATCATGCTCTAGTCAGCAGGATCTTGTCATTATTTTTAATAGCTGATTAGTATTCCATTGTGTAAATGAACCACATTTTCTTTATCCATTCTTTGTTTAAGGGGCATCTAGATAGTTTCTAGATTGTCACTGTTCAGAATAAATCTGCTATAAACTTAGTAGATTAATTGCCAATTTTCTGAGAATGAGCCACAATGAATTCCTTACTGGCTATATAAGTTTTCTTTCCAACCAGTAATGGAGGAGTGTTCCCCTTGCTCCACATCCTCATCAGCATGAGTTGTCATGTGTATTTTTGACCTTAGCTATTCTGATATTTGTAGTAGTTTTTATTTGTATTTCTCTGATGGCTAAGAATGTTGAACATTAAGTGTTTCTCCAGCATTTGAGATGCCTCTTTTTAGGATTCTCTGTTTAGAACTATATCCTTTTTTTTTTTTAAGTTGGATTATATGATTTTTTTATAACAAATTTCTTTATTTCTTGATGTGGACTTGGGGAAAATCTTTTCCCAGGAGTATGTATTTTGTTAGATTATAAGATGCATAAACCAGTTTCTGCTTAGGTCCATTTGCTTGAAATATTATTTTCTACTACTACATGGCGTGATATCTACCCTTGATGTCAAGATGTGTTCCTTTAATGTAGCAGAAGGATTAATGCTGTTTTCATGTCCATTCTATTATTCAGACCTGCAAATAAAAAAAGAGGAAAACACACAAACACTCACACACATGCACACACACACACACACACACACACACACACACACACACACACACATCCTACTGCTAACACCACCAATACCACCACCAATTAAGAACAACAGCAAAATACCAGGAATTAACAAATGGTGCTGAGGGAAATTTCTTTTCTGGTCCAAACTATTTTGTGTTCTGTATGCTCCTTGGCCTGGGATATTTTTATGTCCTGTATTTTCATGGGTATAGTTAACTTCTTTAGGTTGAGGCTTTCCATCTAGCATCTTCTTTAGGGTTGAATTTGTAGATAGACATCACTCAAATTTGTTTTTATCATGTAATGTCTTATTTTCATCTTTGGTGATTGAATGCTTTATTTGGTATCATGTTCTTGGCTGACACCTATTTTCTCTTAGAATCCTTATCATATCTGTCCAGGTTCTTCTGGCTTTTAGAGTATGTATTGACAAGGCAGGTATAATTCTAATAGGTCTGCCTTTATATGTTATTTGGACATTTTTCCTTGCAGTTTTTAATATTCATTCTTTGTAAGTTTATTGTTTTTATTATTATGTGTACATGGGAATTTCTTTTCTGGTCCAATTTATTTAATGTTCTGTATACTTCTTGCAACTTGATAGATATCTCCTTTAGTGTAAGAAAATTTTCTTCTACGATTTTGTTGAAAATATTTTCTGTTCCTTTGACCTGGAATTTTCCCCCTTTCTCTATCCCTATTATTCTTAGATTTGATATTTTCATATCAAATCCAGATTCCCTAGATTTTTCTTTTAAGGTTCAACATTTTCTGTGACTGTTGTATCCACTCTTTCGATCATGACTTCAATGTCTTGAGTGTCTTTCATCAAGTGTTTCCTTTTGATGAGGCTTGCCTCTGTGAGTCATGTTCAAGCTCCTAAATTTTTTAATTCCTAATTTTTCTCAGGACATAGAACTCAGATTCTATCCCCACTTTCGGGTCTTGAACTGTTTTAGTCATTTCCTTTCACTGTTTTTCATATATTACCTTAAGGGATCTATTCATTTCTTCTTTAAGGATCTCTATTATATTCATGAAGGCTGTTTTAAGGTCTTTTACCTCTGCTACAGTACTGTTTGATTATCCAGGGCCTACTCTAGTCGGGTTCCTTGGCTCTAGTGAATTAAGAGAGAGGTGAGTGTCTGCAGTTAGAGTTAGCCTACTTACTTTCCTGATCAGAGTGGCCAGTAGTTTCTTAGGGAAGGCCTGTTGGAGTTGGAGACTGGGATAAAGCAATGAGTGGGGGAAGGGAAAGCAAGCAGAAAGCTGTGTGAAGGACTGGATATGTGATAGGGGCTAGGGAGGCTGCAGCAAGTATTCTGCTGCAAATCTGGGGTTGGAGTTAGGGGGATTAGATTTAGAGGAGCAGAGGTAGAGATTAAATCTGCAGTTGGCCTATCTGCTTTCCTGGCTGGAGTAGGACATAAAAATATTTTATATTCATTGATTATTTGTTAAAACTTGCAGATTTTTTCCAACAGTCTGAATGCCTAGCTCTTATTCCTTAGGGATCTGATAAGGAGTGGGGAGGTGTAGAAGAGACAAGAAGACAGAGACGGACTGAACAGATAAAAACTAAAGGCAAAATATTCATTTGGCTTGGGCAGAGTGGTGATATCTAAAGTAAAAAAAAAAAAAAAGAAAAGTTTCAATTTGATTAAAGAGAAGAACTCTTTTTTGTTTTGTTTTGCTTGCTTGTTTAAGATCACTTTAAGAAATAAGGGAGGAGAGAAATTCGTGCTAAAAGAAAGTGGCTCAGTGTCAGCTGACATCACCAAAGGAGATTAAGAGCAACTATGCTTTCTCCTGTTACTGGGTGAAGTAGGTATTGCAGAGTTCCACAACACATTACTGGATAAGGTTTGTCTAGGAGATCACAGGTCTAGTTGGATTGTGTTGTAATAGGAATCACTTGTCTGGCCTGCAGCCCTGCCTTGTTTAGGGCTTTGTTGTTTGGAAGGATTTATTCCCAGGAAGACTAGGAGCAGTTCTTCTGCCTCTGTGAAAGGATGCTATCAAAGAATTTGAAAAGTAGCTTTGGTCAGCAAGAGAAGATAAAGGCTGCGCCACTCTATTCTGTCCTTTCTTTTTTCTTTCTTTCTTTCTTTCTTTCTTTCTTTCTTTCTTTCTTTCCTTTTCTTTTCTCTTCTTTCTTTCTTTCTTTCTTTTCTTTTCTTTCTTTTTTTTTTGACATTTTAATTGGTGAAGTGGCTTGGAGAAGGGAGAAGAAGGAGGATGTAAATAAATAAAGAAAAAACATAGACCATAAATTAGAAAAAAGAGCAAGATAGCATACATGGGAGTATATGTGATATGTTTTATAAAATGTGGTATGATGCAACAGGAGGGGATGCCTTCGTGGGCACATGATGAGGCATCCTCTCTTATTTGAATCTGCCTAGTATAAAAGGCAGATTATTTGGGACCTGGGAGGGCATCTGGAGAAGGGACTAGAAGCAGAGAAACAAAGGGGACAGAGATGGACCAAAAGGGAGAGGAGATGGGAAGATGCTGGCTGTGAACACATGGAGAGAAAGAAGAGAGGGAGAAGATGGAAGGAGAGGGAGAGGGAGAGGAGAGAGAGGGAGGGGGAAAGATAGAGAAAGAGGGAGGGGAGAGGAGGAGAGGGAGGGGGAGGAGGAGGGAGGAGAGGGGAGGAGGAGGGAGGAGAGGGAGAGAGGAGGGAGGAGAGGAGGAGGGAGGAGAGTGAGGGAGAGAGGAGGAGGAAGAGAGGGAGAAGGAGAGTGGGAGAAGGAGGAGAGGGAGGGGAGAGGGAAAGGGAGAGAGGCAGAGGGGGAGAGGAGAGGGAGAGGATAGGGAGAGGAAGAGGGAGAGGAAGAGAGGAGAAGGAGAGAGGAGAGGGAGAGGGAGATGGATAGAGTACATGGAGAGAGGAGAAAGATAGAGGAGAGGGAGGGGAGAGGAGATGGAAAGAGAAGATGGAGAGAGGAAAGGGAGAGGAGGAGAAAGAGAGGGGGAAAGGGACTTAGGAGAGGGAGAGAGGAAAGGGAGAGGGAAAGGGGGAGGGGGAGAGGGGCCCAAACAGTCCTTATATGCCTGGCTTTTGGGTACCTGGTCTTTGCTAGGTAACTGTTGGGTGAAACCTAGAGGAACTGCTAACAATATGGAATGAGAAGTGGAAAAGAGAAATTATGTAACTATACTAAACATTTTTAAAACTAAGTATGTAGCTATTTTTTCTTTTATTTTGTTTTATTTATTTTTTAAATGTTAATTTTTTATTAGATATATTCTTCATTTACATTTCAAATGCTATCCCCTTTCCTAGTTTCCTCTCTGAAAGTCCCCTATACCCTCCCCGGCCCTGCTTCCCAACCCACCCACTCCTGCTTCCTGGCCTTGGCATTCCCTGTACTGGGGCATATAATCTTCACAAGACCAAGGGCCTTTCCTCCCAATGATGGCCGATAAGCCATCCTCTGGTATGTAGCTATTTTTAAATTTTACAAAATATCACAATTAAGAGACTTTTGAACTATAAAGAGAAGTTGGACTTTTAAAGTGTCAAAAAATTTTTAAAGACTGGGACTTTGAAATTGGGCTGTTTTATATTGTGTTATTAATATGTGATTTTGAGGATAAACATAAAAAGAAAGGTATGGCTTAGGAGCAAAGTGTCTTTGACAATAACAAGGAGTTAATTGAGCTGGTTAGTTTTTATCATCTTGACACAAACTGGAGATACCTGGGCAGAGAAACTTAAATTGAGGTCTTGCCTCCATTTTATTGACCTATGAGCATGTATGTAGGGCAGTGTGATAGCTTATATGGGAGGCTTCAGCCAGCTGTGGGTGCACTGAGCCTGGGCAAGCAAGTGAAAGCAAACTGAGGGACCTATCCTGAGTAAGCCAGTAAGCAGTGTTTTCCATGTTTCTCATCTTCGGTTCCTGAATCCAGGTTTGTACCTTGAGTTCCTGTTTTGATTTTTCTTCAATGATAAACTAAAAGCTGTAAGACAAAATAAACCTCCTCCTCCGTTTCCTCTTGCCCTTCTTATTCATTGTCAATATCATCATCATAATATTATTTTATTACAACATTTCTCCCTTTACTCCAAACTCTCCCATATACCTTGCTCCACAATCCTTTGTTTTTAGCTAATTGGGGTGTGTGTGTGTGTGTTTATTATAAACATATAAATTCCTAAATCTATCCTGATCTGACTGTATAATGCTACTTGTATGTATGTTTTGGGGACTGACAGTTTGACACTGACAACAAAGTAGTGTGGTCTTCCATCCCTACCAATACTAGCTTTCCTTAATTTGTGTGAGATTAAGACACTGTGGGCTTTTCTCTATTCAGGTTGACATGTACATTGGTGTAGACTGTTTTCTTTCTTGACACCAAGTTCATTCTGGTAACCAGGGCCAGGATTCTTTCCCCATTGGTTTTGGTACCCCGGGCCTATTACATATTCTTTCTATGCCTTCCAGTGTATCAATGTACTCTGTTGGGACTTGACTTACTTACAAAAAATACATTTTAAAAAATATTTTTCTACCTTTAATCTTCGCCATGAAAATATCAAATTAGTGTTTGATCCAACCTTTAATACAAACCTTTGGGTTGTACTGTGTTAGGATGTTTGATTTTTTTTTTTTAAATAAAAAGACTGTTCGAGTTTCTGAGTTGAGTTTTGTCAAAAGTTGGTAACTAAACTTTGAGTTTTTGGTTAGGACAGAATATTCAACAACAAGCTTTAAATACGCTACTGGGATTTTATACTATAAGAGGGATTCTTAGTATAGAAAATCATAAAATAAAAATATAAATCACCTTTTGAAAGCAGGGAAGATGAGTTAGTGGGATGGTTTAGTGGTTAGGAGTGCTAACTGTTCTTACAGAGGACCTGAGTTTGGTTACCAAAAACCTTAACTTGGCTGCTGAGGTGAGTTACAACCATGTTTAACTATAGCTCCAGTAGATCTGAAACCTCTTCTGGCCTCTCAAGGCATCTACACATATCTAGATATTCTCAAACAGACACATAAGTTTAAAAAAAATCAAAGAAAAGCCATTGACAAAATTCCAATATTCCTTCGTGATAAAAATCTTGAAGAGATTAGGGATAAAAATGAACATACCTAAACATAATAAAAGCAATTTACAGCACACTGATAGCCAACAACAGTTGGCTGCTGTCTTATCAGAATGGTGGTATCATTTTCAATTTCCTGAGATATCATTTATGTATTATCAATCCTAGTTCCTAACGTATTGGTGTTTTGTTCAGGAAGTTGTCTCCTGTATCAATGTACTCAAGGCTATTCTTCCCTTTCTATTCTATTAGGTTCAGTGTATCTGGTTTTATATTGAGGTCTTTGATCCACTAAGACTTGAGTTTTGAGCAGAGTGATATATATGGATCTATTTGTATTCTTCATGTAGACATCTATTTGACCCATTTTAATATCTGACAAAATAGACTTTAAAACAATGGGAATCAGAATAGATAGGAAGAGACACTACATGTACATCAAAAGAAAATCTACCAACAAAACATTGTAAGTCTTAACATCTATAACCAAACACAAGGGTATGCCCTCGTAAAAGAAGTACTACTAATGCTTAAATCACATATTGACTCTCACACACTATAGTGGTAGACTTCAGTACCCTACTCGTGCCTGTCAAAAGGTCATCTAGACAAAAACTAAGCACAGAAATGCTGAAACTAACTTATGTTATAAAACAAATGGACCTACTCAATTTTTATAAAGCATTTGGGGTACAAAATATACCTTCTTCTCAGAGCTTCATGCAGCTTTCCCCAAAATTGACTACATACTTGTAGTGGCTATTCCTGGTTGTCAACTTGACTATATTTGGAATGAACTACAATCCAGAATTGGAAGGCTCACCAGTGACCCTTATCTGGAGGCTTGGAGATAGAAGATTCTGATCTGGATCTTGGTATGGAGATCTTGAGGCATAGTGGCTATGGATTCCAGAAGATTAAATCTCCAAGTTTGAGGTCATCCAGGATTAAAGGTGTGGTAGAACACACCTTTAATCTGAGCTACAACTTTCATCTGGGATTAAAGGTGTGGTGGAACAAGGGAAGAAGAAGGAGTCTTGCTCTTGCTCCTTCAGCTGCTGTGTGAGACTGAGTAACTGCTAGATCCTTGGACTTCCATTCACAGCTGCGACTGAACCATTGTTGGGAATTGGGCTGCCGACTGCAAGTCATCAATAAATTCTTTTACTATATAGAGACTATCCATAAGTTCTGTGACTCTAGAGAACCCTGACTAATACAATACTCATACACAAAAAAAATCTCAACAGATAAAAAATTTGAAATAACACCTTACATCCATTTTGACCACTACAGAAAGCTTATTAATTCATTGAAACTGAATGACTTACTACTGAATAGAAAAAAAAAAATGGCTGAAAACAGAATTAAGAAAGAAGCTTAACACTTCCTAGAATTGAATGACAATGAATACACAATATATGCGAACTTATGGAAAACAATGAAGGCCATTCTAAGAGGCAAGTTCATGACTCTGTGTGGCAATGTAAAATAATTGAAGGGAATCTTATACTAGTACCTTAAAAGCACACGTGCCAGTTCTAAAACAAAAAGAAGGTAACACACTCAAAATAATAGATGGGGAGAAATTATCAAACTGAGGGCTGAAATTAATAAATTAGAAACAAATTAGGAAACAACACAAAGGACAAATGAAACAAGGAGTTAGTTGATTGAGAAAGTCAATAGGATTTACAAACCCATATCCAAATTAACAAAAAAGTGGATAGAGGATATCTAAATTTTCAAAATGAAAATTGAATGGGGTACCGTAACAATGGACATCGAGGAAGTCTAGACCAAATGGACAAACTTCAAAATTTGTACTTCACAAAAGTGGAAAATTGAAAAGAAATGGGCAAATTTCTCAATACACTTTCTTACCAAAGTTAAATCAAGGTCACATAAAAAATTTAAACAGAACTATCACTTTTTTCAAATTATTATTATTACTTTTTGTTGTTGTTGTTTTTCAAGACAGGGTTTCTCTGTAAAGCCCTGGCTGTCCTAGAACTCACTCTGTAGACTAGGCTGGTCTCAAACTCAGAAATCTGCCTGTCTCTGCCTCCCAAGTGCTGGAATTAAAGGCATGTGCCACCACACCTGCCTACTTTTACTTTTTTACAGTCTAGTTGTTAATCCCACCCCGTTCACCCCCCCCCACACACACACACAGTTTTACCTCCCAGTCCTCGTCCCTGGCTATTTCCAGGAGAATGTCCCCACCCAAGGACAGGCTTCCCCACTCCCTGGGGCCTCAAGTCTCTTGAGGGTTAGGCTCATCTTCTTTCAGTGAGGCCAGACCAGGAAGTCTTCTGCTGTGTAAGTGTTGGAGGTGGGGTAGGGTGGGGCCTCATACCAGCTAAGGTATGCCACCTGGTTGGTGGCTCAGCACCTGAGAGATCTCAGCTTAGCTGAGTCTGGGTTAGCAGAAACTTCTGGTTTTCCTATGGGGTTGCCCTCCTCCTCAACTTCTTCTAGCCTTTCCCTAATTCAACCACAGTGGTCCTCAACCTCAGTCCATTGGTTGGGTTGGTCTTAGTCAGCTGCTGGGCGGGATAGCCTATGACTCTTATAGCCAACATCAACTTAAATGGAGAGAAACTCAAAGCAATTCCATTAAAATAAGGACCAAAACAAGGTTGTCTGCTTTCTCCATACCTATTTAGTATAACACTTGAAGTCTTCACTAGGGCACTAAGAGGACTTATGGAGATCAAGGTGATAGAAACTGGAAAAAAAGAGGACAAAGTATCTTTATTTGTAAATAATATGATAGTGTACATAAGTGACCCTAATAATTCCACAAGGGAATTTCTATAGCTGATAAACACTTTCAGCATATTAGCTGTATATAAAATTATCTCACAACAATCCTTAGCCCTTGTATATGTAAATCACAGTGATCAAGAAAGAATTTAAGTAAATAATACCTTGGACAATATCTTCAAATAATCTAAAACATCTTGGGGTAACTTTATCCAAGCAAATGAGAGAGTTTTGTGATTAAAAACTTCAAGTCACTGAAGAAAGAAATTCAAGAAGATATCTCAATGTTTATGAATATGGCAGTATTCATATTGTAAAATTGGCCATTTTACCAGAAGCAATTATAGACATAATGCATTTCTTTACCATTCTTCATAGATCTTGAAAGATCAATTTTCATCTTAACCTAGAAACACAGAAAGGATAGGATAGCTAAAACAATCCAGAAGAATAAAAGAAGTATGGAGGGTAACCCTATCTCCAATTTCTAGTTGTACTACAGAGCTTAAGTAATAAAAAACATGGTATTTGGCTCAAAACCAGACACTTTGTTTATTGGAATTGACTTGAAGACCTAGGTATAAATTCACACACTTTCGGAAACTTGATTTTTGATAAAGAAGCCAGAAATACACACTAGAAAGAAGAAAGCATCTTCAACCAAAGGTGCTGCTCAAATGGTATGGCTAGATGTAGAAGAATCCAAATAGACACATATTTGTTATCCTGTACAAAATTCAACTCTAAATAGCTCAAAGACCTCAACCATAAAATCAGACATACTGAACACGACTCAAGAGAAAGTGGGAATAGCTTTGAACTCATTGTGATGTAAAAAGGCTTTTTGATCAGTACAAACACTATTAATACAGGCACTAAGATCAGTAACTAATAATTGGGACCTAATGTAACTGAGAGGCTTCTATCTCACTAACTTGTGATCATTTCACTTATGCATATCAGTGAATGATTATACATGATACTTCTATGAAAAACAACATCAGAGCTGATACTGTTGAAGGAAAGAAACTTCTTTCTTTTTAAAAATTCTGACTGCAGTTTCTTCTTCCTCCTCTCCCCCAAGTCTTTCTCTCTGACCTCCCGTCTCCCTCATATCCACATCCCCTCCACCTCCCCTTAGAAAAGAAGAGGCCTCCCTGGGACATCAACCAAACATAACATAACAAGCTACTATAAGACAAGACACACATCAAGGCTGGAGAAGGCGACCTAGTAGGAGGAAGGGGGTCTAACAAGTGAGCAAAAAGAGTCAGAGACAGCTCCCACTGTTAGGATTTCCACAAGAACACCAAGGTACTTGGCCATAACATATATGCAGAGGGCCTAGGTCAAACCCCTACAGACTCCCTAACTCAGTGTGTTCCCATGAGTCCCTGACAGTTGATTCTGTGGGCAGTGTTTTTGTGGTGTTCCTGACCCCACTGGTTTCTCTGATCCTTCCACCCCCTCCTCCCCAGGGCTCCCTGAGCCCTGCCTAATGGTTGATGGTAGGACTCTTTATCTGCCCCCATCAGTTGCTAGATGAAGTCTCTCTTGTCTTTTTGATAATGATTCTACTAGACTCCAGTCCCAGCATCTCCTTCAGGCTGAACAAACTGCAAGTGGAAGGTTTTCCGGCATAATTTTTATCCCATGCCCTCCATTTGAGTCTCACCTGGTTATAGATGGTCAGTTCAAACTCCATGACGCCATTACTAGGAGACATTGTTAAGTTTACTCTCATAGATTTTTATGGACTTCTCATTGCTCTAGGTTTCCCTCTCACCCCCCAAATGCCCCCAATTCCAGTTGTCTCTCCCAGTATTTTCTTCCCCCAAGCCGAGCCCTCCTCTTCCCAATCCCACCTGCTCTGAGCCCATCTGTGAAATATACTCTTCCCAGGGAGGTCCTGTGTCTCCCTTAAGCCTTCCTTTTTGCTTAGCCTCTCTGGGTCAGATGACTATAGCATGACTGCTTTTTAATTTACAGCTAATATACACTTATAAGTGAGTACATCCTATGTTTGTCTTTCTGGGTTGAATTACCTCACTTAGGATGATTTTTTTTTCTGGTTCTATCCATTTGCCTGCAGATTTCATGATGTCATTATCTTTAATTGCTGAGTAGTATTCCATTGTGTAATTTTACATTTTCTTTATCCATTCTTTGGTTATGGGATATCTAGGTCGTTTGAAGTAAAAAATATTATGCATATATTCAGATCATGGATCCACGTTAAGGATGCACAACATTATTGAAAAAGCAGTAAGTTATACATAGTATTATTATATTTTTTGCTTAGTTTCATTAGGGAATTATTGTACTTATGTTACTTTCCAGCTGTTTAGAGGACTACTATGCATATCCCATGTGTATATTTGGGAACTTGATGGCTGACATTTTGTGCTAGCAGAATTATTATTGGAAAAAGTGTTGAGATAATGTATCTCTCTAAATAAATTTTATTTAGTTATTTATTTTCTAATTTTAACATTTACGATTATTTATTTATAATAAACATTACATTTCCTCACTATTCCCAGCCCCTCTCCCTCTTCCTTCCCAATTTATTCCTCTCCCTTTCCCTTCAGAATAAAGCAGACCTCCCAGGAATATCAACAAAACATGGCATATTGGGTCACAATAGGATTAGTCTCCTCCCCTCACATTAAGGTATATTCTGTTTTAAGTTGGGATTATTTAGTTTGTGAGTATTTAATTTCTTGAGTTCTTTATGTATTTGAATATTAGTCCTCTGTTGTGAGGCAGTGGACCGTGAGAGGAAGCCTGATAAAGTCAAGTTAGGGTTTGAAGCCCTGTGAACCCTGTGAAGAGACAGTAGGAGCTTCACCTGCTCCCAGAAGCAGGCCCCTGTCATATAGCCACAGCCCCCTATAAAGAGAATTGTAGCCATCAGTCACATAGGGGCAGCACCTCCACGACCCTCTTCATGTAGATAAAACATCTCAGGCCAAACCAATAGGAAGCACCTGCTGTCAGACCCAATGCATCCCAAAAAATATATGTAAGATCTGATCCAGAAGGAATAAAGATGTGTGAGAATTACTCTATTGTCTTAGAGCATCTGTGACAATGGTACATCTGAGGCTGTAACATTGCCTAGGAAGAGAACACTCCTGAAGCTTTCACCACCAGAAGCTCCTCTGTACTCTACTTGCTCACCAGCCCCTGCCAGTGCAGCTCAGCTCCACTTGGCTCAGTGCAGTGCGGTGGGGCAGCAGCAGCTGGCTGAGCAGTGGCAGCACAGAGGCAGTGAAGGCACTTCCCCTTCCCTGCTCATGCTCTTTCCCCTTGGCTTGAACCTTCCTACGAGGCTGGGCCAGAGTTTTCCACAGATAGCCTTCAGAAGAGAGAGACCAATGTCAGATATGAAATTGGTGAAAATCTTTTCCCATTCTGTGGGTTGCCTATTGGTGGTATCATTTGCCTTACAGAAGCTTTTGGGTTCATGAGTATCAATTTATTAATTGTTTATCTTCCTGCCCAGCTATTGGTATTCTGTTTGGGAAGTTGTCTCCTGTGCCAGTGCCTTCAAGGCTATTCCCCCTCTTCCTCTTCTATTGATTTTATTTCTGATTTTATATTGAGGTCCTTGGATCTACTTAAGACTTGTGTTTTGTCCAGTGTGATCTCTGAGTTTAGGGTCAAATTACAGAGCAAGTTCCAGGAAAGCCAAGTCTAGGCACTGTGAGAGTCAGAAAACAAAGCTGGCAATAGAATAAGGGGACAGGCCATGTTCCAGCCCCCAGCAAGCAGCAGAACACTAAAGTTTCAGCCATGTGGCTCTAGCTTTAAAGTGAAAAATAGAAGGGACTACTGGGACAATTGGTGCTGGTTAGCTGGAGCTAAGAAATTAGCTGTGATTAAAAAGAGACTAGCATTATTGAGGTGAAATCTTCTGGGAAGTGTTTTCTGAGAGCACAAAGAAGCTGTGTTGCAGAGATAGCCAAGGTTGTACCTCGTGCTGCAGCTGTACTTGGT
Organism: Mus musculus; assembly: GCF_000001635.26. Lineage (NCBI taxonomy): Eukaryota > Metazoa > Chordata > Mammalia > Rodentia > Muridae > Mus > Mus musculus. The sequence goes on along the minus strand of NC_000083.6, from coordinate 17,794,968 downwards.
AATGTGTAAGAGTCACGCAGTTGGAACTGGTTTTGAAGCATGAAGGAGTCATGAAGAACAGCTGAGATTTGGCACTCTGAGAGGCCATTGGTGAAGGTGCAGCCTCAGTTGTAGTTGATGTCCCAGAACTGAAGGAGTTATGCAAGGAGTTAAGACTTGGCATCATGAAGAGAGCCTATGAAGGCTATAGGTGAAGCCTAGTTGCAGCAGAAGCCTCCAGCATATTGGAGTTGTTGAAGATGCCAGTACCACAGGGTGATCACCAAAAACAGCAGCAGCAGTGGAATGTATCAACCTGAGCTTAGAGTGCTACAGAGGGCAGAGCTGGACAAGTGACAACAGGGCTTTGTAGAAACCCAAAAGATCATGTGTGGATCCCAGACATTGAAACAAGAAGCTGTAACATTGAAGTTGTTTTGGAGACCCCAAGATGTTAAAGATGTCAGAGCCATGAGCTATCTGCTGAGGTAAGCTGCTAAAAGGGGGTGAAATCATCCCAGGAAGGAGAAAGAAGTTTGTTGCTGTCAACAAAGATGAAAAGGGAGTTGGAGATCTGAAGATTGTTATGATGTCAGACATGGAGATGCAGTTTGGTGTTTGCCTAGCTGGTTTCCTGTCTTGCTTTGGGGATTACAGTAAAGTGATTGAATGGATCTCAGAAGAGACTTGAACTTTGGACTTTTAACATTGTTGAGACTGCTTTAGATTATGGGGATCCTGGAAGTTGGACTAAATGTATATTGCATTATGTTTCAGTAGGGCCCCCATAGACTCATATTTTGGACAAGCCTGTAGGAGCCAGAGAGTGGAATGTGATGCTTTGAATATGCTTGGCCCAGGGAGTGGCACTATTTAGAGATGTAGCCTTGTTGGAGTAGGTGTATCACTGTGAGTGTGGGCTTAAGACCCTCACCCTAGCTTCTTGGAAGTTGGTCTTCCACTAGCCGCCTTCAGATGAAGATGTAGAACTCTCAGCTTCTCCAGCGCCATACCTGCCTGCATACTGCTTTGCTCTTGCCTTGATGATAATGGACTGAACCTCTGAACCTGTAAGTCAGCCCCAATTAAATGTTGCCCTTATAAGACTTGCCTTAGTCATGGTGTCTGTTCGCTGCAGTAAAACCCTAACTAAGACAACAGATATGGATCCATTTGTGTTCTTCTACATGTAGACATTCAGGTAGACCAGCAACATGGTATCCATTTTCCTTTCTGTAATTCTGGCTTCTTTATACAAAGTCATGAAATGAGCCTGTCCTCATTTTGGCCCTCAGTCATTGCCTAGAACCAGCATGATCCCAAGGCTGTTCAGCATGCTTGGACACAGAGTTTGTATCTGCACAAGCTCCAGACTGCAGAATACAATGCCATATTGGGCAATGACAGTATGTCTACCTCAGCCCTCTCTCTAACTGATCATAGCCATCATCTCCAGTTCTTTTTTTTTTAATGGGACATGTGCCAGTTTTTTGTTTTGTTTTGTTTTTATCTTTTCACTTCTGTATCACATATTTGATCATCATAGTGTTGGCTTCATGTGTGTGTGGGGGGCAGGGCAGTGGGGGTGGTATAGGGTGAGTGGGTGTCTCTTTGGCTATGAAGTCCTGCCACATATTTGATTTCTAATGAGAGACAGAAAGGAGGGGGTCCAGATAGGAGGGGAAGTTAAAAAAATAAAAGCAACTGTTGGAGATATAGATATTATGTGAAGGGAAAAATCTATTTTCACAGATATTATGTGAAGGGAAAAATCTATTTTCAATAAAAGAAAAAAATGTTGAAAATGGGAGACTGAGGAGATGGTTCAGTTGATAAAATGCATGTTTTCTCAGAGTTCAATCAGAGTTCAATCCCAAGCATTCACATAAAAGGTGCGTGGAGATTGTTGGGCTTGAAACCCCACCTCTGGATAAGTGGAGTCAGGAGGTTCCCTGGAGCATGATGTCAAGCTGAATCAGTAAGCTCCAGGCTCAGTGAAGGACTATGTCTTATTCAGCAAAATGATAAATAAATACAGTGAAATAGTGTTTTTTGAACATAACAGAGGAGTTGCACATATGATAGCTCTGGCTGCATGCACATAATCAAACCAGACATAATCCCAGCATGAAGAGAAGCGGGAGCCAGGAAATTCCACCCCTCCCCCCCAACAGAGAAGCTATTGGTATGATTCATAGCTGCCAAGAGAGGGAGAATCAGTTTTCTTCAGGAATGCAGCCTGTGAGAGGCTTACTCATGCTTTAGAATGCCACCCATACACACACAGACAGAGCCAAGTGGACTCCATAGGCATTTAGAAAAGAGAAAAGACACATGTAATTGGAATAGTGGCCATGGGAATAGTGGAAGAAGTGGGAGAGTGGAAATGAGGAGTGGAGTTGAGTAAAACAATAAATGTACTTATTAAAGTCTCAGGTGGAAAAAGAAAATAAGGTTGAAAGAGATAGCGGAGGACATGTAACTGACTGCTGGCTTTCACTGAGCATGCACAAGCAAACCACACCACACCCCCCCCCCCCCCACACACACACACACACAACCAATAGAATGGAAATATATTAATTTTCTTTAAAGTCTGCATGCCCACTCAATACAATCATGAATCATAATTTTTGGCAGGTTGTTCTAAATTTTCAGGTTCTCAGACAAACAAGATGCTCAATCTACAGTCTCATACTCCTCTCCCTTCCTCTCTTCTGCCTCCTCTCACTCACGCCTCCTTTTTTCCTTTAAGATCAAAGAGTGGTGGTGGAGAACAAGGCTACTAGTTCAATTTTAGTTAACAATGTAATGAATTACTAGAAGACACCATGAACAAGGCAGGAGAGTAAAAGGCAGCTACAGGAAAAAGTAGAAACAAAGACAAGACAGAGCCCAAAATCTAAAATGACCTCTGAGGAAACCATTGTGCTTGGTGTGTGAATTTAGCCGATAGCCACATCAGAGGATGGAATCCTTTTCAGTTTTGTGGGAGGCTGAGCCTGACACATTTACGTGTCATGCATGAATAGACTGTCATTTCCTGAGATGAATGGCTGAAACATATCCCCAAATGCTAACTTTATCTAGTCCAGCAGGGGAAGTCTGCAGACTTTGTCTCTTCCCTCTTCACATGAGTTTGACTTTCGACAACTCAAATTGTAAATATAAAAGGGGATAAAGACAGAAAGGGAAAGGGAGAGAAAGGAGAGGCAGAGAGGGAGGAGAGAAGTGGGGTAGGGGAATAAAAACCGTTAGACTGTGGAATTTTGTTTGGCAGGTCCAAGGACGCTGAGATTAAATTCATACTTGGACAAGGAATCTAGAGAAGTGAATGAGAGAAGCTTGTCAGCAAAAGGAAAACAGTGTGCACTACTCTGGGACTGGTATAGAAGCTTTGGATTTACAGGGAGAAGGCTGCATCACTGAGTATACATTGCAGCATGACGGAGGTAGTTAGCTCTTGCTTGGCATCAGATGACCACTACAGAATGATAGATTTTTCAACTGTTCAGAAAATGTTTGGTGTTAGGGCTATGAGATAACTTTGTGGCAGAAGGCTTGTTGCCAAACCTGATGTTCTGAGTTCCATCTCTGGGTGCAGTATGATGGAAGGAGAGAACTGACTAGTGAAAATTGTCCTCTGACCTCTGAAATAGAAATTTCTACTTGAGTCATGTGATGATTTGCTGAAGCAGACATGTGAGAAGATGCATGTATTTGGAAAGAGTATGAGGAGGACCTAACAGACAATGATAGCGAGCTGGCATTGTAAGCCATGCAACCCTTCATTTTTCTTGCTTCTTCTGTGGTTCTCCTGCCTTCTGGCTGATTCTGGCCACTACTGCTGACTCGTGCCTGTTATATGGAGGCTTGGCTGTTTCTGCTGGATCCTGTTGCTGATTTATGTTTGAACACACTACTGAACTGGACTGTTGGTATCTTGACAGGACTGAACTGGACTGCTGGCATCCTGACAATGACAATTGGAGTCACTCCAAAGAACTACTTCTAAACAAATTCACATCCCCTTGTCCTATTAACCTTTCTTCCTCCCATACCTTTGGATGGTGGGCCAAAAGCAGAGGAGTTGAAGCATTTAAGAACCCTTAAAATGTAAGGTTTTGAAAAATTTAAGCCTACAGTCAAATGTTGTACATAATAAAAAAAATCACACCTTTTAATTATTTATACTTATAGATGTGGGGGAAGAATCTTAGTTCAATGGCATGGATCAAATCTACAAGAACATGAAAGGACACTTCACCAAACTCAGGAAAAACATGGTCTTTCAGGTACTGGAAATAAACAATAATAAATAGAGAAAAACATAAAAGAGAAAACACTACAGCATCTGAGGTATCCTAGTTAAGACAGAGAGCAAAACAAGAACACTGAAATCTGAAGAAGTAAAATAAAATGTCCAGGGTGAGGGAAAGCCCATCAGAGGAACAGCTGATTTCACAGTAGAAATTTCGAAAGCAGAAAAAGGATGGAACTATGCACTCCAACGCCTAAAGACAATGGTACCCAACATGCACGCAGCAAAGCTATCTGTTTTAATTGAAGAAGAAAGAAAACATTCCACGAAATAAACAGCATAAAAGAATTCATAACAATCAGACCAGTCCAAAACAAAATACAGGTCGCAGTATTTAACACTGAAGAGAGGAATAAGCATAACCAAGGCACTGTAGAAAGAAAATAAATGCAGCTGTAATTAGTGAAACACAAAGTATATAATGAAACACAAACCGCAACATAAAAATCAACAACGATACAACACCAAGAGTTCTGTATTTTATACACATCTTTCAAGAGTAACTTTAGACACTAATGGCTTCAATTCTCCCATCAAATGAAACACGTAAATAGCATGTATTAAACAAAACCAATCGTTCCCTGGTTTATAAAGAAATCAGCAGTAAAGATATATACCACAGAAAGTACTCCAATCAATGGGACCAGAAAAAGATGGGTTTTGGTATTCCAATTTCTTAAAAAATATAAAGAGGGTGGGCAGGAGAAGAACTCGGAAAACCAAAATGTAGGTAGTGGAGGTCCCCGGTTCAGGTAGATCTGTTGGAGTCTGCTACCGGAGGGTTTAACTTACAATGGCTTACAAATTAGGATGCTAGTTGCTGGGTCCTTTTGATTCTAAACTAAGATCATGTGGTGTACTCCAGTGAAAAGGTAAGGTAGCAGGGCACGCCGGTTGGCCATGGGAATTTGGAAGCGTGGGGCTTGTATGGCAGCAGCCTGTCATGGGGAGCTTAGCAAGCTGGGTGGAGAGATTTTGGAGCTTTGAGACAGAGGGTCTGCTGGGCTGAGAACAGGCTGGCCTGCCTGCTGGTGCTTTGCCTGAGTTAGCGGGGGTGTTTTACTAATATTACTCGCTACAGGTGGCAATCCAACATGGGAAGCTAGAATCCACTACAAATTTAAGATTCTTAGCCTATGAGTTAGAAATTTAGTTAGAAATTTGGACATTGCAACAAAGAAAGCCGGTTCTAAGGTCCCCTGCTGTGAAAAGAGACAACTTGGCTACTCTGAGCCAGAGAGCCAGGGAATGGAAGCTGGATACTTCTTGTGGGCAGATACTGATTGAATTGTGAATTTATAAAATTGGAATTATTTGCTTTTAGGATAAACTTATAATACAGATTCTGTCCAAATCACATGGGGAATTTTGCCTGCATGTCGGAACTAGAATAGGGAAATTTACTAACTCCAAGTAGAGAGCAGTGATAATTGCCTGCTACAAACAGGCACTAATTAATACAAGTCTATGTCTCCAGGCAGAGAGCACAACAGAAAGATGTTCTAACAAGTATTAATAAAATAAATGTCTATGGCTCCAGTCAGAGAGCATAACAGATCGAGAGTATGTTAAAGTCTGTAGGAAATTCATATTCCTTGAATGTGGGCTCCATGGGAATTTTGGGTTAAAATTCTGGTTTAACTAGCTGTTTGCCTCTTATTAGCAGATATTAATAGAAGTGTGATTAAATTGTTTTTATAGTTAGAAGGAGAAGATACAGATTTTCAAAATGAGTAGCATTATGAGGTTTTTTTGATTGTTTTATTATTCCTCAGGAAGATAAAGCAGGATACAATCTTTCCTGGTTGCTGACTGAAGGATATGCTGATTTGGGAGAAAGGTTTTAAAAAGTGATTAGTATCTATATACCTTCCAGAATTATATGGATCAGATATGATGAAGGGAGACTCCCTCTCCCCGACAAACCAGTTTCCAGAGACTCAAAAAAAAAGTTATCTTGATGATACTAAAATTTTGTTTTGAGATTTGTGTATTACAGATTATGCAGCCTTGTGAGTCTCATTGTCAGACATGCTGAACTGACCTGTTTGACCTCCTGATCTCAGGGACTTTCAGCCAGATCCAGTTAGGACACAGACATTAGAAACTAAAACAATCATTGGTGTAGCCTTCTTAAGGCCAACCAGCTCCCCCACTTTCCCTACCCTCCCCCACTTCAAAAATACCTCAACCCCCATATTCAGCTGGAAGTAGTTATGAAGAATCATTGCCCCGGTTCCCTGGACTTGAGCTGGGGGAAAGGGATATCTTTCTAAACAAAAAGAAAGTTCTGATATAAAAAAGGAGGAGATGGGTAAACAAGCGGTAATTAATAGAGCACATAATACTTAGAACACCTGACTGAACATGTAAGGACTAATGCTAAACATTTTGATGCCAAATGACAACCTTACTGACCATAACACTACTTATACTCTGTCCTAAGTGACTACTTCTATGAGGAAGTGGATAATTAAAGTTCAAGTTAAAGGGGGTAAAGAACTCCCTAGCTGAACTCAGGGCCAATGATGTTGAGCTATTTACAGGTATAAGTTCTTCCTCTCCTCTCTTCTCTCCTCCCCTCCCCTCCCCTCCTCTCTTCTCTCCTCCCCTCCCCTCCCCTCCCCTCCCCTCCCCTCCCTTCCTTTCCTTTCCTTTTCTTTCCCTTTCTTCTCGTCTCTTTCCTTTTTTCTTTCTTCTGTTTCTCTCTGTGTCTTTCTGTTTCTCTTTCTCTCTCATTTTTCTCTCATATAATACATCCTAACCATAGTCTGTAGGAGCTAGTGCCAGAAAATTAATGTTTAACCAGATAATTACTGTCAATGTATACATCTCTGTTGTAAATTTTATGTTCCAACTTTTAGGGAATTTTTCGTAAAAAACAAAGGATGCTTAAATAAACCATGTGATTTATTCCCCTAGAAATGATACAAACAACTAAAAACAATTACACTGAATGGCATTATTCAGAGCAGGAGGCGAGAGCAAGATTATTAGGAGAAGGAGAGAACAAGATTAGGAGAATGGGGAAGGACAGCAGAGTAGAGTAACTTACAAATTGAAAAGGAACTCAGAGATTAAGAAAGTGGATTGGAGTGATGGCTCAGTGGTTAAGAGCACCAACTGCTCTTCCAGAGGTCCTGAGTTCAATTCCCAGCAAGCACATGGTGGCTCACAAACATCTGTAATGGGATCTGATGCCCTCTTCTGGTGTATCTGAAGAGAGCAATGGTGTGCTCATATACATAAAATAAACAAAATAAATCTTAAAAAAAGAAAGAAATTAAGAAAGCAATATACAGAATGCAGAGAGAAAGAGGAACAAAGAAAAAGCGGCAGAGAGAACAGAAAGAGCAAGCAGGCTTTTCCATATCATTGGATGGAACAGGTCATTTCTTACCAACATGGCAGGCTTAGCATTACTAAAGAGGACAAAGCTTTTGTCTTATTGGCTTGGGTTTAAATTCATTTAGCAATAAAAGGATAGAAGCTTTTCCTTCCTCTAGTCAATAAAGATTGTAGTTCTTTTTTTTTTCCAGAATGCATGAGTTCTTTTTGCACTGGCATTCGGTGTTTGTTCCATATGACTCATGTTAGGCCTGAGCGACACATTTGTAAAGTTATAGAACACTGTAATAGCCAGTGCCCAAATATGGAATGTAGGAGTCTTCTTCCTCTATAGCAAAGGGGCAAAGAACATATCTAAGGGGAAAGGTGAGTTTATGTATTAATCTGGATAGCTTTTGCACGTGCTTCTGTAAACTTTCTCAAAGCTGTTACCATTGCTAAAGAGAAAACGTGATCCTTACATGGTGAAGTAAATGCAGAGCCCCTCAACCAAGGGAAGAAAATCAGGACCAGCCTCCATGGAGATGTTGTTTAGCAGATATCAGAACAACAGAAAAGCGCTGCATGATCACCGTGAGGTGAATATAAAAGACTCTCTGGATCTAGTTAAATAATACAAAAGTCATTAGTAAAAAAAGAGCCCATGTTAAATTTCACACCACATTATGACTGACACATTGCATGTGGAAGTTTGTAATGCAGTTAGATATTTCATCTTAGTATATGAGGGAGTAAAAATTTCCTAACAATTGTACTTAAAAATACCCTTTTATTAACAGTAGATTCTTTTCTCATAGGTTATATCATGATTACAGTTTCTCCTCCCACTACTCCTCCTAGTTTCTTCCCAACTTCCCTGCCCCCTCTCCACTCCATATCCACTTTAGTTTTGTCTCTCAGAATAGAACTGGCTTCTAAGAGTAAATGACAAAACAACAAAATAAAACATAATAAGATAAAACTAAAACCATCACCTCAATTTTGGGCAAGTCCACTCAACAAAAGGAAAAGACCCCCAAAGCAGAAACAAGAATCAGAGACCCACTCATTCACACACTCAAGAGTACCATAAAAACACTAATCTTAAATCTATAAATACATTATTTGTACACAGAGAACCTGGTGCAGACCTGAGAAGACCCTATGCTTGCTGCTTCAGTCTATGAGTTCATATCAGCCTTACTCAATTGACTCAGAGGGCCTTGTTCTCCTGGCATCCTCTATTCCCTCTGACTCTTATTCTCTTCCTGTCTTACCTTCGGGGGGATTCCCTCAGCTCTGAAAGGAGGGATTCAATGGAGACATCCCATTTTGAGTTGTGTGTTCCAAGGATACTTTCTACTGTCCATCTGTGGGTTTTTGCATCTGTTCTGGTCTGCTGTAGGAAAAAGCCTCTCCATCAATGACTGAATAAGGCACTGATCTATGAATATAGCAGAATATCATTAAGACTAATTTTATTCATAGTTGGTTTTTTAGGCCAGCAGTATTTGGTTTTATCCTAGGCTTTTTAGTCACTGCTTCTTGGTCACCCAACCAGTGTTGGATATGGGTTCTGTCTCTGGGAGTGGGCACTAAGTCAAATCAGATATTGGTTGGCTACTCCAAGTGCTGTACCAACCACCATTACCCTATCATAACTTGGAGGCAGGGCAGATTGTAGGTCAAAGGCTTTGTGGCTAGGCTGGTGTTGTTTCTCTTTTGGTAGACTGCAGATTGCATTCACATACCAAAGACATGGAAAAATAATGAAGGCTCCATGTAGGCACCAGCTCAACTTCCCCATGTTCCTTGAGTTCTTTATATATTTTGTCCTATATCAGATATGGAATTGGTAAAAATATTTTCTCATTATGCCATTTGTTCTTTGGATGGTGTCCTTTGCCTTATACAAGCTTTTCAATTTCACAAGGTCTTATTTATTATTTGTTAATCTTAGTACCTGAGCTGTTGGTATTTTATTAGGGCAGTTGTCTTCTGTGACAATTAGTTCAAGGCTATTCCCCATTTTCTCTTCTATGTAGGTTGAGTGTATCTTTATGTTGATATATTTGATCCAATTGAAGTTGCATTTTTGTTCAGGGTGATAATTATGGTTCTATGTGGATTCTACATTCAGAAATACAGTTTAACCAGAACCATTTGTTTAACATGCAGTCTTTTTTTTCAGTGCATATTTCTGCCTTCTTTATCAAAAATTCAAGTGTTCATAGGTGTGTAGATTTTTTTAAATTAATTAATTAATTTTTTACACTTCCGGTTTTTTATTCCCCTGCCCTTGGTCCACCCTCCCATTGTTCCACATCCTGTACCTCCTCCTCACCTCCCTGTCTCCACAAGGAAGTACCCATCTCCCACCCCACCTGACCTTTAAACTCCCTGAGGAGTGTGCAGATTTATTTCTAGGACTTCAGTTCAATTCCATTGACCAACCTGCCAGTTTTTATGCCAATACCATGGTAGTAGTAGTAGTAGTAGTAGTAGTAGTAGTAGTAGTTGTTGTTGTTGTTGTACTACTATAGGTCTGTAGTACAACTTGACATTGGAAATTGTGACCTTTAGCAGTTCTTTTATTGTTCAAGGTTGTCTTAAGACATCCTGTTGTGAGACAAAGTTTGGAGCTAAGATGAAAGGATGGACTATCCAGAGACTACCCCACCCGGGGATCCATCCCATAATCAGCCACCAAACCCAGACACTATTGCATATGGCAGCGAGAATTTGCTGAAGGGACCCTGATATAGCTGTTTTCTGTGAGGCTATGCCAGTGCTTGCCAAATACAGAAGTGGGTGCTCACAGTCAACTATAGGATGGAACACAGGGCCACCAATGTGAAAACACCCAAGGAGCTGAAGGGGTCTGCAACCCTATAGGTGAAACAAGAATATGAACTAACCAGTACCCCCAGAACTCTTGTCTCTAGCTGCATATGTAGCAGAAGATGGCCTAGTCGGCCATCATTGGGAAAAGAGGCCACTTGGTATTGCAAACTTTATATGTCCCAGTACAGGGGAAGTCCAGGGCCAAGAAGTGGGAGTGGGTGGGTTGGGGAGCAGGGCGGGGGAAGGGTATAGGGAACTGTCGGGATAGCATTTGAAATGTAAATAAAGAAAATATCTAATAAAAAAAGAATAATAAAAAAAGACATCCTGTTGTTTTGGTGCGTGTGTGTGTGTGTGTGTGTGTGTGTGTGTGTGTGTGTGTGTGTGTTTCCATATGAAGTTGAGAATTGTCCTTTCAAGGTCTGTGAAGAATTGTCTTGGAATTTTGATGAGGATTACATTGAATCTGTAGATTGTGTTTGGTAGACTGAGCATTTCTACTATGTTAATCCTACAAATCCACAAGATCTTTCCATATTCTGATATACTCTTCTATTTCTTTATTCAAAGAATTAAAGTGTTTACTACACTAGATTTTCACTTGCTTGGTTAGGGTTACCTGAAGATATTTTCTATTGTTTGAGGCTATTGTAAAAGGTATTACTTCCCTGATTTCTTTCTCAGTTGATTTTTCATTTGTATATAGAATGTTTACTGATTTTTGTAAGTTTATCTTGCATCCAACTACTTTGCTGAAAGTGTTTATCAACTGTAGGATAAACAGTGGGATTTTTAGGTTCACTGATATATACTATCACATCATTTGCAAATAAAGATAATTTGGCTTCTTCTTTTCCAATTTGTATACCCTTGATTTCTTTTAGTTGTCTTATTGCTTTAGATGAAACATATATATCTATAAAATGCTATATTAAATATAGAGAGAGTGGACAATCATGTTTTGTTCCTGATTTTATTGGAGTTTCTTTTACTTCCTATCCATTAGACTTTATTTTGGCTATAGGTTTACTATAACTGCCTTTATTATGTTTAGGTATATCACCTGTGTTACTGTTCTTTTCATAATTTTTATCATGAAGTGTTGAATTTTATCAAAGGCCTTTCCTACATCTAATGAGATAATCTTGAGAACTTGTTTGGAGGTTCTAGCAGTGGAGTGAAGCTCCTTGCATAATCTTGGCCAAAAACTATCCTTTTCTGTTCTGGGAAGGTCATCCTCTTTAAGCTCAAAGTTTCTGAAGGGATGCATATAGAGCCATGTGGGAGGAAGGGGACAACTGCCTAAGCTGCCAGATCAGCCACATCACCGTTGGCAATCAATGGGGTGACAGGTCATATATGATTTTGTCTTTCAGTTTATATATATGGTGGACTATATATACTGATTTTCATATGCTGAACTATCCCTGTATTTCAGGGGAAGCCTACTAGACCATGGGGGATGATCTTGTTCTGTGTTCTTCCATGTGGTTTGCAAGTATTTTATTGTGTCCCTTTGTATTTATGTTCATATTGGAAATCATTCTAAAATGGTGTTTCTCTGTTGGGTCTTTACATTGTCTGGTAACAGGGTAACTGAGACCTCATAAAATGAATCAGGCAGTGTTCCTTCTGTTTCTAATTTGTGGACTAATTTGAGGAATATTAGTATTAACTCTTCTGTGAAAATCTGGTAGAATTATGGGATAACCCTACCCCCTGTGCCTTTAGATTAGTAATGACTGCTTCCATTTCAATAGGAGTTCCATATCTATTTAGATTGTTCTTCTGATCTTAATTTAATTATGATATGTGGTGTCCATGAAGAAAACTAGCCATTCTTTGAGATTTTCCAATGTGTTTGATTATAGAATTCCCTATAATTCTCTGAGTTTCCCCAGTGTCTGTTGTTATGTCCCCCCTTTCATTTCTGATTTTGTTCAACTGGATATTCTTTCTCTGCTTTCTAGTTAGTTGGGATAAGGGGGAGTGGGATGGCCTAACTCTACATGCATTCTAGTGATGATATTGGGTCCCGAAGACTGGTCACCCTAGTTACAAGAGGGTCTACATGTAAGATGCAAAATGACACTGTCTCCATGTTATTTTTTACTGGTAAATAAAGATGCCAACAGCCAATATCTGGGCAAAGTAGACATAAATGGAGTTAAGGTTTCCTGGGCTTGGGGCTGGAGAGGAACCCTGAGGAGAAGAAAAGTGGGAGAGAGAAGTCTTTATGGGTTAAGATAAGAAGAAAAAGCTGCCAAGGGCTAAGTGGCCCTGAAGTCTGGCCAACTGGAGTTAATAGCAGCCCATATGAAACATAGTAATAACTTGATGTTATGAATAGGAAAGTAGATTCTAATAGCATTCTAATAGGTATTTGGCCAGCTCTTCTACTGTTTAAGGGTTATTGTAGATATAAATGCTGTGTATGTCTTTTATCAATGATCTAAAGGATCAAAGGCGGGGTAGAAAACCTGAGTCAGGATTAAATAATTTCAACAACAATAAAGATTTATTGATCTTATTGATTTTCTTAAAACGCCAACTTATGTTTCATTGATTCATTGCATTCTTCTGTTTGTTTCTGTTGTATTGATTTCAGCTCTGAGTTAGATTATTTCTAGCTATCTCCTCCTCTTGGGACTGATTATTTTTATCTACAGGTTTTGACTGTGCTGTTAAATTGATATGGAATATCTCCATTTTTTAAATATATATGGACTTAGTGCTATGAACATTTCTCGTAGCATTGCTTTCATTGTGTCTCATAAGTTTGGGTACATTGTGCATTCATTTTCATTGAATTCTAGGGAGTCTTTAATTTCTTCGTTTATTTCTGCATTGACCCAGCAGTTTTTCACTACAGAGTTGTTAAGTTTCCATGAGTTTGTAAGCTTTTTGATGTTTCTATTCCTGTTGAAATCCAGCTTTAATCTGTGGTGCTCTGATAGGATGCAGGGGGTTATTTCAACTATATTTTATCTGTTGAGATTTGCCTGTGGCCAAGTATGTGGTCAATTTTGAAGACAGTTTGGTAAGGTGCTGAGAAGAAGGCATTATTTTTTTGTGTTTGGGTGAAATGTTTTGTAGATATATGTTAGGTCCATTTGGTTTATAAAGGCTGTTATCTCCAGTATTTCTCTGATTAGTTTTTGTCTGGATCACCTATCTATTGGTGAGAGTGTGTTGATGAAGTCTCTCACAATCAATATGTGAGGGGCAACATGTTATTCAAGCTACAGTAGTATTTTGTTTTTGTTTTTAACTAGAAACTTGGGTGCCCTTATGTTTCTGGTATATATACTAAAAATTGAAATGTCGTGGAATGATTCCAAATGATATTCTACTACACTTAATGTCAGTGATTAGTCCAGTCATCATCAGAGAGGCTTTATCCAACAACTGATGGGAGCAGATGCAGAGAGAAACAGCCAAACATTAGGTGGAGCTTGGAGAATCCCATGGAAGAAGAAAAGGAAGGATAGTAGGGGCAAGAGGGACTGGGGAAATGATGAGAACATAGGCCACAGAATCAACTAAGTAAGCCTCATAGGGGATTACAGAGACTGAGCAGACAAATATGGAGTCTTCATGGGTCTGCGCTCTGTCCTCTGCATATATGTTATGGTTGTGTAGCTTGATGTTCTTGTGGGACTCCTATAATTGGAGTGGGGAATGTCTGTGATGAATGTTTTACCTACCCTTAGTGACACTTTCTTACTTCTGGATGGCGTCATCTAGCCTTGATATGAAGTTTTGTTCCAAGTCTTATTATAACTTGGTATGCCTGGATGCCTGCTCTTTTCCGAAGGGATACAGAAGAGGGGTGGACTTGGAGGAGACTGGAGATGGGGGAGGAACAGGAAGGAAAAAAAAGAGAGAGAAGAAACTGCTGCAGAGATGTAATGCATAACAGAATAATTTAAAAAATGAATTGCTTCTACCATGTTTAGTATGGACCTTGTATTCCTAATATTTCCAAGACTTTTATCAGGAATGGGTGTTGGATTTTGTCAAATTCTTCCTGAGCATCTAATGAAATGATCATGTGCTTTTTGTCCTTTGAGTTTGTTTATATAGTAGATTACGTTGATGGATTTCTGTATATAGAATCATCCCTGCATCATGGGATGAAGCCTACTTGATCATGATGGATGATCATTTTGATGTGTTCTTGGATTCTGTTTGCAAGAATTTTATTGAGTATTTTTGCATCGATATCATATGAGAAATTGGTCTGAAGTTCTCTTTCTTTGTTGGGTCTTTGTATGGTTTATGTATCAGAATTGTGGCTTCATAGATTGAATTGGGTAGTGTTCCTTCTGTTTCTCTTTTGTGGAATAGTTTGAAGAGTGTTGGTATTAGGTCTTTTTTGAAGGTGTAATAGAACTCTGCACTAAACCCATCTGGTTGTGGGCTTTTTTTTTTTTTTTTTTTTTTTTTTTTTTTTTTGGTTGGGAGACTGTTAATAACTGCTTCTACTTCTTTAGGGGTTATGGGACTGTTTAGGTGGTTTATCTGATCTTCATTTAACTTTGGTACCTGATATCTCTCTAGAAAATTTTCCATTTCATCTGTATTTTCCAGTTTTGTTGAGAATAGGCTTTTGTGGTAAGATCTGATGATTTTTTTGAATTTCCTGTTTCTGTTGTTATGCCTCCCTTTTCATTTCTGATTTTGATAATTTGGATACTGTTTTTGTGCCCTCTGGTTAGTCTGGCTAAGAGACATCAATGGGAGGAAAAGCCCTTGGACTTGTGAATGCTTGATGCCCCAGTGTAGGGGAATGCCTGGACAGGGAAGTGGGAGGGGGTGGGCTGGTGAGCAGGGGAAGGGAGGATGAAATAGGATTTTTTTTTTTTTTTGGAGGGGAAACCAGGAAAGGGGATAACATTTCAAATGTAAATAAAGAAAATATCTAATAAAAAAAGAAAAAATGGAATTGAAATATCATCTTTTTCAGTTTCTTTTTTAATGACTATGCAATGTCTTTCCTTATCTTTTTTGATTAGTTTTAGTTTAAAGTCTATTTTGTTAGATATTAAGATGGGTACACCAGCTGTGATCTGCTTGGAATATTTTTCTTCAACCCTTTAACCTGAGGTAATATCTATCCCTGATGCTGATATGAAACAGAAGGAAGGATTGTGTTCTTGCACCCATTCTGTTAGTGGCTATCTTCTCATTGGAGAACTGAGACCACTGGTATTGAGAGCTATCAATGATCTTTGATTGTTGACTCCTGTTATCTTGTTGTTTGTGATGGTGACAGTGGTGTATGTGTGTGTCTTCTGGTTTTCCTGTTGTGAGATTATTCACTCCCTGTATTCTTTTTTAAATTTTTTATTAGATATTTTCTTCATTTACATTTCAGATGCTATCCCAAAAGTCCCCTATATGCTCCCCCAACCCTGTTCCCCTACCCACTCAATCCCACTTCTTGGCCCTGGCGTTCCCCTGTACAGGGGCATATAAAGTTTGCTAGACCAAGGGGCCTCTCTTTCCAATGATGGTCGACTAGGCCATCTTCTGCTACATATGCAGCTAGAGACATGAGCTCCGGGGGTACTGATTAGTTCATATTGTTCCACCTATAGGGTTGCAGACCTCTTTAGCTCCTTGGGTACTTTCTCTAGCTTCTCCATTGGGGGCCCTGTGTTCCATCCTATATATGACTGTGAGCATCCACTTCTGTATTTGCCAGGCACTGGCATAGTCTCACAGGAAACGGCTATATCAGGGACCTTTCAGCAAAATCTTGCTGGCATATGCAATAGTGTCTGGGTTTGATGGCTGATTATGGAATGGACCCCCAGATGGGGCAGTCTCAGGATGGTCTATCCTTTCACCTTAGCTCCAAACTTTGTCTCTGCAACTCCTTCCATGGGTAATTTATCCCCTATTCTAGGAAGGAATGAAGTATGCACATGTTGGTCTTCCTTCTTGATTTTCTTGAGTTTTGGAAATTGTATCTTGGGTATTCTAGGTTTCTGGGCTAATAGCCACTTATCAGTGAGTGCATATCAAGTGACTTCTTTTGTGATTGGGTTACCTCACTCAGGATGATATCCTCCAGATATGTGTATTTGCCTAAGAATTTCATAAACTCATTGTTTTTAATAGCTGAGTAGTACTCCATTGTGTAAATTACCACATTTTCTGTATCCATTCTTCTGTTGAGGAACATCTGGCTTCCTTCCAGCTTCTGGCTATTATAAATAAGGCTGCTATGAACATAGTGAAGCATGTGTCCTTATTACCAGTTGAAACATCTTCTGGGTATATGCCCAGGAGAGGTATTACTGGATCTACCAGTAGTACTATGTCCAGTATTCTGAGGATTTCCAGAGTGGTTGTACCTGCTTGTAATCCCACAAGCAATGGATGAGTGTTCCTCTTTCTCCACATTCTCACCAACATCTGCTGTCACCTGAATTTTTGATCTTAGCCATTCTGACTTGTGTGAGGTGGAATCTCAGGGTTGTTTTGCTTTGCATTTCCCTGATGATTAAGGATGTTGAACATTTTTTCAATTGCTTCTCAGCCCTTCGGTATTCCTAAGTTGAGAATTCTTTGTTTAGCTCTGTACCCCATTTTTAATGGGTTTATTTGAATTTCTGGAGTTCAGCTTCTTGAGCTCTTTGTATATATTGGTTATTGGTCTCCTATCAAATTTAGGATTGGTAAAAATTTTTTCCCAATCTGTTGGTGGCCTTTTTGTCTTATTGACAGTATCTTTTGCCCTACAGAAGCTTTGCAGTTTTATTAGGTGCCATTTGTCGATTCTTGATCTTACAGCACAGGCCATTGCTGATCTGTTTAGGAATTTTTCCCCTGTGCCCATATCTTCGAGGCTTTTCCCCACTTTCTCCTCTATAAATTTCAGTGTCTCTGGTTTTATGTCACTCTCTGTATTTTTATAAGTGTAGTTAACCTCCTTACATTGGAGGGCTTTTCTGTAATACCTTCTGTAGGTGTGGATTTGTAGATAGATATTGTTTAAATTTGGCTTTGTCGTGGAATATCTTACTATCTTCTGCTATGGTGATTGAAAATTTTGCTGAGTATAGTAATCTGGACTGGCATCTTGTGGTATCTTGCAGTCTATAGTATATCTGTCCAAGCCCTTCTGTATTTTTCAGTATCTGTTGAGAAGTCAGGAGTAATTCTACTTAGTATGCCTTTATATGTTACTTGTTCTTTTTACCTTGCAGATTTTAATATTCTTTCTGTGTTCTGTATGTTTAGTGATTTTTTTCCTATTTGGTGTTCTGTAAGCTCCTTGTACCCATATTGACATTTCCTTTAGAATAATTTATTTATTTATTTAAAACTCCTGATTTTATTCCCCTCCCGGTCCGGCCTCTGACTGTTCCACATCCCATACCACCTCCTCATCACCCTGTCTCCACGATAATGTCCCTAACTCCCATCCCACCCTACCAGACCTCTAAACTCCCTGGGGTCTCCAGTCTTTTGAGGGTTAATTGCATCTTCTCTGACTAAACCCAGACCCAGAAGTCCTCTGTTGTATATGTGTTGGGGTCTTCATATCAGATGGTGTGTTCTTCCTGGTTGGTGTTCCAATATCTGAGAAATCTCTGGGGTCCAGGTTAATTGAGAATAATGGTTCTCCTACAGGGCCACTGTCCTCCTCAGCTTCTTTCAGATTTCCCCTAATTCAACCACAGGGTTCAGCAGCTTCTGTCCATTGATTGGGTACAAATATCTACATATGACTCTTTCAGTGGCTTGTTGGGTGTTTCAGGGTGCTGTTATGAGAGGTCATTTTTGTGAGCAATCCATAGCCTCAGTAATAGTGTCAGGCCTTGGGACATCCCCTTGAACTGGATCCCACTTTGCTCCTGTCGCTGGGTCTTCTTTTCCTCAGGCTCCTCTCCATTTCCATCCCTGTAATTCTTTCAGATAGGAACAATTACGGTTCAGAGTTTTGAGTGGGTGTCCCCCTTCCCTCATTTGATGCCCTGTCTTTCTGCTGCAGGCGGGCTCTATAAGTTCCCTCTCCCTGCTGTTGGGCATTTCATCTAAGGTCCCTCTCTTTGAGTGCTGAGAGTCTCTCACCTCTCAGGTCTCTGGTACATTCTGGAGGGTCCTCTCAACCTCCTACCTCCCAAGGTTGCCTGTTTCCTTTCTTTCTGCTGTCCCTCAGAGATTTCAGTCCTTTTCCCCTACCCAATACCAGATCATGTTCCCCTCTCCACCTCCAACCCCGTATCCCTTCCAAGCCCCTCCCTCCCCACTTGTGGTTTCTTTCTTCTACCTTCCAAGTGGGACTGGGGCATCCTCACTTGGACCCTTTAGCTTGTTGACCTTTTTGAGCTCTGTGGGTTGTATCTTGGATATTCAGCACTTTTTTTTTATATATACACTTATTAGTGAGTACTTACCATGCATTTCCATTTGGGTATGAGTTACCTCACTCAGTGTGATATTTTCTAGTCCCATCCATTTGCCTGCAAAACTTAGGATATCTTCATTTTTAATAGCTGAGTAGTATTCCATTGTGTAAATGAACCATGTTTTATGTATCCATTCTTCTGATGTGGGACATCTGGGTTGTTTCCAGCTTCTGGCTATCACAAACCAGGCCACTATGAACACAGTGGAACATGTGCCCCTGTGTCATTGTGGGGCACCTTTTGGGTATATTCCCAAGAGTGTTATTGCTGGGTCTTCAGGTAGATCTATTTCTAATTTTCTGAGGTATCTCCAGATTGATTTCCAGAGCAAGGTCCAGGATAGCCAAGCTTAGGCAGTGAAGGAGTTGGAAAACAGAAAGTTAGTGATAATGTAATAGAACAAGGGTGTCATGTTCCAGCTCCTGCAAGCAGTAGAACTTGGCAGCATTAGCCAAGTGGCTCTGGCTTTAGGGTCAAAAATAAAAGGGATTACTGGGACAATTGATGCTGGTTAGGTGGAGCTAAGAAATTAGTGGTGATTAAGAAGAGACCAGCATCACTGAGGTGAAATATTCTGGGAAGTGTTTTCTGAGAGCACAAAGAAGCTGTGTTCCAGATAGCCAAGGTTGTACCTCATGCTGCAGCTGTACTTGGTAATGTGTAAGAGTCACCCAGTTGGTACTGATTTTGAAGCATGAAGGGGTTATGAAGAACAGCTGAGGTTTGGCACTCTGAGAGGCCATTGGTGAAGGTGCAACCTCAGTTGTAGTTGATGGCCCAGAACTGAAGCGGTCATGAAAAGGATTTGAGGCTTGACACCATGAAGAGAGCCTATGAGTTGAGAGCCTAGTTGCAGTGTATTAGAGATGCTAGTATCATGGGATGATCACCAAGAACAGCAGCACAGTGGAGTGGATCAACCTGAGCTTAGAGTGCTACAGAGAGCAGAGCTGGAGAAGTGATGGCAGCCCTTTGTAGGAGCACAGAAGAACATGTGTGGATTCCAGACATTAAAACAAGAAGCTGTAACATTGAAGTTGCTTTGGAGTCTTCAAGATGATAAAGCCATAGGATATTTGCTAGGAATGCTGCTAAGAGGGAGTGGAACAAACCCAGGGAAAAAAGTTTGTTACAGTCATTAATGATGAAAGCAGTTGGAGATCTGAAGAGCACTTTGACATCATTATGTGGAGATGTAGAGTTTAGAGTTTTCCCAGCTGGTTTCAGGTCTTGATTTTGGAATTACCGTTAAGTGATTAGATGAATCTGAGAAGAGACTTTGAACTTTGGACTTTAAACATTGTTGAGACTGCTCTAGACTATAAGGACCTTTAAAGTTGGACTAAATGTATTTTTCATTATGCTATGTTGAAATAGGGCCCCCATGGACTCACATTTTGAACAAGCCTATAGGGGCTAGAGAGTGGAATGTGATGCTTTGTATATGCTTGGCCCAGGGAGTGCCACTATTAGATATGGCCCTCTTGTAGTAGGTGTGTCACTTTGGGCATGGGCTGTGATACCCTCATCCTAGCTGCCCAGAAGCCACTATTCTCCTAGCAGTCTTCAGATGAAGATGTAGAACTCTCACCTCTTCCTGCACCATGCCTGTCTGGACACTGCCATGCTCCCAGTGAGGGGGGGGGGTTGCCATCCAACAGTCAAAACTCTGACCCATAATTGTTCCTGTCTGAAAGAACTGCAGGGATGGAAATGGAGAGGAGCCTGAGGAAAAGAAGGTCCAGCGACAGGCCCAAAGTGGGATCCAGCTCAAGGGGAGACCCCCAAGGCCTGACACAATTATTGAGGCTATGGTGTGCTCACAAAAAGGAACCTATCTTGACTGTTCTCTGAAAGACCCAACAAGCCACTGAAAGAGTCAGATGTAGATATTTGCACCCAACCAATGGACAGAAGCTGCTGAACCCTGTGGTAGAATTGGGGGAAAGCTGGAAGAAGCTGAGGAGGAGGGCAGCCCTGTAGGAGGACCAACAGTTTTAATTAACCTGGACCCTGGAGATCTCTCAGATATTGGAACGTCTAGGCAAGAAATACCGTCTAATATGTAGCAGAGGACTTCTGGGTCTGGTTTAGTCAGAGAAGATGCACCTAACCCTCAAGGGACTAGAGGCCCCAGGGAGTTTAGAGGTCTAGTGGACTGGGGGTGGGGGGTTGGGACATCCTTGGGGAGACAGGGTGGCAGGGAGGAGGTATAGAATGTGGAACAGTCAGAGGGTGGACCGGGAGGGGAATAAAATCTGGAGTGTAAATAAATAAATAAATAAATAAAAGATTAAATTTTAAAAAGTATCTAAATGTGTTCAATGCTGAGGTTTGGAAATATCCCTTTTTTACCCTTGTATTCCTTCCTTCCTTTATTTCTTCCTTTGTTTCTTTCTTTTTTTTTTTTTCTCTGTTTTGAGACAGGTATTTTCCGTGTACCTGAAGCCATCCTGCAACTTACTATATAGACCATTTTGTTCTCAAACTCACAGGTGTTTTACAGCTCTCACTCCTGGTTGCCAGGATTAAAGGCATGTGCCACCAACTCAATTTCAATACTGAGACTTTTATTAGAAGCATTACCCTTTTTTTTTCAGCTATCATTATTTTTCTTAAATTTTATATTTTATTTATTTTTTATTGATTAGATATTTTCTTCATTTACATTTCAAATGCTATCCCCTTTCCTAGTTGCCCTGTATCATATAGATACTGCAATTTTGAACCTGCAGGACCATCCCTTTCACAGGCTCCAGAAGTTCACAGATGAGGGAGATTTTGATGTGGGCCAACACAAAGTTCTGGATCTGGGTCCGAGATATAGCTAAGTTCTTCCAACTCACCAGCTCTCCCTCACCATCACCACTAGCATGACCTCTTCAGCACTGCCCTTGCCAGCTCACCCAATCCTGCAGCAGGCAAGGGTCATGCCCTGCTCTTCTTCTCACATAATGCTGGGGCCAGCTCTCCTGACTGCTACTGATGGAAGGAAGGGAAGGCATCACTTCCATGCCCATGACACCTTAAGCAAGACACACAACGAGGATAGATCTCTCATGTTCACAGTCTCTAGGATAGCTCATCCACTGTCTTAGAGTTTCTCTGCTGTGAACAGAAACCATGACCAAGGCACTCCTATAAGAATATCATTTAATTGGGGCTGGCTTACAGGTTCATAGGTTGAGTCAAGGTCCTTCTCTTTGAGTGCTGAGAGTCTCTCACCTCTCAGGTCTCTGGTATATTCTGGAGGGTCCTCCCAACCTCCTACCTCCCAAGGTTACCTGTTTCCATTATTTTTGCTGGTCCTCAGAAGTTTCAGTCCTTTTCCCCCACCCAATACTAGATCATGTTCCCCTCTCCACCTCCAACCCCCTATCCCTCCCAGGCCCCTCCTTCCCCACCTGTGGTTGCTTTCTTCTACCTCCCAAGTGGGACTGAGGCATCCTCACTTGGACCCTTCAGCTTGTTGACCTTTTTAAGTTCTGTGGGATATATCTTGGATATTTGGCACTCCATCCCCCCAATATCCACTTCTTAGTGAGTACATATCATGCATGTCCTTTTGGTTCTGAGTTACCTCACTCAGGATTAGTTCCATCCATTTGCCTGCAAAACTCAGGTTATCCTCATTCTTAATAGCTGAGTAGTATTCCATTGTGTAAATGAACCACATTTTCTGTATCCATTCTTCTGTTGTAGGACATCTGGGTTGTTTCCAGCTTCTGGCTATCACAAACAAGGCAGCTATAAACTAGTGGAACATGTGGCATGGTGGAGCATCAATCTTAAGCTGCATTTTGTTTCGATACCCAGATTCCCCTGATGAAATGTCACGTTACAACTCTGAGTCATCTTCATGGACTGAGCTCACCTATCTATGGGGAGTCTCTGCCTGTTCTTCAGCTATACTGTGATGATATGATTCACAAATTCTCAGTGAAATCACATAGGGACCAAATAAAGGCCACTTACTTACCCAGCACTTTCACCTGTGACCATTTTAAGATGAGAACATTGAAAGCTACTTTTCTTAACATATTTGTGTGTAAAAATGTTGGATTATGGGTTATATTCAGCTTACTATGCTAGAGAGGATCCTAGAGTCATGCAATAAATCAGTATTATTGTTCCCATAATTCTTCTGTTATGTGTGTGCCTCACTTTCTTGTTCCATACCTCTTCTGTGATCTTCAATGAAACAAAAAATTTTCAAATACATTTATGACTGAGATTGTTCTGACTTCTGAAATTTATTCCAATCTTTTTTTTTTTTTTCTCTAACAGTACATGCTGTCTTCTGGATCCCAATTTTCACCTACTCTAAAGTATCTTCATCAGCTACCCATTTCCTATATAGACATGTTACTGATTATTTACATTACACTAACTCCAAGGGGTTTTGAACACTCTCTATCTATCTTGGATTGACTGAACATCCTCCCTGAAGAGTCCTTCTAGTTTCGCTCAGCCTCCTGCACTATTCATCATCCTTATTCAGTTTTTCTTAGTCACAGCTACTATTGTTGTGATGTAACACCACGACCTAAGAATCTTAGAGAGGAAAGGATCTTTTTGGCTTATATTTCTATATCACTGTTCGTCATTAAGGGAAGTCTTGACAGTAACTCAAACAGGAGGCATGAGCTGAGGCAGTGCGCATGAATGAGTGCAACTTACAGGCTTGCTCACTGTGGCTTGCTCAGCCTGCTTTCTTATAGAACTCAGGAACACCAACTCAGGAATAGCATGCCTCACAATGGGCTGGGCCTCTGCTATAAATCGCTAATTAAGAAAATGCCATACAGGCTTGCGTATAGCCTGAATTTATGGAGGCAATTTTAAAACTGAGTTTCTATCCTCTCAAATGGCATTAGTTTGTTTCAAATTGACACAAAACTGTCCAGGATACATTTATAAAATTTTTAAAATTTGAGGTACTGGAGGCTTTTCTGGGTTGCTACTGTTTTCCTCCTTTCTTTATGTTTCTAGCTAGAACACATTGTCAAGTATTTTATAGTGGCATTTTCCTAGCTAGTGTATCTTACTGGTTACTCATGTTTGTATGTTCTCCTTCTCTTCTGGAACATATCATCTTTTATGATTTCCTCTAATTTCTTAGCCCCTTCTGCTTTCCTATCCCATTCTATCGCATTTCACTCTTTGAAGACTCTTCTACCTATGTAACAGATCACTTTAATGTTATAAACTGTAGAGAGATATTCCTTCATCTTCACATATAGATAAACATGAAAGTTAAGGATCCATATAGGATAGTGAAAATAGTTATTCATTTTTATAAATATAGCTTACTTATTTTATAAAAAACATTTACAATGAAGTTAATTTCCTTACAAATTTTATATCTTAATATTTTAAGCGGAATAAATACATTTTCCATATAGTATTTAAAATAATTTATTTGTCAAGAAAATACAAGTATCATTAATATTTTATTTCTTCATAAAGGCATACAGCACTATTTGTCATAGTAATTAATATACTGAAGAGAGGAATACATGTATATGAGTAAAATATGCTGTGTATAATTCTCACTGGTTTAGTAAGAACAGAACATTCTTTTTCCATTAATTAATTTATTTATTCACTTTACATCTTGATCACAGCCCACCTCTCTTCTCTCCTGCAAGTCCCATCCTTACAAATTCCTTTCCTCTTACCACTTCCCATTCTCCTCAGAGACAGGGAAGGCCCCCTTGGCTACCACTGTGGAATATATTATTCTTTAAAACAATCAGCTTTCATAAGAGTCTACAATAAAGAAAATAAATATAGAACTTGAAAATAATCCCAAGAAAACAAGAGATTCTGATTAATAACTAATTACCCAGCTCCACTATGTTCATAGCAGCCCTATTTATAATAGCCAGAAGCTGGAAAGAACCCAGATGCCCCTCAACAGAGGAATGGATACAGAAAATGTGGTACATCTACACAATGGAGTACTACTCAGCTATTAAAAAGAATGAATTTATGAAATTCCTAGGCAAATGGATGGACCTGGAGGGCATCATCCTGAGTGAGGTAACACATTCACAAAGGAACTCACACAATATGTACTCACTGATAAGTGGATATTAGCCCAAAACCTAGTATACCCAAGATATAAGATACAATTTCCTAAACACATGAAACTCAAGAAAAATGAAGACTGAAGTGTGGACACTATGCCCCTCCTTAGAAGTGGGAACAAAACACCCTTGGAAGGAGTTACAGAGACAAAGTTTGGAGCTGAGATGAAAGGATGGACCATGTAGAGACTGTCATATCCAGGGATCCACCCCATAATCAGCATCCAAACGCTGACACCATTGCATACACTAGCAAGATTTTATCGAAAGGACCCAGATGTAGCTGTCTCTTGTGAGACTATGCCGGGGCCTAGCAAACACAGAAGTGGATGCTCACAGTCAGCTAATGGATGGATCACAGGGCTCCCAATGGAGGAGCTAGAGAAAGTACCCAAGGAGCTAAAGGGATCTGCAACCCTATAGGTGGAACAACATTATGAACTAACCAGTACCCCGGAGCTCTTGACTCTAGCTGCATATGTATCAAAAGATGGCCTAGTCGGCCATCACTGGAAAGAGAGGCCCATTGGACACGCAAATTTTATATGCCCCAGTACAGGGGAATGCCAGGGCCAAAAAGGGGGAGTGGGTGGGTAGGGGAGTGGGGGTGGGTGGGTATGGGGGACTT
Source organism: Mus musculus (assembly GCF_000001635.26). Lineage (NCBI taxonomy): Eukaryota > Metazoa > Chordata > Mammalia > Rodentia > Muridae > Mus > Mus musculus. The sequence goes on along the minus strand of NC_000083.6, from coordinate 17,769,351 downwards.
TTGGTATAGCATTGGAAATGTAAATGAGCTAAATACCTAATAAAAAATAAAAAAAAAGAACAACTATTTAGAAGTACAAAAAAGAAAAAAAAACTAATTACCCGATTTCAAAATATAAATTACAATATAATGTCTGAAAATATAAGAAAGTTGTCCTTACACATTTCAGAAATAACAGTATAAATCAAATATAGTTTTCACATAGAATTCTGTGGAAGCAGCTTATTTATCATAAAAGTTTTTATCCTGAAAATAAATAATTCAGTTGCTCATCATCCTGGAAAGAAAAAATTGTGCCCAGGGAAGTAGGAAGGAAATAACAAATGGTTTGTAAAGTTCAATACAGTCACATGGGAGCAATCCATGTAGGTGTAGTGCAAGAACTAAGGCTGGCAGCCTATGTAACACTTTATGATTCTCTTTGCTTATAGTGAGCAAATAATACATACATGTAAGTTCAAATATTTTATTACAGTAACTTATTTAACATAAAATAACAGCTACTTAATAAGACAGATCAGATATCTGGATTTCATCCATATTAGATATATGGCAGTGGCATCCAAACAGTGGTGTCCTCCAAAAAGATAGCTATGCCCATGGGTCCATAAACAATGCAGATATAAACCACTCCGGGGACAGTTTCAGGAAACTATGTCTACTTTGTTTTATGTGAGCAAAGCAAACACTTATATATTGAAAGTCTATTGACTGTGATTGCTTAGCAAATTACATCAGATTGGATAGTCAGCTCTCATAGCACATGGTCTCTATGCTGTATATCAAAGAAGACGTGGAGAGTGCAGACTCATCTGCCGTCTAGCTAGTGGCTATGTAAGCTACATGAGAATTCAGTGTTCTGACTTCTGCTGCATGTTGTGGTACTTCATATTTAGAGGTGCAGTGTACTAGGTAAGCTGGTCACCAGATCACGTCTGAATTTATATTACATGGTAGAATCTACTCTGAATTTACTGTTTCACCTCTGCAGCTGCAGGATGCACTGAAAACTCACTGAATTTTCGCAAGCAGGCACCCTGGGTCTGAACAAAGCATCACTTCTCTTGCAGTCACTATCAGGTTTAATGCCAGAGACCTAACCTGACTGAGGAGGACTTATATCAAACATACATGTCTCTGTGGGACCACAGAATCCTGAACTAATACACTTTATAGAGTTGAGGCAGATAGCAGAGGGATAACATGAAAAAAAAATCTATTTACTGAATACAGCGCCTGGGAAAAACTACAATGCGACACTACAAAGATAAATGTGACAGAAATGCTACATTCACATGGAAGATCAATGTTTTCCAGGTGGATGCAGTAATCAATATAAGAATCTGAGAACTGCAGATACTACAATTTATGGTGGCCTCACATACTTCACTGCTATAAAGAAAAGCCAACCCAGTGCTGTCAAAAAGCTGTCAAAGAGAGCACAGGACTCAGGTTTGAAGCCATGGAGCAAGAATCTCAAGATTTTAGCCAGATTTAAAAAGCTTCATTGTTCAGAGAAAGGCTTCTTTACTATGATACTTAGAACAATGGATAGCTACCAGAAAGAGTTACACTAGAACCTTAATTCTTACTGTGCACCAATAAATCACAAATGTGTAAGAGACATAACTGAGATGCTAGAACTCTTATACAAAGTAGTGCTTGGAAACTCAAAGTAAAAAAGTGTTCGTATAGTACAGTCTTAGACAACGATATTGTCAGGAGAATTTCAGTCACTCATGAATAATAGCACGGGAAAGATGAAGTTAAAACCATCCTGCATATCTAAAACATTCAAGTCACCTTCAGCTCCCACTATGAAAACAGATATAGAATATCACCAAAACAAGAAGGCTATGCATGATTTCTATCATATGAATGCTTCATAGTTGAGAAACAGGGCAAGCCACACTGCATATCCATACTATACAACCAGAAGCACAGGAGCAGTTTTAGGAAATGTTGCAAGGTTGTCGTGGCTAACATGCACTGAAGTTTGTAGTTCATACAAAGACTTGATCTAGTATCTAAGGGATCAGGTGTTTTCTCACTCTCTTGCCTTTTCTTCGTTACAAATATTCAAGGAAAGGAATTGCATGCTGCTCCCTTCGTGTGTGTCTTTAGATTCCTCATTTCCAAGAGGCAGAGAAACTGCTGTTGATCTACACAGACTATGTGGCTTTCATCTACAAAGAGGCCCCTGGACTCTTTTTTGGGGGGTGGGGTGGGTAGGAATTAACACTCTTCATATTTTACATGAAATAAAAAGTCTGTTTAAAGATCCAGTCCAATTTGCCATCAATTGAAATAGAGTCTGTGTGTATCACATGCCCTAACCATGAAAATACATTTCATACATTTTGGAAATTAACTCTTTTATTATTTCTCCCAAGTATAATGAGGATGTAAATAAGCCAGTATTGATTGGAGGCTGTCTGTACTCACAAGAACCTTTTTTTTTTCTTTTTTTGGTCGTGATGGTGGTGGTGGTCTGTGTGTACATGTGTCTGTGTTTTTAAAAATTCCATATTTATGGAGCTGCAAAACTGTCAGAGCATTTAAGAACACTTCCTGCTTCACAGATGACCCAAGTCTGATTCCTAGCATTCATATTAGGTGGCTTACATTAGCTTCTATCTCCAGAATTTGGGATCTAGCGCCATCTTGTGGATTTCTGAGATATTGACAGCTAATAGGCACTAACCATAAAATAAATGATGAAGTAACAGTCATACTGTTATGTGTAGCGCACCAGAGATGACCACTCTGACACAGTTTTTAGTCAATTGAAAGTCTTTATTATAGTAGTCTAGGACTACACCCAGTTAGTCATGGTTTGAGGTGTAGTCTGTGTGTTCAGAACACAGTGTGTTTGAAAGCAGAAATCATGTCCTGGCATCTTGATCAGCAGCTTCAGAGAGGGGAGGAACTTCATATGAGCAATCAATTTGAAAGATGATAAGATAACTGATTACCTGAAGAGTGGTTTTGCACGAGCAGATAATTTAAAAATAGCTGTGTTAACTAAGACAGACTGACTTAGGGTGCCAAGAATAGAGTTTGGTAAATATCCATGGGATTCTCCATTAAGGAGATCAAATTCTAGCTAAATATAAACTGGTTTCAGGAAGATGGACTGTTGCTTACCTTGTCATAATACTTTTATGAGAAGACTGGCCTCTTTCTTCACATGCACATACCACCATTGAATTGTGAACCAAGTCAGATTTATAGCAAGGGAAGTAAGTGGCCATTAACTGATACACAGGGCAAAATAAGTATTTCTTCTTTTTAGTTGATTCCCTCCATGTCTTGGGAATTTAGGTGATTTGCTTATATATTTCTTTTAGCATGATATAAGAATATGCACGTACATATAAACAGCACCCCACACACTTATTTGTCTGAAGCTCTTTGTTTAAATAATCTTTCAGTGATATGTAGCTTACTCTTTGAGGGTTTTTTTTTTTTTTGTGGTTTACACTAATGGAAAGTGTGCTTTATAGTACAAGTTTTTTTCATATATACTGACAACTATCAGACCTTTTCCTAAAAATTAGCAAAATAAATCAAAACTTCCCTCTAAAACAAAATATATTCTTGTATAATTTATACACTTCAAAGAGTAAATGCAGCCTGGATTATGAACATATCTCAAAGTTTAAGTTATTTGAGTGTTTTTTTCATTTAAATAATAAATACAAATTTTATTCTAGTTTCAGGTACCACCTGGGCCCACAGGGACTCTTGACTCATTACTAAAATCACTTCAGTGTGTTCTATGATATTAGATAAGGAGTAAGTTTAAAAGAGAGTGCAGCATTTGAAATAAAGCCATTTCTTAGGTTACCTGAAGTGCCATTTTGCCAACTTTGAAGATTCACTCATTCTAAGTTGTTAGACTATTTGGTTTAAATTTACTTACCAATATTCTAAGGCTATGTTACATCTTACTGATGATTGTTCATGTTGACTTTGTTCTATAAAACTGTATTATGGAGAATCTTCTGTGAGATTTATTAGCATATAAAACATTGACAAGTTTTGACATTAATAAGAACATAAGAACATTATTTAATTCAAATATTTAAAGAATACTCTTGTTTAACTTGAGAATATTTCCCTACATATTTACTGATTGCCTCTGTTAGGTTTTCTAATGAAATCTACCTTTATTTTAATGATGTGTTTTACTAACGCTATCATTCATGGAAATACGTAACCTCCATGATGCAATTACCATATAAAATGGAGCCTTGCCACTGCAAGGCATCAGGAAATGAACAAAGGCTTGAAAAAGATATTTAGTGTGGATTGAGACAAAGAAGGGATTGATTTGAAGCTTAAAACAATCTTTATTGTTCACTCTTCAAAAAGATAAAACACTGGCAAGACAATAATGGTTACATAAATCATAATCATTTCATGTAAAAGGCAATATTATATTTCACAGAAATACAAATGACAATAGTGTAGCAGTTTTGACTGTGGCTGTTGATGAATGATCATTTCTTGACAGAAATGCTTATGTCTCTAATTAAGATTCCTATAGTGATTTGTATCTTGAATAATGTTTCTTTATAGTTAGTGGATGGTTTGAGAGTTCTATAAGTACATGACTACATGTATAGCTTATTTTTGAACAAACTCTTTCATGAATATAGGTCTATTTATGCTTAAACATAGTTACAAACTTGTAGGCTTAGATTTTTGCAAAATTTACTTTAACAAGGGTTTTCAACCTTTCTTTCCTCTAGCCTATCATCCAAAAGTCGGAGAGAAAAGATGATAAATAGGACAAGGGAATGTGAACCTGCTTAGAAGTAATTCTTTGGGGGGAGATTCCAATCTCTGTTCTCAGGATGCCAGCAGTCCAGTTCAGTAGTGTCAGGATACCACACATGAATCAGCAGTGGTGGCATGATCCAGTAGCAACAGCCAGGTCTCTGCTGAATCAGGATGAGTCACTGGGAGTGACCAGAACCAGCCAGGACACCAGCATAAGTCTTTGCCATGCATCTCTCTGCCAGAGACAAGCTTCAAAGCTCTGGTTCTCTCTTGACAGTAGGTTAGGGGAAGGAATGTTGGTGGGGGCAAGACTCAGCCTTTTGAAAAATTAGGGTTCTTTTTTATTATAATAACATTTACTTATCTTGATTCTATGTTACTTTGCAGTGGTAGTTGGCCTGCCTCTTTGAGCTCCACTGAGGCAGAAACTGCAGAGTCTCTAGCATTTAGCACCTCATCATAAAACGTTAAGTAAAGGATTAATTGCTAGACCTTTTTTCTCTCTTGCCCAGTAGCCTTACCTCTCCCTTGTCAGATGGGAGGAAGATTTGGAGCAATAAACGTTTATTGAACCTGGAGAAGAAAAAAAAACTTTTACACAGGCAAATATGAATAAATTCACATATATTTATATACAATTCATGCCCACATATTCATACATCTTCATGCATTTCATTTGGGCTTAGCTACATATTTATCTCATAATTTCATACTTACATGCACATATCCATTGTTACATATGCCTATGATAGAGCAAAAGACCAAGTGCCAGTGCAGAAAGAACACATTCATTCTGGATGAAAAATCTTTATTGCACAGAGAAAGAAAACACTTCTACCCTTTTATAGCTAAATGAATTAATGTCAAGTCTGTAAGAAAAAAACTTTGTCCTCTTTAGTAAGACTAAGAAGCCTACCTTGCTGTTAAGAAAAGACCTGTTCCATCCATGGCAAGGAGAAGCCTGCCTGCTTTTCCTGCTTTCTCTATAGCTTCTTTGTCCCTCATTCTCTCTGCATTTTGCCTAGTGCTCTCTTAATTTCTAAATTCTCTTTTCATTTCTATGTTATTTTATTCTATTGTTCTTGTCCTTCCTCTTCCTAATGTTGCACTCTCTTCCTGTTCTGACATAATAATGCCATGCAATATAAGCTTTTTTAGTTTTTTGTACCTTTTCTAGGAATTTTCTAAGCATAATTTTTCAAACAAAAATTTACACTCAATTCAAACCTTAAATGGAATAAGTAACTTACAATGGAGACATTTACATATTTTCCCACTAAGACTAGTTATCTAGCTAACATCCATTATCTGTCAATAGCTCTACAGATTCATTGAGAGTTAAAAACCATAATTCTTGTGACTAAGTTATCACAGATGTTTTGAGTAGATAAACTCAGTCAAAATGTTATCTTTTGTCCTAGTATCTACAATAAATCATTCAGTTCCTTTTTATGACCTCTGGTTAATTGTTTTACAACCTCTTGGAATGTGTTCTAAGTTGTAAATGTCTGGTTTTGTTTTGTTTTGCTTTGTTTTGTTTTGTTTTTATCTCAGAAGCAATTAACTTGTGACACTTAAATACTGGCAGAGATCTAATTGCAGTTTAGGGGTTTTAATAGCAGTCTTATTATAAAGGGCTTAATAATTACTAGTATAATTTTAGGGATTCTTATAGAATCATCATTAACAATTAAGAAATCACCTTCTGGTCTGAGCCTGTGCCCTGAACAGACCTTGGGCACTGGTTCCACACCCAGTCCTACAACACCCATAGAAAGATCAGCTCCCAGGTGCTCTAACATGCCCAGAATCACAGGTGAGGAGGCCACAACATCTAACACAATATCTGGAGTAACTGGGACCCCTGGGATCCAGGGACGCAGTAACCCCTGCCCTATAAGTGGCATGGGTTTCCTTCTCTTGGAACCTGCACCTGGAGCAGACCTGGGGTGCTGGCTCTGCACCTACTCTTAAAATACCCAGAGGGAGTCAGACCCCCAGGTGCTCTGAAATGCCTAGGATCACAGGATCACAGGATCACAGGACCACAGGACCACAGAAGAAGCTTGATGCCCAAGAGATCTGACATACCGAGGAGAACTGGAGCTCTGAGAGACTCAAGAACACAGCTGAGGCTGCAACATCTTTCCCAACACCCAGCATAACTAGAACCCCCCACAGAAACCAGTGAAATACAAACCCTCGCCCAGCCAGAGGCATGGGTTCCTTCCATCCTGCACCCATGCCTAGAGCAAACCGAGGGCTCTAGATGCCCACTCATCCCTGCAATACCTGGAGAAAGCTTGAATCCCAAGAGCTCTAGTACAACCAGACCTCAGGAGCTTGGACACACCAGTATTTCAGAATCACAGAGGCAGCTTGACTCCCAGAAGCTCTGACACTCCCAGGATCTCAGGATCCCAGAATCACAGGGTCACAGAGACAGCTGGACTCTGAGAAGTTCTGACACAACAAGGATCACAGAAGGGACAGGCTCCAGTCAGAGACAGCAAGGACAGGTAGCACTAGAGATAACCAGATGGCGAGAGGCAAGTCTAAGAACATAATCAATGAAAACCAAGATTAGTTGGCATCAACAGAACCCAGTTCTCCCACTATAGCAAGTCCTGGATACTACATCACACTGGAAAAGCAAGATTCAGATTTAAAATCACTTCTCATGATGCTGATAGTGGACTTTAGGAAGGACATAAATAATTCCCTTAAAGAAATACAGGAGAATACTGGCAAACAGGTAGAATCCCCTAAAGAGGAACCACAAAAATCCCTTAAAGAATTACAGGAAAACACAATTAAGCAGGTGAAGGAATTGAACAAAACCATCCTAGATCTAAAAAAACAAAGGGAGACAACTCTGGAGATAGAAAACTTAAAAAAGAGATCAGGAGTCATAGATGCAAACATCATCAATAGAGTACAAGAGATAGAAGAGATAATTTCAGGTGCAGCAGATGCCATAGAAAATATTGACACAACATTTAAAAAAATGTGAATGCAAAAAGAGACTAACCCAAAACATCCAGAAAATCCAGAACACAATGAGAAAAACCAAATCTAAGGATAATAGGAATAGAAGAGAGCAAAGATTCCCAACTTAAAGGGCCAGTAAATATCTTAAACAAAATTATAGAAGAAAACTTCCTTAACCAAAAGAAAGAGATGTCCATAAACATACAAGAAACCTACAAAACTCCAAATAGATTGGACCAAAAAAGAAATTCCTCCCATCACATAATAATGAAAATACCAAATGCACCAAACAAAAACAGAATATTAAAAGCAGTAAGGGAAAAAGGTCAAGTAACATACAAAGGCAGAGCTGTAAGAATTACAGCAGACTTCTAACCAGAGACTATACAAGCCAGAAGATCCTGGGAAGATGTCATACAGACCCTAAGAGAACACAAATGTTCCCAGCAAAATTCCCAATTAACATAGATGGAGAAACCAAGAGATTCTGTGACAAAAACAAATTTACACAATATCTTTCCACAAATCCAATCCTACAAAGGATAATAGGTGGAAAACTCCAACACAAGGAGGGAAACAACATACTAAAAAAAGCAAGAAAGTAATCTTCTTTCAACAAACCCAAAAGAAGATAGCCACACAAACATAATTCCACCTCTAACAGCAAAAATAACAGGAAGCATCAATCATTTTTTTCTTAATATCTCTTAACATCAATGGACTCAATTTCCCAGTAAAAAGACATTGACTAACAGAATGGATATGTAAACAGGACTCAGCCTTAGGCTGCATACAGAAAACACACATTAGTGACAAAGACAGATACTACCTCAAAGTAAAAGACTGGAAAAAAAATTCCAACCAAATGGTCCCAAGAAACAAGCTGGAGTAGCTGTTCTAATATCATATAAAACCAACTTTCAACCGAAAGTTATCAGAAAAGATAAGGAAGGACACTTTGTTCTTGTCAAAGGAGAAGTCTGCCAAGATGAACTCTCAATTATGAACATCTATGCTCCAAATGCAAGGACACCAACATTCATAAAAGAAACTTTACTAAATCTCAAAGCACACACAGCACATCACACAATAATAGTGGGAGATTTCAACACCCCACTCTCATCAATTTTCAGATCATGGAAACAGAAACACAGTAAAACTAGCAGAAGTGATGGGCCAAATGGATTTGACAGGTATCTATAGAACATTTCATCCTAAAACAAAAGAATAAACCTTTTTCTCAGCCCCTCATAGTACCTTCTCCAACACTGACCATATAATTGGTCACAAAACAAGCCTCAACAGATACAATAATCCCATAATAGATTGAAATAATCCCATGCATCCTATCAAAGCCCACATACACATGGAAGCTAAACAATGCTCTACTCAATGATAATCTGGCCAAGGAAGAAATTAATGACTTTTTAGAATTTAATGAAAATTCTAAAAAGGCACAACGTACCAAAACTTATGGGACACAATGAAAGCAGTGCTAAGAGGAAAAACTTATGTTTATGTCTAAGTGCTTCCAGAAAGAAAGTGGAGAGCACAGGCACCAGCAGCTTGACAGCACACCTGAAAGCTCTGGAACAAAAGGAAGCAAATACACCCAAGAGGAGTAGATGGCAGGGAATAATAAAACTCAGGGATGAAATCAACCAAGTAGAAACAAAAAGAACTATACAAAGATTAAAAAACAAAACAAAACAAACAAACAAACAAACAAAAAAAAAACAGGAGCCGGTTCTTTGAGAAAATCAACAGAATAGATAAATCCTTAGCCAGACTAACCAGAGGGCACAGACAGAGACAGTATCCAAATTTACAAAATCAGACATGAAAAGGGAAACATAACAACAGAAACTGAGGATAATCAAAAAAATCATCAGAGCCTACTACAAAAGTCTCATCAAAATTGGAAAATCTGGATGAAATGGACTATTTTCTAGAGAGATACCAGGTACCACAGTTAAATCAGGATCAGATGAACCATCTAAATTGTTCCATAACCCCTAAAGAAATAGCAGCAGTCATTAAAAGTCTACCACCACCACCACCACCACTAACAACAACAAAAAGCCCAGGACAAGATGGGTTTAGTCAGAATTCTATCAGACCTTCAAAAAAGACCTAGTACCAATACTCTTCAAACTATTCTACAAAACAGAAACAGAAGAAACACTACCCAATTTGTTTTATGAAGCCACAATTACACTTATATCTAACCACACAAAGACCCAACAAAGAAAGCGAACATTTGACCAATTTCCCTTATGCAAAAATACTCAATGAAATTCTTGCAAACCAAATTAAGAACACTTTAAAACAATCATCCATCATGATCAAATAGGCTTCATCCTTGGGATACAGTCATGGTTCAATATACCAAAATCCATAAGCATAATCCACTATATAAACAAACTCAAAGAAAACCCACAGGATCATCTCATTAGATGTTGGGAAAGCATTGGACAAAACTCTAAAGCCCTTCATGGTAAAAGTCTTGAAAAGATCAGGAATCCAAGGCCTATAGCTAAACTTAGTGAAGGCAATATACTGCAAACCAGTGTCCAACATCAAACTAAATGGAGAGAAACTTGAAGATATCCCACTAAAATCAGGGACTAGACAAGGCTACCCACTCTCTCCCTACCTATTTAATATAGTTCTGGAAGTCCTAGCCAGAGCAATTAGGCACCAAAAGGAGGTCAAAGGGAGACGAATTGGAAAGGAAGAAGTTGCAGATGATATGATCCTATACTTAAGTGACCCAAAAATTCCACCAACATACTCTTAAACCTGATAAACAAATTCAGCAAAGTGGCTGGATATAAAATTAACTCAAACAAATAAGTAGTCTTCCTATACTCAAAGGATAAACTGGCTGAGAAAGAAATTAGGGAAATTCCACAGTTTACAATAGTCAGAAATAATATAAAATATCTTTGTGTGACTTACCAAGCAAGTGTAAGATATATATGACAAGAACTTCAACTCTGTGAAGAAAGAAATTGAAGAATATTTCAGAAGATGGAAAGATCTTCCATGTTCACGAATTGGCAGAACTAATATAGTAAAAATGACCATTTTGCTGAAAGCAATCTGAAGATTCAGGACAATCCCCATTAACATTCCAATTCAATTCTTCATCGAGTTAAAAAGAGCAATTTGTAAATTCATTGGGAATAACAAAAAACACCAGGATATAGAAAACTATGCTCAACAATAAACAAACTTCTGGGGGAATCACCATGCTTGACCTCAAGTTGTATTACAGAGCAAGGGTGATTAAAAACTGTATGACATTGGTACAGAGACAGGCAAGTAGATCAATGAAGTAGAATTGAAGATCTAGAAATGAACCTATTGTCACTTGATCTTTGACAAAGGACTTAAAGCCATCCAGTGTAAAAAAGGACAGCATTATCAACAAATGGTACTTGTTCAACTGGTGGTCAGCAAGTAGAAGAATGCAAATTGACCCATTATTATCTCATTATATGAAGCTCAAATCCATGTGGATCAAGGACCTCCATATAAAACCAGATATACTGCAACTAATTTAAGAGAAAGTGGGGGAAGAGCCTCAAATACACGAGGGAAGGGGAAGATTTCATGAACAGAACATCAATGGCATATGCTCTAAGATAAAAAATTTACAAATGGGACCTCATAAAATTGCAAAGGTTCTGTAAGACAAAGGACACTGTCAATAGGACAAAACAGAACCCACAGATTCAGAAAAGATCTCTACCAACCCTACATCCAAGAGAGGGCTAATATCCAATATATACAAAGAACTCAAGAAGTTAGACTCCAAAGAATCAAATAACCCTATTAATAAATGGGGTACAAAGCTAAACAGAATTCTCAACTGAGGAATATCAAATGACTGAGAAGCACATACAGAAATGTTCAACATCTTTAGTCAGCAAGGAAATGCAAATTAAAACAACCCTGAGATTCCACCTCATACCAGTCAGAATGGCTAAGATCAAAAACACAGGTGATGGCAGATGCTGGGAAGGATGTGGATTGTTGGTAGGATTGTTGGTATGATTGCAAGCTGGTACAACCAACCTAAAAATCAGTTTGGCAGTTCATCAGAAAATTGGACATAGTATTACCTGAGGACCCAGATATACCACTCCTGGGCATATACCCAAAAGATGCTCCAACATATATCAAGGACACATTCTCCACTATGTTCATAACACCTTATTTATAATAACCAGAAGCTGGAAAGAACTTAGATGTCCTTGAACAGAAGAATGGATACAGAAAATGTGGTACATTTACCCAAGAGAGTACTACTCACCTATTAAAAACAGTGAATTCATAAAATTCTTAGGTAAATGGATGGAACTAGAAAATATCATCTTGAGTGAGGGTAACCAAATTACAAAAGAATGTCAATGGTAGTCACTCACTGATATGTGGATATCATATTCATTGATCTGCAGAAATCTGCCCAAAAGAATGAGTTAGTACCTAATGATTGTTGTATATATTTAATAATAACAGGAAAGGCATATCAGCTGCAAGAAACATTTGTGAGATGAAGTCTCTTTTGGACCTTGTCTCATAGAGCTCACCCACCATAAGCCATGCAAAGTGGTGGACCACCTCTAGGAATGACATGTGCTAGCCTTCTTAGATGACTTCTGACATCTCTCAACAAGGTGAAAATGTAACGCTGATGAAGTGTGAAGTGTTGCAAGGCTAGCAATGCAAGTTCTCCATCACTGCTCATTGAATCTACTTATACTCTCTCCAAACATTGAGTCCTCTCAATGGCCTTGCAACCGCAAAACATCACATGAGTTTGTATCACATGACATAACCAGAAATTTTCACTTTACAAATTCATACCAAGTATATGGTTACCTACTGTGATATTTCTGATATTTCATAATGACTAACTATTGGTTAAAGTTTCTGTTTGTTCTTTATATATATAAACACTATGCATAAATCTAAGGATAGGAAATTAACTTTCATGGTATTTAAGAATTGAACCACATTTATAGAATCTGTCCTAGACTTTATATTTGTATGATTTGTATCCAGTATGGAGTCTGTGATGAGCTTGAACAGTTGAGGCTTTGGGAAAGGACTTATCACATTCTCTCCATATGTAAAGTTTTTCTTTAACATGGATTCCAGAATGCCTTTTTAAGGTTTGATAACCTGGAAAAGATTGCTGTAATCCATACATTTGCATGATTTTTCTGTATATGAATTCTTTTATATCTAGCTAAGTATAGGCATCTACTGGAACATTTCCTGCATTAGTAACATCTGTTAATTTTTTCTCCAGTCAATAATCTTGGAACAAAAGTATTCAAAGCATAAATGAAACATTGTCTACTTGCTTTGAATTTCTCCAGTTTCTCTTCAGTGTGCATGGTGTTTGAATGAACATTGAAGATTTTATAACTTTTTTAGTCTGGCAAAATTTTGTTCCACTGTTCTTTATACCATCTCTTTCTAGGTGTTATGATGCAACTGACACTTTTCTGTATTCTTCACAATTGTTTTTGTTGGAGTTTTCTATGATCTTAGCTCTAGTATACTAGTATACTGAAAATAATTTAAGACTCCATTAAAGACTTGGTAATATTTGTTTGTGTAAAGCTTCTCTTGTTTATGGTCAGGCTGATAAAAATAAGAATATGTGCTTTGATAAACACACATTCTGACATGTAGCGTTTGGGAATGGTTCTTTTGAAAATGAGTACTTACCTGAGACTTTTTAGGAATTATGTCATGATTAGAATAATCCCAGGGGACAAAAAAATACAACAGAGACTGAAAGAAGGGCCAACTAAGGACTGCCTCTCCTGGGAATCCATCATGTCTATAGACACCAAACCCAACACTTTCTGTGGTCAGCGGGTGCTTGCTGACAGTAACCTAGTGTGATGGTTCCTTGACAGGTCCAGCCAGCAACTGACCAATGCAGATGTGGATGCTTGGAGCCAACCATTAGACTTAGTTCAGGAAACCTGGTGGAGGATCTGGCAGAAGGGCTGGAGAAGTAGAGGGGGAATGCAACCCGATTAGAAGAAATAATGTAGTCTGGCCTGACCACCCAGTTCTCCCAGAATCTAGACCATCAACCAAGGTGTGTACCTGGAGCTCTAGATACATCTAGCAGAGGATGACATTGCCTAACAGCAATAGGAGGGGAAGCCCTTGGTCCTATGGAGGTTTAATGCCCCAGCGTAGGGGGATGCTGGAATGGTTGGGCATGAAAGTATGGATGGGTTGAGGAGCACCCTCATATAGGCAAAAGGGAAGGGGCAGAGTGGATGTGGGATAGGGGAGTTGGTTGAGGGTGTAACTGGGAAGTGGGATATTATTTGAGATGTAAATGAATGGAATGATTAATAGAGGTAAATAATAAAAAAAGGCAAAAAAGACAGAATAATCCCATGTGTAGTTGCTTTTGTAAGTTATTCCAAGATAATTACTTTCTTAATTAGTTGGTATATGGCTCTTCATTAGGACTTCATTAACTTATTACATGTGTGAAGAAACATTTAAAGTATCAATTGATCCATAAAAATCCTTATTTTGGTCTAAATTACATAACCTATAACACAATGAAATTAATTGGTGAAGTGTTACACTGACTTTTAGTGGGAGGATATGTCCTACTTAGGAAATTTAGCATAGTTTTCTGTCATTGAACCATTCCTTTCTTTACATAACATGGAAGAACCACTTAATCCCACCCTATACAAAAAAAAGATTGCCGAGAATCAAATGTATATCACTTTATAAAGTTTCCAAATACACCTTATAACACAGTTATCTAGGTCTCTATACTTGTTGTGAACATTTTCCCACACAATTCTCTGAGTATAGACTGGTGACTGACACAGAGTGTGCTCTGTGTGAGAAAAAAAAAGAGATTTAATCTTCATCAGGAGTGAAATAAGTAGCTTTTCTTAAAAATTATTTGCATCATAACACAATTCATGTTTTTTATCATCACCAATGTTCCCTGAATTTCCTCATGTGTAACAGATCACTATACGATTTTTAAATATTCCCAATATATCTTTCTGGAAAGAGTCTTCTCTACACTTCTGTGGAAAGAGTTCTTGGATTTCATTGTGTGATAGACCTTGAATAAGTAAAAACAAAAACAAAACTTTGTAGACTTACCTGAAAATAATATGAGAAAATGTTATACAAAATGACTCTGAATGTGGAATTTAATCAAGATAACATAATAGAAAGGGTCAGAAGGTTTTGGTTTGGTTTGGTTTGGTTTGGTTTGGTTTGGTTTGGTTTGGTTTGGTTTGGTTTTTGTTTTGTTTCGTTTCATTTCGTTTCATTTTGTTTTGTTTTGTTTTGTAAGGAACCAAATGTGTTGTGAATAAATGAATATAAGATGCTTTAGGTATCAATAACTTTTATTTAGTGGTGTTGGTCTTATTTATGTTGTATAACAGACAATCTTAGACAAGATGTTGGAATAAAAGTTAAAACTAGATCATACTTTGATGCTGACATAGGATTCCATGTCCTGCCTGTTATTTTGTGCCATTTTCTGGACAACACCAGTGTTAAGGAGTTCAAACCTGGTTTGTTAACTTCCTTACCCTTGAGCAATACATAGTTTTCACTTATCTCTAGCTGGGCAACCTGGACTCCTTCTCAACTCCATTCCACTCACCAAGTTGGAGTACACCCGTTCCTTCTCAAATATACACCAGATACTGCTCAGTCAAGTATGCCATTATATTATAGGAATATTACAGGGGTGTCCATCACTAGTGAGGGGCACTAAACCCATACTGTCATTTCTTTTTACCATTATGACCTACCTGAGGAAGATGTGCTCACTCTTATCAGGGGGTAACTTTCTTCATACCTCTTTATGGTAGTGAGTACAACCATACACATGAAGATCCCTTGTCTGCTTTTAACCCTATGGGTGGCATGTAGATGTATATCCACTTCTATTCTATTCTATTCTATTCTATTCTATTCTATTCTATTCTATTCTATTCTATTCCATTCCGTTCTATTCTATTCTATGTAACCCAGTCATCTCTATCCATCCTAGCCAGATTACATAAATAATTTTTTTTATTTTTTATTTTAATTTAATTAATTTATTTATTTGATTATTTTTATTTATTTACTTTATAGCACATCACTGCCCCCTTCTGCGTACCCCTCCCACAATCCTTCCCCTATTGCCCATTCCTTTCCTCTCTGATAGGGTGAGGGCCCTCTGGGTATTCCCTACCCTGTCACTTTAAGTCTCTGTGAAGCTAGGTGCTTCCTCTCCCACTGAGTTCGGACAAGGAAGCCCAGCTAGAATAACATCCCACACACAGAGACAAAAGATTTTGGGATAGCCCCCAGTCTAGATGTTTGGGAGCCACATGAAGAACAAGCTGCACATCTGCTACAAATGTGAGGGGAGACCTAGGTTCATTCTGTGTATGTTCTTTGGTTGGTGGTTTAGTCTCTGAGAGCCCCAAGGAGCCAGGTTAATTGACTCTGTTGATCTTTCTGTGGAGTTCCTATTCCCTTGGGGGGGTTTCAAGCCTCCTTCCTATTCTTCCATAAGAGTCTTTAGGTCCATCCAATCTTTGGCTGTGGGTGTCTTTATCTGTCTGAGTCAGGTGGTGGGTGGAAACTCTCAGAGAACAGTCATGCGAGACTCTGTAAGCATAACAGAGTATCATTAATAGTGTCAGGGATTGATGCTTCCCCATGGGATGGTTCTCAAGTTGGGATGGTTATTGGTTGTCCATTCCCTCAGTCTCTACTCAATCTCTAACCTCTGCATTTCTTATGGACAGAAAAATTTTGGGTCGAAAGGTTTGAGATCATATAAATCTTACAATTTGACTTGGACTCATGATCTATACTATGATCCTATCCATGGTTCCTTTAAATCCCTATATCTACCCTGATCCCATACATTGTGCTTCACCCTAGTACAGTTGACACACTTCAGGATACTCCTATCTATTTTGCTTAGCCCAGGAGACATATCATGTAAAACAACCTAGCTTACCATGTGTCCACCTTACTTTATCTTATGCCGTGTTAAATGTTTAGGAGTTACGCTTCTTTCACATACTATGTTCTGTCATAACCTGCTGGTTCCATATCACATACAGAAATAACAAAAATTCCACATGCACAAGACACAACAAAAATGAAAATTCATTGTTTTCTAGGATGAATGACAATCTCCATGTGAGGCACACATATTTGAGAACTTGTAGCAAATATGTAGTAATTTGCCAGTAGTCATCAAGGAGAAGATAAAAAGTAGCAGATGATCTTCCTGAGATGGTTTCAACATGAACTGTAAAGTCATGATGGATTTGCTCTTCTAAGTAAGGCTGAAGAGACTACATTTGAGAAAAGATTCCTTCTATTAATATACTTTTGCTGATAATATATAACAGTTGCTATGAATTAGCTCACCCTTATGAGAAGATTTCTGCAGAACAAGATGCCCATGAACATGCAAGAAGCCTATAGAACTCCAAATAGACTGGACCAGAAAAGAAATTCCTCCCATCACATAATAATCAAAACACCAAATGCACTAAACAAGGAATATTAAAAGCAGTAAGGGGAAAAGGTCAAGTAACATATAAAGGCAGACCTATTTGAATTATACCAGACTTCTCACCAGAGACTATGAAAGCCAGAAGATCCTAGGCAGATGTCATACAGACCCTATGAGAACACAAATGCCAGACCAGGCTGCTGTTCCCAGCAAAACTCTCAATTACCATAGACAAAGAATACAAGATATTCCATGACAAAACAGAATTTACACAATATCTTTCCACAAATGCAGCCCTACAAAGGAGAATAGATGGAAAACATCAAAACAAGGAGGGAAACTACCCTCTAGAAAATGCAAGAAAGTAATCTTTCAACAAACCCAAAAGAAGATAGCCACACCAACATAATCTCAACTCTAACAAGAAAATTAACAGGAAGTAACAATCACTTTTCCTTATTATCTCTTAACATCAATGAACTCAACTACCCAATAAAAAGACGTAAACTAACAGACTGGATATGCAAACAGGACCCAGCATTTTGCTGCATACAGGAAGTGTACCTCAGTGACAAAGACAGACACTACATCAGAGTAAAAAGCTGGAAAACATTTTTCCAAGCAAATGGTCCCAAGAAACAAGCTGGAGTAGCCATTCTCATAATGAACAAAATCGACTTTCAACTAAAATAACACACACAACTATGGTTTACGTGAGAAGAAGAGATGCATGGTTATGACAAATAAATATGTTTAAGAAGAAGCCAAGAAGGACGGGATCCACATGAACACAGCACCAGTAACATAGGCAACTAGAAGAAATGAAAACAAAACCAAATACTCCAGACTATTCACCTCAATATGTCAAATGACCCCTCCACAAAATGGTTTTCAGTTGGAAAAGACATGATATCAAACTGTATTTAGGTGCAGCAGATTCTAGTTAAAACATTCCAGGTCTTAAGTAGTTTTGGAAACCTGAGTATATAATGTCCTCTAAGACTTTTGCTGTCCTTGGAAGGAACAAGGGAAGTCTTTAAGATACCCATGCCCAAACTAACTCGTAACATCTATGGTATCTACCCTGAAATTGACTGAAGTAAACACATTGGCCCTTCTTTGTTGGATGCTGAAAATCTAGAAAGGAAAGCCAAATAGCAACATCATATTACAATTTATGGTTATCAAATTACACCAGATTTTCAAAGAAATAATAAAGATTTCATTTGTTCCTTCTCCAACTCCTTCACCCTTTCTAAGACAATCATATACTACCAATACCCATTCCATGATTGAATACATTAAGATTGAAAGAATTTAAGAGTGAGTTCTGAGATTCTTAACTGTGGAAGAAGAGGACAAATGGGTACAATGGAGGATTCAAAGTACAACTGACCTAAAAATCAGTGATACGAGAGAAACAGATGTATAAAAGTTGGGGTCTTAGACAGATGCACTTAGCACATAAAATGAGCAGAGTGCATAGAAACAAACAGTTATCTAGGACTAATTGCTAGTCTGGGTCTTTTGTTGTTCTATATCAATTTGAGGATTTTCTTTGTATTTATGTGAAGAATGAGATGAGGATGTTGATTGTGATTTCACTGAATCAGTAAATTGTTTTGGTAGGAAGGTCTTTTTTCACAATGTTAATTCTACCAAGCTGTATGTTTGAGAGGTCTTCAAATTCAAATTCACATAGTGATATGTGAATCTTTTCACGATTTTTACTGATCAAATAAAGGCTAGAGCCTGTGATTGGGCAGCATAGGTTAAAAATGGGATGGGAGGTCTGAAAGAGAGAGGAGGAAGAGAATATGGAGCAAGGGTATCATAGCTGGGAGATAGTTTGGTGTGGTGATAGTGCTGCCTGATCTAGACTTATAGCTTATAAATTTAATAACTGAAGTGTGTGTTTTTAATACGGGTTTATTGGGGGTGAAAATTACTGCAACAACTGGTGCACCAATGTCTCCCTTGGAACCCTCTAATCTGAGATAAAAGTCCTCCCTCCCACTAAAAATAAATAAATAAATAAATAAACAGCTAGGTCCGTGCTTTAAAACTGCAGCCCTGGATAAAATAATCACTGAGTGAGTTTAAACGGTTTACAGAGAGCTACTGAAAAGCTCCCTCGTCAAGTCACAACGTGGCTGGGCGTTCCTGGAGCCTATAAGAAGGACCAAGGACCAAGGACTCAGGGGTGATATTCCTGTAGAACGGCTGTTGACAGCTGAGATTTGACAGCTGGCAAACAGTATTTAACGTTCTAAAGCTTTCTCACAGGCATAGCGAGCTTATCTGGGCATCTTTGCTCCAGGGAGCCTTCCCTTGCAGGCTTACCCTGATTTTCCCCCAAGTCTAAACAGGATGCAAGACAGTCAGACGGGCTCTACCAACTGAGATTGGTGTGCAAATGCAGCAGGAAAAGGCAGGATAGTCCAAAAGTGAACTGCAATTTCCCGAGCTGAACAGCAGAGGGAGACAAAGGTACAACAAGCTCTGGATCAGGAAACAAGATAATTTTCAGATACTTGAATTTATGAAATTTCTAGGCAAATGGATGTACTTGGAGGGCATCATCTTGACTGAGGTAACCCAATCACAAAAGAACTCACACAATATGTACTCACTGATAAGTGGATATTAGCCCAGAAACTTAGAATACCCAAGACATAATTTGCAAAACACATGAAACTCAAGAAGAAAGAAGACGAAAGTGTGGACACTTTGCCCCTTCTTAGAATTGGGAACAAAACACCCATGGAAGGAGTTACAGAGACAAAGTTTGGAGCTGAGACGAAAGGATAGACCATCTAGAGACTGCCATATCCGGGGATCCATCCGGTAATCAGCTTCCAAACGCTGACACCATTGCATACACTACCAAGATTTTGCTGAAAGGACCCAGATATAGCTGTCTCTTGTGAGACTATGCTGGGGCCTAGAAAACACAGAAGTGGATGCTCACAGTCAGCTATTGGATGGATCACAGGTCCCCCAATGGAGGAGCTAGAGAAAGTAACCAAGGAGCTAAAGGGATCTGCAACACTATAGGTGGAACAACAATATGAACTAACCAGTACCCCTTGGAGCTCGTGTCTCTAGCTGCATATGTATCAGAAGATGGCCTAGCCGGCCATCAGTGGAAAGAGAGGCCCATTGGTCGTGCAAACTTTATATGCCTCAGTACAGGGGAACACCAGGGCCAAGAAGTGGGAGTGGGAGGGTGGGGGAGTGGGTGGGGGAGCATGTGGGGCACTTTTGGGATAGCATTGGAAATGTAAATGAAATAAATACTAATAAAAAAATTAAAAGAAAAAAAGAAAACTAATCTCAGCTGGTCAGTAGTGGCACACGCCTTTAATTCCAGAATTTGGAAGGCAGAGGCAGGCAGATTTCTCAGTTTGAGGCCATCCTGGTCTACAGAGTGAGTTCCAGGACAGCCAGGGCTATACAGAGAAACCCTGTCTCAAAAAAACAAAAAACAAAAAACAAAAAAAGAAAAAAAGAAAAAAGAAAAAGAAACAACCCCCCCCCCAAGAAATAAAACCAAAACAGAAACCAAACAAAAAAACAACAAACCCAACAACAACAAAAAACCCTAATCTGAACGATAAAAGTGTTGCAAAATTCGAGGAGTGGGTGGGTGTACACCCTCATAGAAGCAGGAGAAAGAGGGATGGGATTAGGGGTTTCCTGGGGGTGGGAATTGGGAAAAGGGATAACATTTAAAATGTAAATAAATAGAATATACAATAAAAAAGAAAGAAAAGGAGAAACACTAAATACCTTTGGATTTTATGAAGGATATTTTGAATGAATGAACAGGGATGGATTTAAAAGAAGTTGACAGTTATAATTATTACAATATTAAGTAGCTTATCTTCTCAGGAGACAAAGCTCTAGATAAAAATTATAAGCCTTAGGAAAAGGGTTAGAGGAAACCTTGGATAAGATGTTAGAACAAAAGATGCAGAATTTCATAGATCAGACTGAATGGCAAAGAGGTAACGATAAAATTTCGGGGAAGAGTCTAGAGGATAATTTACTAAAACTAGTAAATCCAAACAAGATAGTGGCTATAATATCAGAATTACTACACAAAGAGAAATTACAATCATGGAAGCAGGGTCCAGAGTAGAAGATACAGGAATATATAGAGTAGAATGAACAGCACAAAGAGAAATTTAAGACCTGACAACATGGCCTAGAGAAACCACTGGAACTAAAGATGAAAGGATTCATGGGTCAAGTTAAGCAACAGAGAGAGGAGAATGAAAGTTACAGATAGGAGCTGGAAAAGATGCTAGAACAAATGATGCAACAGCTCACAGATCAGACTCAGTGGTATAGAGAAAATAATGAGAATTGGAAGCAAGGATTGGAGAAGAACCTTTTAAAATTAATCAAAACTAAATAGCAGAATATCAGAATTATAAAGAAAAAATGTAGAAGCAAAACCTTGAACAGAGAGTACACGAACTTACAGAAAAGGAGGAATTTAAAATATCAATTAGGGAAAATACTCAGCTAGAGACAGAAGATAAAAATAGAGGAAGCCAACCAAGGGTTGTTAGAAAACAAACTTTAGTTTATCCAGTTAGTCTACAACAAAGACCACCATACGATGATCATCCACAGGGTTATCAGGAATTCGAATGGCAACCTTGGATGTGTTAGGACTCAGAAAATTTAAGGAGAGTACCACTAATTTTGGAATGCATTCACCATTTATCAAACAAATCCTGACTTATTGGGCTACTAAAAATAGAATAATCCCCCAAGACTGGAAGGATACGGCAAAAGCAATACTAGAACCCACATCATACTTACAATGGTTTTTATGGTGAAGAGAAGAGGCGAACGAGATAGCACAACAAAATTGAGCCAGGGGTAGAGAGATTTCCAAAGACCAGCTGCTTGGTGGAGGCCAGTAGAGAGATTTCCAAAGACCAGCTGCTTGGTGGAGGCCAATTTGCAGAGATAGCAGTGCAGGCTGTATTTGATGAAGAAATCTTGACCTTGTGTCTCTTGGCAGTCTTAAATGCTTGGGACAAAGCTGCAGATTCAGAGAAAAGATTTGAACCATTTTCCCAGGGCATTCAAGGTGCAAAGGAAGCATTATCTGATTTTTTGCAATGGTTGACTTCTGCTGTGGAGAAAATGTATATAGAATCCATCAGCAAGAAAGGCAATAATTGAACCCTTACCTTTCAAACACTTGAATGCTGAATGCATTGAGGACAAGGGCAGGATCAATAGATGAGTGAATTAGATAATACAGTAGATTTTAGACCTGGTTTGCCTGATATGACCTTAATGGGAGAAGCTGCTACTAGAGGCCTTGAAACAACCCAAAATTTCAGATGTCTTAATTGGAGTGAGCAGGATCATTTCAGAATAAACAGCAGAGAAAACCAAATTAATCTCAAAAGGGAGCCCATGCCTCCTGGAATGTGTAAAAGATGTGGCAAAGGCTGACTTAGACTAGGGAATGTAAAGCAAAAACAGACAAATGGGGCAAAACTTTTCCAAGAAAATCCCGGGGGAGGGCATTCTTGCAGGCCCTAGTGCCAGACAGGGTGAGTTCTCTTCCTCAAAACAATTAAACATCACTGCTCTGAAAGCAAATGTTGTGAGTCCAGAGAAGGCCAAAGCAGATTCTACAGACAATTCAAAAAATGTAAAAGGGGGCCAAAACCAAGTATTTTGGCAAACTTTTATAGAAGATCAAAGGCCCAAGCTTAGAATACTATTGAACAATATTGAAATTTGAAGGAATAGTCAATACTAGAGCTGATGTCACCATTATCTCTTCAAAATCTTGGCCTTCAGATTGACCACTTCACAAAGTAGACATCCATTTTCAAAGAGATGGGACTTCATCCCAAACAAAGCAAAGTACCAGATGACTTAAATGTACAGGGCCTGAGGGTCAGATAGGAATATTAACCCATACCTGGCTAAAGTAGCCATAAAACTATGGGGAAGAGATCTGTTACAATAGTGGAAAACACATATTAATATCCCTTCAGTCTCAGAGGCTGCCCATTAGTTAAGGAATGTTATCAAAGACAGTTACAGACTGTGCAGGCTGTCCATAAAGAAGGCACAGCAGGGTCTGACAATTCAGCTTTACATCAAGGACACACTAATGTTAAAACTCCAAAAGGTCTATAAGTTTCAGTGTCTCTGGTTTTACGTGAATTCCTTAATCCACTTAGATTTGACCTTAGTACAAGGAGATAGGAATGGATCAATTTGCATTCTTCTACATGATAACTTCCAGGTGTGCCAGCACCATTTGTTGAACATGCAGTCTTTTTTCTACTGGATGGTTTTTGCTCCCTTGTCAAAGATCAAGTGACCATAGATGTATGGGTTCATTTCTGGGTCTTCAATTCTATTCCATTGGCCTACTTTTCTGTCGCTATACCAGAACCATGCAGTTTTTATCACAATTTCTCTGTAATACAGCTTTAGGTCAGACATGGTGATTCCACCGGAGGTTTTTTTATCCTTGAGCAGAGTTTTTGATATCCTAGTTTTTTTGTTATTCCAGATGAATTTGCAGATTGCCCTTTCTAATTCGTTGAAGAATTGAGTTGGGATTTTGATGGGGATTGCATTGAATCTGTAGATTGCTTTTGGCAAGATGGCCATTTTTACTATATTGATCCTGGAGAAAGTAGGGAAATGCCTCAATGATATGGGTACAGGGGAAAAATTCCTAAATAGAACAGCAATGGCTTGTGCTGTAAGATCGAGAATTGACAAATGGGACCTCATAAAATTGCAAAGCTTCTGTAAGGCAAAAGACACCATCAATAAGACCAAAAGGCCACCAACAGATTGGGAAAAGATCTTTACCTATCCTAAATCAGATAGGCGACTGATTTCCAATATATATAAAGAACTCAAGAAGGTGGACTCCAGAAAATCAAATAACCCCACTAAAAAATGAGGCTCAGAGCTAGACAAAGAATTCTCAACTGAGGAAAACCGAATGACTGAAAAGCACCTGAAAAAATGTTCAACATCCTTAATCATCAGGGAAATGCAAATCAAAACAACCCTGAGATTCCACCTCACACCAGTCAAAATGGCTAAGTTCAAAAATTCAGGTGACAGCAGATGCTGCCGAGGATGAGGAGAAAGAGGAACACTGCATTGTTGGTGGGATTGCAAGCTTGTACAAAAACTCTGGAAATCAGTCTGGCAGTTCCTCAGAAATTTGGACACAGTACTACTGGAGGATCTCGCAATACCTCTCCTGGGCATATATCCAGAAGATGTTCCAGCTGGTAAGAAGGACACATGCTCTACTATGTTCATAACAGCCTTATTTATAATAGCCAGAAGCTGGAAAGAACTCAGATGCCTCTCAACGGAGGAATGGATACAGCAAATGTGGTACATTTACACAATGGAGTACTACTCAGCTATTAAAAAGAATGAATTTATGAAATACCTAGGGAAATGGATTGGAGCTGGAGGGCATGATCCTGAGTGAGGTAACCCAATCACAAAAGAACTCACACAATATTTACTCACTGATAAGTGGATATTAGCACAGAAACTTAGAATACCCAAGATATAAGATACAATTTGCAAAAAACATGAAACTCAAGAATGAAAAACAAACTGTGTACACTTTGCCCTTTCTTAGAATTGGGAACAAAACACTCATGGTAGGAGTTACAGAGACAAAGTTTGGAGCTGAGACTAAAGAATGGACCATCTAGAGACTGCCATATCAGGGGATCCATCCCATAATCAGCTTCCAAACGCTGACACCATTGCATACACTACCAAGATTTTGCTGAAAGGACCCAAATAGAGCTGTCTCTTGTGAGGCTATGCTGGGGCCTGGCAAACACAGAAGTGGATGCTCACAGTCAGCTATTGGATGGATCACAGGTCCCCCAATGGAGGAGCTAGAGAAAGTAACCAAGGAGCTAAAGGGATCTGCAATACTATAGGTGGAACAACAATATGAACTAACCAGTACTCCCTGAAGTTCGTGTCTCTAGCTGCATATATATCAGAGGATGGCCTAGTCAGCCACCAGTGGAAAGAAAGGCCCATTGGTCGTGCAAACTTTATATGCCTCAGTACAGGGGAACGCCAGTCCAAGAAGTGGGAGTGGGAAGGTGGGGGAGTGGGTGGGGGGCATGTGGGGGACTTTTGGGATAGCATTGGAAATGTAAATGAAATAAGTACCTAATTAAAAAAAAACCTGACAAAGTGTCTGTTCATTGTTCCAAACAGCAATTAAATTGGTTATTACAGAATATTAATAATTGATCTACTGCATACAATCATTTTAAATAAAATTGACAATCATCCCAACGATAAGTTAAAATTTTGTTTTTATGCATGCTTCTGTATCTTCTATAAATTCATGCATGCGTGCATCCCATTTACTGTGTTTAAAAACAGCCCTCTTAATGGATACAGGAAATGTGGTACATTTACACAATGGAGTACTACTCAGGTATTAAAAAGAATGAATTTATGAAATTCCTAGGCCAATGGATGGACCGGGAGGGCATCATCCTGAGTGAGGTAACCCAATCACAAAGGAACTCACACAATATGTACTCACTGATAAGTGGATATTAGCCCAGAAACTTAGAATACCCAAGATATAAGATACAATTTGCTAAACGCATGAAACTCAAGAAGAACGAAGACCAAAGTGTGGACACTTTTTCCCTTAGAATTGCGAACAAAACACCCATGGAAGGAGTTACAGAGACAAAGTTTGGAGCTGTGATGAAAGGATGGACCATCTAGAGACTGCCATATCCGGGGATCCCATAATTAGTTTCCAAACGCTGACACCATTGTGTACACTAGCAAGATTTTGCTGAAAGGACCCAGATAGAGCTGTCTCTTGTGAGACTATGCTGGGGCCTAGCAAACACAGAAGTGGATGCTCACAGTCAGCTATTGGATGGATCACAGGTCCCCCAATGGAGGAGCTAGAGAAAGTACCCAAGGAGCTAAAGGGATCTGCAATACTATAGGTGGAACAACAATATGAACTAATCAGTACGCCCCTGGAGATCATGTCTCTAGCTGCATATGAATCAGAAAATGGCCTAGTCGGCCATCAGTGGAAAGAGAGTCCCATTAGTCGTGAAAACTTTATATGCCTCAGTACAGGGGAATGACAGGGCCAAGAAGTGGGAGTGGGTGGGTGGGGGAGTGCGTAAAGGAGCGTGTGGGGGACTTTTGGGATAGCATTGGAAATGTAAATGAAATAAATACCCAATAAAAAAGAAAAGAAAAGAAAAGAAAAGAAAAGAAAAAGAAAAAGAAAAAGAAAAAGAAAAAGAAAAAGAAAAAGAAAAAACAGCCCTCTTATGGGAAAAAAGTATATGTGAATTCGATCACACACTTATTCTTTTGAGCTTCCCCTTGTTTCAACACAGATAAT
Source organism: Mus musculus (assembly GCF_000001635.26). NCBI lineage: Eukaryota > Metazoa > Chordata > Mammalia > Rodentia > Muridae > Mus > Mus musculus. The sequence goes on along the minus strand of NC_000083.6, from coordinate 17,742,565 downwards.
TAAATTGTGTGCTGTAGATGGTGTTTTAAAAATGTTGAATAATCAAGCTTAATTTGTATGTTTTTATATATATATATATATATCAGAGCTTACAATTGTTTAAAATTTTTCATCCCTCAAATGCTATTAATTCTCAAGCTTGCAATTGCTTATGCCACTCATAAGAAAAAATACTGTTCCTTTAAGAAGACTGTTTTTGGACAGTTAAGAAATTGTCCTGGGTTGCCTGGAAAAGACCCCCAGGCTTTGCTTTTGTGTTATAAAGGTTTACAAAAAGCTTTAGCTGAAAAAGGATTACAGATAGCTCCTGAAAAGATACAAACTCAGGATCCTTATAATTATTTGGGCTTTACATTTACTAATAAAGCTGTTTTTTCCCCAGAAGATAGTTATTCGCAGAGACAACTTAAGGACTTTGAATGATTTTCAAAAATTGTTAGGTGATATTAATTGGCTTTGCCCCTATTTAAAGCTTACTACAGGGGTGTTGAAACCTTTATTTGATATTCTTAAAGGGAGTTCTGATCCTACCTCCCCTAGATCTCTAATCTCAGCAGGATTGTTGGCCTTACAACAAGTGGAAAAAGCTATTGAAGAGCAATTTGTCACTTATATATATATTACTCTTTGCCTTTACATCTGCTAATTTTTAATATGATTCATGTGCCTACAGGATTGTTATGGCAAAAGTCACCTCTAATGTGGATACATTTAAGGATTTCTCCTAAATGTAATATCTTGCCATATTATGAAGCAGTAGCCCAGATTATTATCATTGGAAGGAAGCAGGCACTAACTTATTTTGGCAAAGAGCCAGATATTATTGTTCAGCCTTACAGTGTGAGTCATGACACTTGGCTGAAGCAGTACAGTAGAGATTGGTTGCTTGCTCAAATAGGGTTTAAAGGAACTATACACAGCCACTACCCTCAAGATAGGTTGATAAAATTTTTTAATGTACATGAGGTGATATTTCCTAATATGACCTCTTTACAACCCTTACACAATTCTGTTCTGGTGTTTACTGATGGCTTCTCTAAAGGGCAAGCTGGATTTCTTATAAATAATCCACAGGTAATCATAAAGACTCCTGGCCTCTCAGCTCAATTAGCAGAATTAACAGCAGTACTGAATGTCTTTCAGTCTGTGCATGAGGCTTTTAATATTTTTACTGATAGTTTATATGTTGCACAATCATTACTCTTATTGGAGTCCTGTGGTACGTTTAACTTTAATACACCAGCAGGATCCCTGTTTTCACAACTACAAAACATCATTCTTGCCCCAAAACACCCATTCTATATTGGCCACATACGGTCTCATTCTGGTCTTCCTGGACCTTTAGCTGAAGGTAATGATTGCATCGACAGAGCTCTAATAGGAGAAGCCTTAATTTCAGATCCTGTTGCTTTGGCCAAGCGTGATCATGAAAAATTTCATCTCTCTAGCCGTACCTTAAGGCTCCGACATAAAATTACTAAGGAGCAGGCAAGAATGATTGTAAAACAATGCCCTAAATGTATTACATTGTGTCCAGTGCCACATTTAGGGGTTAATCCACAAGGTCTTATGCCTAATCATATCTGGTAAATGGATATAACTCATTATACAGAATTTGGAAAATTAAAATATATACATGTTTTTATTGATACTTGTTCAGGATTTATTTTTGCTTCTCTGCATACTGGAGAAGCCTCCAAAAATGTAATTGATCATTGCCTACAAGCCTTTAATGCCATGGAATTGCCTAAACTTATTAAGACAGATAATGGGCCATCCTATTCTAGCAAAAAATTTTGCTTCATTTTGTAAAGAATTTGGCATCAAACATAAAACTGGAATTCCTTATAACCCCATGGGACAAGGAATAGTTGAACGTGCTCATCGCACTTTAAATAATTGGCTTTTAAAAACAAAACAAGGGCAGTTAAATCTCCCAATGTCACCAAAGGCACATCTTGCTTTTGCTTTATTTGTTCTAAACTTTTTGCAAACTGATGTTAAATGTCAGTCTGCAGCGGATTGCCACTGGCATCCAGTTACTTCTAGTTCTTATGCCATGGTAAAGTGGCGGGACCCATTAACTAACGAATGGAAGGGTCCATACCCGGTCCTAATCTGGGAAAGGGGCTTGGTCTGTCTTTTTTTCACAAAAAGAAGATGGAGCGTGATGGCTGCCTGAGAGATTAGTTCGTCAACTGGACACAGACCCTGAATCTTCTAGTAAGTATGACTCCAACCTTCATTATGGCTAGAAATCCTCTTTAGCCGAAAAGTTAAATTGGAGCACAGCCTCCACTCCCAGGGAAGCTGTAGCCTTTCTGCAATTCTCAATGTCACCTCCCCCACACTGGAAGCTCTAAGTCTAAGCCTGATCATTGCTAATTTGCAATTGAATGGAGTACCTTGACTTCCCCAAAAGAAACTTTTGTACTGTGCCTTTCACTGTCTCGACCTTGTTTTTCAAGCCGGTCAGTCAATGCCCTTCAGCCTGACTGCAGCAGGTGTACAGCCTTGCCTCCAACAACGCAGGTGGCAGTTGTTAATCTTCATGAAGAAGCATTCTAAGTACATATCGTGGCTTTGGTCTGAATTGGGAGTAAGGTGTGCTAATGAGGGCCTGACAGTCAATGACGGGCACCCAGATCTCGGAGTCATACCAATCTAAGATAGGGGTACATGCCAAGAGGCCTGGCTGTTAATAATACACCACAGAGCCATGTTTTGTGTAAAATAAACACAAACAAGCTGCATGTACGTTCCTATGACGGATAAGGATGATTCAGGAAGATCTAAGATTTCCTAAGACAGGCAGAGCCGCCAGCCACCATAACTCCTGGGTGGGACTATGGAACATAAATACATTTTATGCCTCAGTCCAGTCTTTTTTTTTAATATTAACAACAGGGAGGAGATGTAACCTCCAACAAGCCTGAAGCAGGCTGAGCCGTACCTTGACTTTGCTGCCACTAAGGAGATTACCTAGGGTGGCGCCTTCTTCCCTAGATTACTCTATTGTTCAGCTACTATAGCTGTTCTTCTTCAAGATACTGCTACCTGCTGAGAGGTCCCGGAGCTATTCTGGAGACTACGCCCTATCCTGCAAGTCATCACCTGCAGCTGGTTCCAGGCTCCAAGGATGAATTGGCGGGAATGGCCTTTTATAAGCGCAGTCGCCATTAAACATTTGAACCTTGAACAGACTAGCATGTCTTGGTTCCATTATTCCTCAACCCTCCTAGGTTCCCTCTTTTCTTTCAGCTCCAGGTTGCCTCCCAGTCTTGAGCCTGAACATGTGAGCTGCTGGCCGGCTCGCAACACCAAAGCAGAAGTGGAAAAAAAGGGAACCTGTATTTACTGTTCATGGTACTGTAAACTGTTCCAACCACTATGGAAATTAAGGTGGAGAACTATTTTTTTAAGTTATATATGAAAGATAGAAACATAATTTTTTATTTTTATTTCTTTTAAAAATATATACATTTTATTTTTTATTGGACACTTTCTTTATTTACATTTCAAATGTTATCCCCTTTCTCTCTTTCCTCACCTCCTGGAAACCCCTTATCCCATCCTCCCTCCCTGTGCTTCTATGAGGGTGTGTCTCTACCCACCCACTCCCACCTCCCTGACCTTGATTCCTCTACTCTGGGGCATCTATCAAGCCTTCATAAGACCAAGGACATCTCCTCCCATTGATGCATGGCAAGGTCATCTTCTGCTACATATGGAGCTGGAGCCATATGTACTCCTTTGTTGATGGCTTAGTCCCTGGAAGCTCTGGGGGGTCTGATTGGTTGATATTGTTGTTCTTACTATGGGGTTGCAACCCCCCTCAACCCCTTTAGTCCTTTCTCTAACTCCTCTATTGGGGACTATGCGCTCAGTCTAATGATTGACTGTGAACATTTGCATCTGTATTTGTAAGGCTCTGGCAGGGCCCCCCAGGAGACAGCCATACCAGGCTCCTTTCAGCATGCACATCTTTGCAAGGGTAGAGAACTCTTTTAAAAATCTTTCATATGACCACCATTACCACATGTTAACATATGCCCAGATGACTCCAATTCCTATCATATTCTTCTTATACCTGCTCACCCACATTTATTGTTACTCTAATTATAATATCTTGAAACGAGCAACAGTATACATATACTTCAAATGGCAAATGGATGATAAAAATTGGTACATATGCAATATGGAACATTGAGTTGTAATTGGAAATATAATCTTAAGGATCAAAGGGAAATAGAACTAGAAAGTATACTGACTGAGACATGGAAAGACAAATGCTGCATATTTTTTCTCAGTTGAGGCATTTATCTATGAGTATTCAGATCTGAGATTCAAACATAAAATAAGCATGAAACAAGAAAGTAAAACAAATACAATGTGGTATAAGGTTTAGAGGTGTATTATAGAGGGTAGCAGCAAGAAATACAGGTAAAGAAGGTAAAAGTAGAAAAAATGTTGAGGACTTTTGTATTTCTTTCCATTGGTGACAGTAGGATGTTGAAGTCTCCTACTCTTTCTTTTTCCACTTTTTTTAAAAGATTTATTTATTTATTTAATGTAAGTACATTGTAGCTGTCTTCAGACACACCAGAAGAGGGCATCAGATCTCATTACAGGTGGTTGTGAGCCACCATGTGGTTGCTGGGATTTGAACTTCGGACCTTAGGAAGAGCAGTCGGGTGCTCTTACCCACTGAGCCATCTCTCCAGCCCTCTTTTTCCACTTTTTATTAGATATTTTCTTCATTTACATTCAGATGTTATCCCAAAAGTCCCCTATACCCTCCCCCACCCTGCTCCCCAACCCACCCACTCCCACTTCCTGGCCCTGGCATTTCCCTTTACTGGGGCTTATGATTTTCGCAAGACCAAGGACCTCTCATCCCATTGATGGACAACTAGGCCGTCCTCTGTTACATATGCAACTAGAGACACAGTTCTGTGGGGTACTGGTTAGTTCATATTGTTGATCCTCCTATAGGGTTGCTGAACCTTTTAGCTCCTTGGTTACGTTCTCTAGCTCCTTCTTTAGGGGACCTGTCTTGCATCCCATAGTTGACAGTAAGCATCCACTTCTGTATTTGCCAGCCACGGGCATAGCCTCACAAGAGATAGCCATATCAGGGGCCTGTCAGCAAAATCTTGCTGGCATATGCAATAGTGTTTGGGTTTTGTAACAATATTTCTTTTACAAATGTGGATGTCCTTGCATTTGGGCATTGGTGTTCAAAAGGAGGTCATCTTGGTGGATTTTTTTTTCTTGGAAAAGTATGAAGTGTTGTTCTGTATCTCTTTTGAGAAATTTCACTTGAAAGTAAATTTTGGTAGATATTAGAATGGCTACTCTACCTTATTTTATGGATTTCTTTCCCTCCCACCCACCCACCTACTCCTGCCTCCCTGCCCTTGTATTCCCCAACACTTTTACCATTGAGATTAGGTTTTGTTTGGTTGGTTTTGGTTTTTGATTTTTCAGACAGGGTTTTAAAACCTTTGAACCTTTGTATACTCAAGAATGCATAGATCTTTGTCTTTAGTTTTCTAATCTGAACCATGCCTCAATTGTTCACATTCATCCAATAGGAAAATCAAAATAAGAGAAATAGCATGGACTTATTTTCTGAACCTACCAGGCTTTAGGATATGCCCTCTGTAAAAGCAGTATTTGTATGTTACCAAAGACAGTAAGGGTTCCCTGCTTTATTGGGATGCTTCATTGATTTTTATTCACCCAGGTACTTTGTTAAATGAAAAAATATCTAAACTTATATTCTGACAGACAATATGTAGTGCTTGAAGTGCAACATCTAGAATCAGTGTGGATTTCTTCATCATATGGTAGTTAACGAATGCATTTCCTATGTAAGGTTTATTATCAAGCCTCAACCCTCAGATGATATAACTCCAGCAGGAATACTGTCAAATCATATTTGGTATGTGGATGTTACTCATTTCTGCAGTTTGGGCAGGTCAAAATATGTAGGTATAATCTTATGAATATATGTGATCAACCTTTTACTTAGAGCCTTTGCTATATTACTTCCCTGTAAAAACTGACAATTCTCCACATATTACCAAGCCTTTTCAGGGACTTTCCCAAAAAATATGCTGTAATTTATGTCAGAAGCATTCAATATAATGCCCAGAAACATTATTTTCTGAAAACAGGTAATGGATAATCTAAGCATTATTTAAAAATGAATGAGGGGAGGAGAGTAGGATGGGTATTCCATTATAATATATTTCCTATTTTTATGCCTTTTAAAAAATTGTACAAAGATGGTATATTGCTGAATAATATTTTTGGCCACTTCAAAACAAATTCAGTGTCAAGGTCCTTTGTTGAGATCTTATGTCAGGTCATTGAAAGTGCCCAGAGCTGAGCACTGTCTAATTTACTAGAGCTGGACTTATGTTTTTGTTTTTCATTTTTTCACTCATAGTGTTGAACATAAAGCGCTTATACCTTATATGAAGCGCTTTTTTAGGTTCAAATGTTTAATGGCTGAGTTGTGTTCCTTGCTATGTGGTCTCTATTTAATGCATCTGGTACAGCTAATAATAATACACCCTAGGCAATGATGTTAATATGTCAAGTATTAATTTTCAGGCCTTGCATATGGACATATTAACTATTCAGCAGTGAAATTTAAATTTCCTCCTTTATTGATGCACAAAACCTAGCAAAGATTTTTAGTCATTTTTTTTTAAATTGTCTAATTGGTCTTCTAAAACATGGTCCATAAGAATGCCTTTGGGAATTTTGATTTACAATTCCATGTCTACTTTAAATTTGACTTGCATAGTTTTAAATTATATGTGGCAGGGATATTGGCTGGCTGGAAAAGCATTTGCCATATGGCTTTCAGTTTAGAGTTTATAGCTCCTGTGAAAGTACAGGATTTTAGATCCTCACATCAGAAACACTTCCTCAGTAGTGGAGTAATCATACCACCTGTGTATCTTTTCATTCCCTAGACATGGGGAAAGCATATAGAAGCTTTCTAGAACAATTAGTCTTATACATTAATCTTGTGTACCCTGTATATCTTAATTGTATCCTGCCAACTACATTTCTATTATTCCTGGGAATAACCATCATATTTTGTTTCTAATGAGGGTGTAAAAAATCTGATTGCATGCAATAAACTTGTGACAACCTCATGCTTTGTGTCATCCCTCTATCCTGTGCCAGATAGATAAAATTCCCTCAGACCATAAAAAGGTAACCCTGGCTTGGTAAGTGTTTATGCTTACACCAAGCCAAGGAGCTTTTGAGTCTACTAAGGTTTGCTCATATCTACTGATTCTACATTGAAACTGTAGCCCATTTTGACCTGTTGTCATTTTCTAAATCAGTAGCCAACTACCACATACATCATCGGAGTCAGGACAAGGTAATTTATTAATTATAACAGACATATGTAAAGAAATGACAAGAAAGTGAGATGATTATGTAGGCATCTGAATCTGCATTTAAAATTTCATTTAAAAAATGACCCGCCCAAAAAAAACAAACCAAAAACAAAACAAACAAACAAACAAACAGCCAGGCAGTGGTGGCACACGCCTTTAATCCCAGCACTTAGGAGGCAGAGGCAGGCGAATTTCTGAGTTTGAAGCCAGCCTGGTCTACAGAGTGAGTTCCAGGACAGCCCGGGCTATACAGAGAAACCCTGACTTGAAAAAACAAAAAATTAAATTAAATTAAATTAAATTAAATTAAATTAAATTAAATTAAATTTCATCTCTATGAAATCTCCTTTCCTTTTCACAGGTGCCCCATTTCCCACTGGAAAATGTTTATCTCTGTTATTGGAAATAAACATTCTTGAGTTCTTTATATATGTTGGATATTAGTCCCCTGTCCGATTTGGGATAGGTAAAGATCCTTTCCCAATCTGTTGGTGGTCTTTTTGTCTTATTGATGGTGTCTTTTGCCTTGCAGAAGCTTTGCAATTTTATGAGGTCCCATTTATCAATTCTCGATCTCACAGCACAAGCCATTGCTGTTCTATTCAGGAATTTTTCCCCTGTACCCATATCTTCAAGGCTTTTCCCAACTTTCTCCTCTATAAGTTTCAGTGTCTCTGGTTTTATGTGGAGTTCCTTAATCCACTTAGATTTGACCTTAGTACAAGGAGATAGGAATGGATCAATTCGTAATCTTCTACATGATAACAGCCAGTTGTGCCAGCACCATTTGTTGAAAATGCTGTCTTTTTTCCACTGGATGGTTTTAGTTCCCTTGTCAAAGATCAAGTGACCATAGGTGTGTGGGTTCATCTCTGGGTCTTCAATTCTGTTCCATTGGTCTATTTGTCCATACATGGAGTGGCACTACTTTCAACCATAGTATTTAATTTATTATCATAGTTTGATTTTTAAATAAAATTTAAACCACTATTCCTTTTTGAATGGGATTTATGTCTGATGTCAAGACAGACATTCTTATCTGGCCTTAATAAAATAATGTAGCACTTGGGGCCAAAGATCAAGCTAAGGAGAGCTGTACTGGAAGCCAACATAGAGAAGACTTCCATAGCCACCATTACTTTTCCTTTTGTGCTATGGTAGACAGGGAGGAAGGTGATCCAGACACAGAAGAATACTTGCATGCTGAATGACAGGAATTTGGCTTCATTGAATGTGTCAGGCAGATTCCTGGAAAAGAAGGCCAGGGTGTAGCTCACAAGTGCCAAGAAGCAAAGGTATCCCAGGACACAATGGAAGGCAACTGCTGAACCCTTGTTGCACAAAATGATGATGTTACCATGTTCAGCATGAGCATTTTGATCAATGAAGGGTGGAGAAGTAATAAGCCATATTCCACAGAAGAGAAGTTGGACAAGTGTGCAGATGGGAATGATGAAATTAGGCGCCCTTGATATCATTAACCGCCTCACCTTTCTATTTGGAACAGTGACCTTGAATGCAATAACCACTGTAATAGCTTTGGCTAACACTGTGGAGAGAGCCACAGTGAAAAAAATTCCAAATGCTGTCTGCTGCAAGATACAAGTTGTAGTGTTTGGCTGGCCAATGAACAGCAAAGAACTGAGAAAACACATGATGAGTGTCAATAGGAGGGTGTAGCTGAGAGTCCGATTATTGGCCTTGACAATGGGTGTGTGTCTGTGCTTCACAAAGACTACAAGAACCACAGCTGTAAGCACAGATAAGCACAGTGCTGTGGTGGTGAGAGCTATGCCCAAGGAGTCTTCATAGGCCAAAAAGCTCACAGATTTCTGGAGGCAGTGGTTCTTCTCTGAGTTTGCATAGTGACTTTCTGGACACTTCACACACTCATCCATATCTGTGCAGAAATGAAGATAAGTATGAATCAATCCCCAGGACTTCTCCTTCCTAAGCTGATACTCAGCTACAGCTCTTTGAAATCCTTCCTGAATCACCCTTTTTCATTATCATAGAAAGAAGTATTTACATACTCTTTGAATCACTTCAAATCTTTATTATCCTCACTGCATATACAGACACAAATAAATTTAAAAATGTCCAGTGCTTTTCCTATGTTTTTGTATGCTTTTCATAACTTTCACTTTGTTGCATCTATTTGATAAGTCATACTGTTGCAGAATTATACTGTATGCTCCTAATTTGACTCTGGCATCATCTTACAAAGGTTTTTAATTCTAGATTACATGTTTTTATAGAATATAGATTTTTGAAATTCATTTCCTATATTTTGTTTTTAGATTTAGGACCCATATTCACTTATTTTCATTGAATCCATTGTGTTCTCTAATTTAGCTCATACTGAAAGAAAATTAAATTCAAGGTCTATGACTCATGAAGCTTGCTAGTTAGGAGGGCTTTTTGGGCCAAGGGCAAAGAACAAAAGCTGTTGCTGTTAAGTCATTCCAAGAACTGGCTAGCCATAAAGATAGGAGAAGACCTGCAAAGACATCCGGACTATCTCAGCTGAGTCATAAGCCCCTGCCCCTCAGAATTGCTGTTACCTCGCTCTGCACATACAGATTGCTGATGTTTAAACTGTCCAATTGTGTGAAGCTGCACCAATTCTTCCCCTACCCCCACTCTTTTCCTATATAAACCCCTAACTTTTGAGCCTCAAGGTCGACAACTCTGTCTCCTGCGTGAGATACATGTAGGCCCAGAGTTCTGTCATTAAACTACCCCGTGTGTTTGCATCAGGATGTTCTATCGTGATTCCTTAGGTGTGCTTGCCATCTCAGAACTTAAGTGGGGGTTTCAATGCTCTGAATGAGTTTGAAATAGTAAACACCATTAAAATCTTGAATCTTTTTTTTTGTTTTTTTTAATTAAGTATTTATTTCATTTACATTTCTAATACTATCCCAAAAATCCCCAACCTGCTCCCCAACCCACTCCCCCACCCACCCACTCCCACTTCTTGGCCCTGGCATTCCCCTGTACTGAGGCAGATAAAGTTTGCACGACCAATGGACCTCTCTTTCCACTGATGGCCGGCTAGGCCATCTTCTGATACATATGCAGCTAGAGACACGAGCTCTAGTGGGGGTACTGGGTAGTTCATATTGTTGTTCCACCTATAGGGTTGCAGATCCCTTTAGCTCCTTGGTTACTTTCTCTAGCTCCTCCATTGGGGGCCCTGTCATCCATCCAATCGCTTACTGTGAGCATCCACTTCTGTGTTTGCTAGGCCCCAGCATAGTCTCACAAGAGACAGCTATATCTGGGTCCTTTCAGCAAAACCTTGCTAGTGTGTGCAATGATGTCAGCGTTTGGAGGCTGATTATGGGATGGATCCCCAGATATAGCAGCCTCTAGATGGTCCATCCTTTCATCTCAGCTCCAAACTGTGTCTCTGTAACGCTTCCATGGATGTTTTGTTCCCAATTCTAACAAGGGGCAAAGTGTCCACACCCAAGATATAAGATGCAATTTGCTAGATACATGAAACTCAAGAAGAATGAAGACCAAAGTGTGGACACTTTGTCCCTTCTTAGAATTGGGAACAAAATCTTGAATCTTAAATTCTTCCATATTAACATGTTGTTACATTTGGCTATAGCATGATTTTTTTAACATGTAGAGAAAGAATTATTAAAAGATTTCAAGGTTCTCAAAAAAAAAAAAAAAACCAAGTTTTAAATGCTCTGCTTTTAAACATTTGTGATTTTTATCTTTAACTAAAAAACATATAGTCACCTGCTTGCTGAGTCCTCTGGAGAAAGCCTACCTGCCCTGAGCCACCTCCTATCCCACTGAGACCTTTTTCCTACCACCTCCCTTCCATTTTAGTCAGGCAGCTGAGCCTGAGCCATGCAGGTGAACTTTCCTTATTGATCCATCTTCCCTGCTTCCTGGGTCCTCTGGAGCAAGCCAAGCTGCCCTGAGCAGCCTGCTATTCCTGTGGAGAATCCTTTTTCCCAACAACTCACTGCCCAGCTTCATTGAATCTGAGGCTCCTGGGCCTTACAGACCTGCAAATTCTGAACCATACAGATGTGAATAGCCAGAAGCATACAACACAAGGAGGCCTGCCACACCAGGACCACCAAGGTTAATCCCTCTCCCAATATTTACTACAATAGGAATATCTAGAGACCAAAGACATCCAAATGGCTAAAGTTCCTTGAAAGAACACAATTAAGAAAATCCAGGAAAATATGGTGCCTTCAGAGCACAGCTATCTTTCTTTTTCTACAGGAAGCCTTGAATATCCTAACACAATTCAAATACAAGAAAATGACCTTAAATTCAATCTTATAAAGATGATAGCCTCATGCCTTTAAAGAACAAATGAAATAAAATCAGGAAAATATAATCAAACAAGTAGACGTCTTTAAAGAAGAGAAAAATAAACCGTTTAATGATGCACCGGAAAATGCAATTAAACAGGTGAAGAAAAACTAAGGAAGTGAAGATCTGTATGATAAGAACTTCCAGTCTCTGAAGAAAGAAATTGAAGAAGATCTCAGAAGATGGAAAGATTTCCCATGCTCATGGATTGGCAGGATTAATATAGTCAAAATGGCTATCCTGCCAAAAGCAATCTACAGATTCAATGCAATCCCCATCAAAATTCCAACTCAATTGTTCACTGAGATAGAAAGGGCAATTTGCAAATTCATCTGGAATAACAAAAAACATAGGATAGCAAAAACTATTCTCAACAATAAAAGAACCTCTGGTAGAATCACCATGCCTGACCTCAAGCTGTACTACAGAGCAATTTTGATAAAAACTGCATGGTATTGGTACAATGACAGACAGGTAGATCAATGGAATAGAATTGAAGACCCAGAAATGAATCCACACACCTATGGTCACTTGATCTTGGACAAGGGAGCTAAAACCATCCAGTGGGAAATTGACAGCATTTTCAACAAATGGTGCTGGCACAACTGGCGGTTATCATGTAGAAGAATGAAAATTAATCCATTCTTATCTCCTTGTACAAATCTCAAGTCTAAGTGGATCAAAGACCTCCACATAAAACCAGGGACACTGAAATTAATAGAGGAGAAAGTAAGGAAAAGCCTCGAAGATATGGGCACAGGGGAAAAATTCCTAAACAGAACAGCAATTGCTTGGACTGTAAGATCAAGAATTGACAAATGGAACCTCATAAAATTGCAAAGCTTCTGTAAGGCAAATGACACTGTCAATAAGACAAAAAGGCCACCAAAAGATTGGGAAAGGATTTTTACCAATCCTAAATCTGATAGGGGACGAATATCCAATATATACAAAGAGCTCAAGAAGTTGGACTCCAGAAACAGAGGAATGGATACAGAAAATGTGATACATTTACACAGTGGAGTACTACTTAGCTATTAAAAACAATGAATTTATGAAATTCTTAGGCAAGTGAATGGATATGGAGGATATCATTCTGAGTGAGGTAACCCAATCACAATAGAACTCAAATGATATACACTCACTGGTAAGTGGATATTAGTCCAGAATATTAGAATACCAATGATAGTATTTGCAAAATATATGAAACTCAAGAAGAAGGAAGACCCACTTGTGGTTACATCATTCCTCTTTTAGAATAGGGAACAAAATACCCATGGGAGGAGTTACAGAGACAAAGTATTGAGGTGAGATGGAAGGATAGACCATCCAGAGACTCCCCCACCTGGGGATCCATTCCATAATCAGCCACCAAACCCAGACACTATTGTATATGCCTTTGCTGACAGGTCCCTGATATCACTTTTTCTTGTGAGACTATGCCAGTGCCTGGCAAATACAGAAGTGGATGCCCACAGTCATCTATTGGATAGAACACAGAGCCCCCAATGGAGGAGCTAGAGAAAGTACCCAAGAAGCTGAAGGGGTCTATAACCCTATAGGAGGAACAACATAATGAACTATTCAGTACCTCCAGAACTCATGTCTCTAGCTGCATATGCAGCAGAAGATGGTCCAGTCAGCCATCAATGGGAAGAGAGTCACCTTGATCTTATACATTTTATATGCCCCAGTACAGGGGACTGCCAGGGCCAAGAAGAGGGAGGGGGTGTTGGAGAGCAGGGCAGTGGGAGAGTATAGGGAACTTTCAGGCTAGCAATTTAAATGTAAATGAAGAAAATATCTAATAAAAATTGTTACAAAGGTGAAAAAAAGTGAGTCTCTTATTCTTTTGCAAACATTTAAGGATTTTACTTTTCTGATGTCTATCTTCCTCAAACTTCAATGTAATGGGTTTTCTTTCACTTTATTATATTTTATTTGGTTACATCTCATTTATATTTCTTAGAAGCCTGTTCTTCTAATGAGAGACTATTAAGGAGTGGTTTGAGATGAGAGATGATGTAGAGGAGGAACTAGAAGAAGTGGATGGAGAGGAAATGTATTCATATTATATTTTGTGTAAAGAATCTATGTTTAATAATAGGGAGGCAAAGATTAAAATGTTTTTTTAAGTAAAACAAAAGAAATTTGTCAGGATAGAGATAAAACATATATACTAGGGAAATTAAACTGAACTCTCAAGTCACCTGCTATGTAACAATAACAATAATAAGAAAAATACTTGTACTTGGAGTACTCATAAAGAGAATGTGAAATATCCAAGCTTTAAATGAATCCTACATATGACTGAGCATAGTTTAAAAACATATAGAAATGGTGCTAAATACACTGTGTTCATGGTGAAATTGAAATGGACTGCTAACTTTTGGCAAGGTTAGGCACTTTAGGGAACAAGATCTGAAATTTCACAGCAATGTAAATCAAAGATAATTTCAATGTGTAGTGTGTATTCTTTCAAAAGGAAATAAAAGGAAATGCAATGTTCCCATTTTAATCAAGGGGGAAAAAACTGTTTCTCCTAAGTCTCTCTAGTCAATTTCTATTGGATTATGTATTGCAGATTACAGTGAACAAGTGAGAATATTCTCTGCAAACCTTTATTTACCTGTCTCATTGGAAATCTCATTGTCTGCACAAGGAGTGCAATAAAAACAGCAGGTAGGCTCTCCTTCCTGGACAGATTTCCTGAATCCAGGTCTACAGCTCTCACTGCACACAGACTGAGGAATCTGAGAGAAATGACAGCTATTAGCAAATGCTTGAACATTTATGAGAAATCCAAATAATAGAGTATTTCTGAGTATCATCAAACAGTTAATTTGCAAATGCTTACACTTACAATAAGGATATGGTTTTGGGTATTACTAGTTTTGTTAGATTTTGGGCTACTCAGCTCAAATGTTTAAATCTTTGTCCAATACATGGAGTTGTTGTTAAGAGTAGGTCATTAAAGTAGTGTTCTACGATGTCATGTTGATACTTCAGATTCAACTTACAGATTCTCTATTACCAGATATTATAGGAAGACCTTTTATCTGATGTGGTAATGCATGTAAATTGAGAACTTTAAAGGGCTTGGATTCATCACAGAAACAATCTTTGGGCATTTTCTGTGAGATTTATAGACACATTTACCTGAATTAGAAAGAGCCACCACCAAATGGGTGTCAGTATTTCACTGGCTACTCCCATAAAGAGAAAGAAAAGGAGATACAAGTGGAGCAATCATATTTTTCATCTCTGATTTTGGTCCTGAATGTGATGTCATCACTTCCTCTGTCTCCTAAAACATTCTATTCTCAGTATGTTATACTGCATGCTCACATTGTCAGCCAAAACAACATATCATTCTGATACTTTGTCAACATGTTATCTGAAGTAGCAAAGAAAGTACAACAAACACACACTAGTCTACCTTTTTTAAAAATTAATGAAACAAAGGTCACTTTAAATCTCATTGAAATACCTTAGGCTTGGGTGGAAAAATAAACCTCCTATCAGTGTTTTGAGGTATTGATGTAATTTAGCAGACATTTCATTCATGAGAAATATGTGGATATTATTAAAATTTTAAAATAATATTTTCCATTCAGCAGAGTCAGGGAATGATTAAGTATTCTACTTTTGCTGTTTATATGTGATGGTCCTAGTAGATAGTTGAATGGTGATTGGTACCAAATAACTATCCATGTATGATTAAATCCTGAGAATTATTATATTTTTAATGAAAGTCAAAGCCACGAGATAAAATGCAACTCACATTTGTAAACATTAGAGGCCATTGTATCCTCTTTTCTGCTAACATCAACTGTTGACCATGGGGAGCATTTGGAGAAAAGTTTCCTACTTTCACCTTTAACGCAAGACCTTTTGGAAAATTCCAAAAATTTAGAATGTCATATTCTGAATCTAATTTTCTTTTCCCATCCAAATCTGTGTGACCTCTCATACGATGCTTCAGTAGGGTGTTCTTTAGGAAAGGGAGGACCTAAAAGAGATGCAGGAAGATATTCTGAAGTACATCTGAGAAACAAAAGCATTTTTCCTTTTTTTAACACATTTTTTATTAAATATTTTCTTTATATACATTTCAAATGCTATCCCAAAAGTTCCCTATACCCTCCCCCCACCCTGCTCCTCTATCCACCCACTCCTGCTTCTTGGCCCTGGCATTCCCCTGTACTGGGGCATATAATGTTTTTAATACCGAGGGGCCTCTCAATACCTCACCTGGGCATATACCCAAAAGAAGTTTCAACTGGTAATAAGAACACATGCTCCACTATGTTCATAGCAGCCTTATTTATAATAGTCAGAAACTGGAAAGAACCCAGATGTCCCTCAACAGAGGAATGGATACAGAAAATATGGTACAGTTACACAATGGAGTACTACTCAGCTATTAAAAACAATGGATTTATGAAATTCTTGGACAAATGGATGGGTCTGGAGGATATCATCCTTAGTAAGGTAACCCAACCACAAAAGAAGTCGTTAGATATGCACTCACTGATAAGCATTTTCTTTAAAAAGTAAGACAAACAATAGCAGTGCTTTTTAACTCTCACAATAAAAGGAAGTATCAATAGAGCTAAATAAATAAATGATACAAGGATTCAAATGCATTAGAATTTTAGAATTTTATTCTGGTCAAGAGAAATCATGAGATAACATTCTTCTTGCCCAGAACTTTGCCTGGGGCAAAGCCAGCTCTCCAGAACTCCTCCCATACCTAGAGACAGCTTGATTTCCATGAGGTCCATTACAACCAGGTTCAGGGGTGAACCCACCTCAATCTCAATACTTGGCATAACTAGGACTCCCCAACAGAGCCCAGTGGATGTAGGACCTATCCACCCTACAAGAGACACATCAACCATCCAGTCCACAACTGGGTTCAGGAGCAGATCAGGTGCCCTAGCACCCTCTGCCCATGCCCACATGCAGACACTGCTTGATTCCTAGGAGGTCCTTAATAACCAGAATCACAGGTGAGCCTCACCCCAATACATTGCTTAATTGGGAACCCCTCAAGACAACAGACATAGGGCCTAGCCACCCTGCTGGAGAAACCTCATACTTCTGGCCTGAAATTCTAGAACCCATTTCAAACCCATAGAGAGCTTGAATCCTAGCAGGCCCATCATAACAAGGCTCCCAGTAGGGACTACCTGCAGTCAGAGACAGCAAGGCCTGTTAATAATAGAGATAACCAGAGGGTAGACAGCAAGTGTGAGAATATAAGCAAAAGAATACAATTCCACTTAAACATCGTTAAAATCTGGTTCTCCCACCAAAGCAAACCCCAGATAACCTAGCATACATGAAAATCAAATCTCATGAAAATGATAAAAGACTTTAAAGAGTACATAAATAACTCCTTTAAAGAAATACAGGAGAGCACAGGTACACAGGTACACAGGTTTAAAAAAAAACTTAAAGAGGAAACACATGAAACCCTTAAAGAAATAAAAGAAAACATAATTAAACAGGTGAAAGAGTTTTTTTTTTTTAAAAAAATCAAGGATCTAAAATTGGAAATAGAAACAATAAAAAAATTACAAATGGGGAGGGGGAAACCCTGGAGATGTAAAACCTAGGAAAGAGATAAGGAGTTACTGATACAAGCATCACCAACAGAATATAAGAGATAGAGAAAAACGAGGGCATAGAAGATACTATAGAAACTATTAACACGGCAGTCAAAGAAAACACAAAATGCAAAAAGTTCCTAACCCAAACATCTAGGAAATCCAGGACACAGTGAGAAGACTACACCTAAGGATAGTAGGAATAAAAGAGAGCAAAGATTCCCAACATAAAGGCCAGGGAACATCTTCAACAAAATTACAGGAGAAAACTTTACTAACTTAAAAAAAAGAGACGCCCATAAACATACAAGAAACCTAAAATACCCCAAATATATTGGACCAAAAAAGAAATTCTTCCTGTCCCATAATAATCAAAACACCAAATGCACTAAAACAAAGAAAAAATATTGACAGCAGCAATGGAAAAAGGTCAAGTAACATATAAAGGCAGATCTATCAGAATTACACCAGACTTCTCACCAGAGACTATAAAAGCCAGAAGATCTTAGACAGATGTCATACAGACCCCTAGAGGTCTCAAATGCCAGCCCAAGCTGGCTCTCAATGCCCAACAAAACTCTCAATTGATATAGATAAAGAAAGCAAAGTATTCCAAGACAAACCCAAATTTAAACAATAACTTTCTACTAATCCAATCCTACAGAGGATAATAGAAGGAAAAGTCTAACACAAGGAGGGAAACTATACCCTAGAGAAAGCAAGAAAGTAATCTTTCAACAAACCCAAAAGAAGTTAGCCTCACAAACATAAAAATAACATTTAAAAAAAAACCCAGGAAGCAACAATTACTATTTCTTAATATATCTTAACATCAATGGACTCAATCCCCCCCCCCAAAAAAGACATAGACTAAAAGACTGGATATATAAACAGCACCCAGCATTTTGTTGCATAAAGGAAACACACCTCAGTGAAACAGACAGATGCTACCTTAGAGTAAAGGGCTGGAAAACAATTTTCCAAGCAAATGGTCCCAAGAAACAATCTGGAATAGCCACTCTAATATCGAGTAAAACCAAAACTCAACCAAAGGTTATCAAAAAAGATGAGGAAGGACATTTCATACTCATCAAAGAAAAAATCTACCAAGATGACCTCTCCAAGTCTGAACATCTATGGCACAAATGCTAGGGCAACCATCATAAAAGAAACTTTGAACCACACACAATAATAGTGGAAGTCTTCAACATGCCCCTCTCACCAATGGACAGATCATGCAAACACAAACCAAACAGAGAAACAAAGAGGGTACCATGAGGTCCTAAGAAGGTATATTCTTTAGTTTTAAGATGAAATGTTCTATAGATGTCCATTAAATCCTTTTGGTTCATAATTTCTGTTATTTTCACTATATCTCTGTGACTTCAACCAACCAGAGCTCTCAGGGTCTAAAACAACAACCAAGGAGTACACATGGAGGGACCCATGTTCCATATATGTAGCACAGAATGACCTTGTCAACATCAATGGGAGAAGAGGCCATGGGTCTCGTGAAGGTTTGATGACCCAGTGTAGGGGAATGTGAGGGTGTGGAGGAGGGAATGGGTAGGTGGGTGGGGACAGACCTTCATATAAGCAGGTAGAGGGGGGATGGTATAAGGGGTCCCTGAGGGTGAATTAGTATTTACATATACATTTGAAATGTAAATAAAATACCCAATAAAAAGTATTACTACTACAAATCCCTTCTGGTCAGCACCAGCACCGGGTCACCTTGGGCGCAGAATTGGTGGAGACCCCCACAGTCCACAGAGGACTCTCCACACAATCTTAGGATCCCCAGTGAATGGAACACAACATCAGTTCCAATCCAAGTGTGACAGGCCTGTGACCGCAGGAACAAAGACACCAGAGCCCTTCCTGACCAGAGGCCCAGGTTCCTTTTGATCAGTTCTGGTTTACCTTGATTTCGAAGACTGGACAGCTCCACGGTCCTCAAAGGAGACATCACTTCCAGGCAGTGCAACATGCCTAGGATCTTAGGAAAACAGGATCCCAGGATAACAAGAGTTGGGTCACACCAGTATTTTAGGGTCTCAGAGGAGTTTGACTGCCAAGAACTCTGACACACCCAGAATCTCAGGTTCACAGGATCCCACAATCAAAGGATCACAGAGAAAGCTGGACTCTGAGAAGTCCTGAATCAACTGGGATTATAGGAAAAAACAGGCTCCAATCAGATATATTGAGGACAGCAAGCACTTGGGATAATCAGATGGCAGGAGGCAAGCATATGAACAGAAGCAACAGAAACCAAGGTTACTTGGCATCATCAGAAACAAACTCTCCCACCATAGCAAATCCTGGATATACCATTATATCAGAAAAGCAAGACATGGATCTAATGTCATTTCTCATGATGATGATAGAGGACATTAAGAAGGAAATACAGGAAAACACAGGTAAACAGCTAGAAGCCCTTAAAGAGAAAACACAAAAATCCCTTAGAGAGTTACAGGAAAACACTACCAAACAGGTGATGGAATTGAACAAAACCATCCAGGATCTAAAAATGGATGTAGAGCTCAAACTGCCAGAGCAGGAGAGGGAGTCACATTGTGTCCCAAGTCCCTCAGAGACCAGTCTACATAGGTCAGCTCGCGTACTACAAAGTGTGAGTGAGCTGACTGCAGAAGCAACACAGCTTCTGGGATGGACAAAAAGGCCACCAAGAGACTGGGAAAGGATTTTTACCAATCCTAAATCTGAGAGGGGACTAATATTCAATATATACAAAGAGCTCAAGAAGCTGAACTCCATTCATTCAAATAAGCCCATTAAAAAATGGGGTACAGAGCTAAATAAGGAATTCTCAACTGAGGAATACCAAATGTCTTTGAAGCACCTGAAAAAATGTTCAACATCCTTAATCATCAGGGAAATGCAAATCAAAACAAACCTGAGATTCCACCTCACACCAGTCAGAATGGCTAAGATCAAAAATTCATGCAACAGCAGATGCTGGCAAGGATGTGGAGAAAGAGGAACACTCCTCCATTGCTGGTGGGATTGCAAGCTGGTGCAACCACTCTGGAAATCAGTCTGGCAGTTCCTCAGAAAATTGGACATAATACTACCGGAAGATCCAGCAATACCTCTCCTAGGCATATACCCAGAAGCTATTCCAACTGGTAATAAGAACACATGCTCCACTATTTTCATAGCAGCCTTTGTTTATAATAGCCAGAAGCTGAAAAGAACCCAGATGTCCCTCAACAGAGGAATGGATACAGAAAATATGGTACAGTTACAAAATAGAGTACTACTCAACTATTAAAAACAATGAATTTATGAAATACTTGGGCAAATGGATGTATCTGGAGGATATCATCCTTAGTGAGGTAACCCAATCACAAAAGGAGTCATTAGATATGCACTCACTGATAAGTGGATATTAGCCCAGAAACTTAGAATACCCAAGATACAATTTGCAAAACACAAGAAAATCAAGAAGAGGGAACACCAACATGTGGATACTTTATCCCTCTTTAGAATAGGGAACAAAATACCCATATAAGGAGTTACAGAAACAAATTTTGGAGCTAAGACGAAATGAAGGACTATCCTGAGAATACCCCACCTGGAGATCCATTCCATAATCACCCACCAAACCCAGACACTATTGCATATGCCAGAAAGATTTTGCTGAAGGGACCCTGCTATAGCTGTCTCCTATGAGGCTATCCAGAGCCTGGAAAATACAGAAGTGGATGCTCACAGTCATCTATAGGATGGAACACAGGGCCCCCCATGGAGAAGCTAGAGAAAGCATCTAAGGAGCTGAAGGGATCTGCAAGCCTATAGGTGGGACAACAATATGAACTAACCAGTACTCCCAGAGCTAGTGTCTCTAGCTGTATATGTAGCAGAAGATGGCCTAGCCAGCCATCACTGGGAAGAGAGGCCCCTTGGTATTGCAAACTTTATATGCCCCAGTACAAGGGAACAACAGGGTTAAGAAGTGGGAGTGGGTGGGTAGGGGAGCAGGGCGGGGGCAGTGTATAGGGAACTTTCGGGATAGCATTTGAAATGTATATAAAGAAAATATCTATTTTTTTAAAAAGGTAGGAAGTTTTAATATATGCCATGTGGGTAAAAATTGAGGATGCAATATTCAGTGAAATACTATATGATTTCACCTCAGTGCAGAATCTATGGAGCAGCATTTCTCAACCAGTGGGTCCTATGTGTCTCACATATCAGATACCTGCATAGCAGACATTTATATTATGATTCTTAACAGTAGCAACGCTGCTATAGTAGCAATGAAATAATTTGTGGTTGGGAGTGACCACAACATATGGAACTGTATTAAAAGGTCGCAGTGTGGATATAAAATTGACTCAAACAAGTCAATGGCCTTTCTCTACACAAAGGATAAACAGGCTGAGAAAGAAATTAGGGAAACAACATCCTTCACAATAGTCACAGATAATATAAAATACCTTGGTGTGACTCTAACTAAGGAAGTGAAAGATCTGTATGATAAGAACTTCAAGTCTCTGAAGGAAGAAATTAAAGAAGATCTCAGAAGATGGAAAGATCTCCCATGCTCATGGATTGGCCGGATCAACATTGTAAAAATGGCTATCTTGCCAAAAGCAATCTACAGATTCAATGCAATCCCCATCAAAATTCCAACTCAATTCTTCAACGAATTAGAAAGAGCAATCTGCAAATTCATCTGGAATAACAAAAAACCTAGGATAGCAAAAACTCTTCTCAAGGATAAAAGACCCTCTGGTGGAATCACCATGGCTGACTTAAAGCTTTACTACAGAGCAATTGTGATAAAAAACTGCATGGCACTGGTACAGTGACAGAAAGGTAGATCAATGGAATAGAATTGAAGACCCAGAAATGAATCCACTCACCTATGGTCACTTGATCTTGGACAAGGGAGCTAAAACCATCCAGTGGAAAAAAGACAACATTTTCAACAAATGTTGCTGGCACAATTGGCGGTTATCTTGTAGAAGAATGTGAATTGATACATTCTTATCTCTTTGTACAAAGCCCAATTCTAAGTGGATCAAGGAACTGCACATAAAACTATAGACACCAAAACTTATAGAAGAGAAAGTGGAGAAAAGCCTCCATGATATGGGCACAGGGGAATAATTCCTGAACCGAACACCAATGGCTTGTGCTGTAAGATTGAGAATCGACAAATGAGACCTCATAAAATGACAAAGCTTCTGTAAGGCAAAAGACACTTTTAATAAGACCAAAGGCCACTAAGAAATTGGGAAAGGATTTTTACCAATCCCAAATCAGATAGGGGACTAATATCCAATATATACAAAGAACTCAAGAAACTGGACTCTAGAAAATTAAATAACCTCATTAAAGAATGGGGCACAGACCAAGGGGCCTCTCTTTCCACTGATGTAAATAAAGAAAATATCTAATAAAAAGAAAGAAAAAAAAAAAGAAAAGAAAAAAGAGAGAGAATGGGGCACAGAGCTAAACAAAGAATTCTCAACTGAGGAATATCGATTAGCTGTGAAGCACCTGAAAAAATGTTCAACATCCTTAATCAGGGAAATGCAAATGAAAACAAACCTGAGATTCCACCTCACACCAGTCAGAATGGCTAAGATCAAAAATTCAGGTGACAGCACATGCTGCCGAGGATGTGGACAAAAAGGATCACTTCTCCATTTTTGTTGGTATCGTAGGCTGGTACAACCACTCTGGAAATCAGTTTCACTTTTTTCTCAGAAAATTGGACATAGTACTAGCAGAAGATCCAGCAATACCTCTCCTGAGAATGTACCCAAAAGATGTTTCAACTTTTCATAAGGACACATGCTCCACTATGTTCATAGCAGCCTTATTTATTGTAACCAAACGTTGGAAAGAATCCAGATGTCCCTCAACAGTGAATGGATACAGAAAATATGGTACATTTACACAATATAGTACTGTTCAGCTATTAAAAACAATGAATTTATGAGATTCTTAGGCAAATGGATGTATCTGGAGGATATCATCCTGAGTCAGGTAATCCAATCACAAAAGATCACACATGGTATGCACTCACTGATAAGTGGATATTAGACCAGAAACTTAGAATACCCAAGATACAATTTGAAAAACACACGAAACTCAAAAAGAAGGAAAGCCAACATGTGGATACTTCATTCCTTCTTAGAATGGGGAATGAAATATCTATGGAAGGAGTTACAGAGACATAGTTCAGAGAAGATCTTGAAGGGACAACCATCCAGAGACTGTCCCATTGGGGATCCATCCCATAAACAACCACCAAACCCAGACCCTAGGCAGATGCCAACAAGAGCCTGCTGCCAGGAGCCTGATATAGCTGTCTCCTTTGAGGATCTGTCAGTGCCTGGCAAATACAGAAGTGCATGCTCATAATCACCCACTGAATGGAGCATAAGGTCCCCAATGAAAGAGCCATAGAAAGTACCCAGGGAGCTGAAGGGGTCTGAAGCCCCATAGGAGGAACATCAATATGAACTAACCAGTACCCCAGAGCTCCTTGGTACTATACCACCAATCAAAGAAAACACATGGTGGAACTTGTGTTGTCTTGCTATATATGTAGCAGAGGATGGCCTAGTAGGTCATCAATGGGAGGGAAGGCCTTTGGTCCTGTGAAGGCTGTATGCCCCAGTATAGAGGAATGCCAGGACAAGGAATGGGAGTTTGTGGGTCAGGGAGCAGGGAGATAGGAGAAGGGAGAGGGGATTTTCAGAGGGGAAATTAAAAACTGGAATAGCATTTGAAATGTAAATAAAGAAAATATCTAAAAAAAAAATTAAAAAGTTCAACATCCTTAGTTACCAGAGAAGTGGAAATCAAAATGAACCTTAAATTCCACTCACACCAGTCAGACTGGCTAAGATCCAAAACTCAGATTACAGCACGTGCTGATGAGGATGTAGAGAAAGAGGAACATTTCTCCATGGATGATGGGACTGCAACCACTCTGGAAATCAGTCTGGTAATTACTCAGAAAATAGGACTTAGAACTAACTGGGAACCCAGCTAAAACACTCATGGGCATATGCAAAAGATGTTCTAACATATAACAAGGACACATGCTCCACTATGTTTCATAGCAGCCTTACTTATAATAGCCAGAAGCTGGAAATAGCACAGATGTCCCTCAACAGAGAAATGAATACAAAGAATATAGTACATTTACACAATGAAATACCACTAAGCTTTTTTTAATGACTTTATGAACTTCTTAGGCAAATGGATGGAACTAGAAAATATCATCCTGATATTTCAAAATACAGTTTCAAAAGAGCACACAAAGTATGTACTCACTGAGAAGTGGATATTAGAAAAAAAGCTCAGAATTCCCATAAGTCACAGATCAGATGAAGCTAAAAATGTAGGAAGATCAAAGTATGGATGCTTCAGTAGTACTTAGAAGGGGGAACAAAATCATCTCTGAGAAGTAGAAGGACAGAGGAATCTGGGAGTAATAGAGGAGGGGAAGGGGAAAATGGGGGCAGGATCAGGTTTATGAGGAGATGGGGGAGATGTACAGAGCTTCTGGAAATTGACCAGAAGTGTGTAGCAATGGGGGATGTGGAACTGGAGGTAGCCACCAGAACTTCCCAGATGTCAGGCACTATAGAGCTCCCACAGACTAAACCACCAACCAAAGAATACACATGGAGGGACCCACGGCTCTAGTTGCATATGTAGCAGAGTATGGCCTTTATCTGGCATCAATGGAAGGGGAGCAGATCCCATTGAAGGCTCAATGCCCCAGTGTATGGGAATGATAAGTCAGTGAAGCAGAAGTGGATAGGTTGAGATGGGGGGAAGCACCCTCATATAAGCTGTGGGAAGGGGGGGATTGGATCAAGAGTTTGTGGAAGGAAAAACCAGGAAATGTAAATAAATAAAATAGCCAATAAAAAAATTTTAAATGCCTAAATATCAAGAAAAAAAGCAATACGAGAAATAGGCCAAACAATGTATAAAGTTGGACCTATCAGAATTACACCAGACTTCTCAACAGAGACTCTAAAAGCCAGAAGATATTGGACAGATGTCATACAGACCCTTAATAGAACACAAATGCTAGCCCTGACTTCTATACCCAGCAAAACTGTTAGTTACCATAGATGGAGAAACCCAGATATTCCATGACCAAATTTAAACAATATTTTCAACTAATCAAGAACTACAGAGTTTAATAGAAGGAAAAGTCCAACACAATGAAGGAAACTACACCCAAGGAAAGTCAAGAAATTAATTATTTCAAAACAAACCCAAAAGAAGGGAACCACAAAAACATAATACCATCTCTAACAACAAAAATAACAGGAACCCACAATCATTGGTCTTTAACATCTCTCATCATCAATGAACTCAATTCCTCAATAAAACACATAGACTATGAGGATGGGTACATAAGCAGGACCCAGAATTTTGCTTCATACAGGAAACAAACCTCAGTGACAGAGTCAAACATTATCACACTTTAAAAGCCTAGAAACTTTTTTCCAAGCAAATGGCCCAAAGAAACATGCTGAAGTAGGCATTCAAATAAAATAAAATAGATTTTTAATCAAATGTCATCAAAAAAGTTCATGAAGGACACTCCATATTCATCAAAGAAAAAATCCCCCAAGTTGAAACCTCAATTCTGAACCTAAATGCCCCAAATGCAAGTGTACCCACATTTGTAAAAGAAATGTTACTATAGCTCAAAACACACATTGAACCTCATACAGTTGTAGTTGGAGACTTCAACACCCCACTCTCACCAATGGACAAATCATGGAAACAGGAACTAAGCAGAGACACAGTGAAACTAATAGAAGTTATGTACCAAATGGATTTAAGATATATCTTCAGAACAGTCCACCCTAAAACAAAAAAATATATACCTTTTCAGCAACTCATGGAATCTTTTCAAAAATTGATCATATAGTCAGACACAAATAAGCTTCAACAGATACAAGAAGATTGAAATAATTCCATGCCTTTTATCATCACCATGACCTAAGGCTGGTCTTTAATAACAACAAAAACAACAGAAAATCCACATAATCATGAACACTGAATAACTCTCTACTCAATGATAACTTGATCAGGGAAGAAATAAAGAAAGACATTAAAAGACTTTGTTTAATTTAACCAAAGTGAAGGCACAGCCTACCTAACCTTATGGGACACAATGAAAGCAGTGTTAAAAGGCAAACTCATAGCTATGAGTGCTTTCATAAAGAAATTGGAGAGATCCTATACTAGCTAGCAGCTTAATGGCACATCAGAAACCTGTACAACAAACAGAAGTAAATACATCCAAGAAGAGTATAAGTCAGGAAATAATCAAAATCAGTGGGGATATCAACCAATTAGAAAGAAGGAGAAGTGTACAAAAATTAATCAACAAAACTGGGAGCTGGTTCTTTGAGAAAACCAACAAGATAATAAACTCTTAGCCAAGCTAACTAGAGGGTACAGAGACAGCATCCAAATCAACAAAATCAGAAAGGAAATGGTAGACATAATAAAAGAAACTGAGGAAACTTTAAAAATCATCTGATCCTACTTCAAAAGCCTGTGCTCAACAAAACTGGAAAGTATAGATGAAATGGATGATTTTCTAGGTAGATACCAAGTGTTAAATTTGAATCAGGATCAGATAAAACATCTAAACAGTCCCATAAACCCAAAGGAAATAGAAGCAGAAATTTAAAGTCTCCAAACCAAAAATATCTACATCCAGATGGTTTTAGTACAGAAGTCTATCAGACCATCAATGAAGACCTAATACTAATACTTCTCAAAGCATTCCACAAATTAGAAACAGAAGAAAAACTACCAAATCTATTTTATGAATACTTAAAACCATACAAAGACCCAACAAAGGGAACTTGAGAACAATTTACCTTATGAATATCAATGTAAAAATTCTTAATTAAATTCCCCCAAACTGAATGCAAGGACACATTAAAATGCTCATTCACCATGATCAAGTAGGTTTCATCTCAGCAATGGAGGGATGGTTCAATACTTAGAAATTCATCAATGTAATCCACTATATTGTGGGACAATGGATTATGCACAGACAGCTTAGTCTCCAGTCAAGTTGAGGCCTTGAACCGCCCAGAGGCGGTAATTTTCATCTACATGGGACTGAAGGTGGTTCTTCACCCCGGCTCCTGTCGACATTACCACCCCCACAGCCCCTGACAGGAGAGGCTCGTGGCTGTCAGTCATAAACACAATGTCCCAAGCTTCTGGCCTTCTGGCTAGACTCCTCCACACAGTTACCTAGCAACAGCACAGTAACAAGCCCACTTTAAAAGGGGCTGTTTGGCCCTTCCTCATTCTCTTTTCTTTCTCTCTAAGCTCTCTCTCTCTCTCTCTAAACGTTTACCTCTCTTTCTCTAAGCCTTCACCTTTCCTACTCTCTAACTCTCTTTCTCTCTTCCCCTTTCTCTCCTCTTGTCCAGGGCCGGTCTCTCCCTTTTTACCTTCTCTCTTTCCCCCTGCCTTTCTATAATAAAGCTCTAAAGCTATAGACTGTCTGTTCATCAAGGCGCGCCATGCTTGGATGATGGGATAGGCTTTCTTCTAATGAGCTGCTTCTAACCTTCCATCAGAAGGCCTTCCTGTGCTCTAGCCATATAACGAACTAAAGACTCTTGCCTGCATGGGAACCTACCCAGCGCCCTCCTCCTCTTCCTCCTGCCCTCTCTTCCCATATCTCCGGGGTCTAGTGTCTCCCTGGGGCCCCTATGTTCTCAGCTCCTCTGCCGTATCCAGCGTGGGATGCCAGAGACTGAGAACCTGGTACCAAGAACTGCCCCTTGTCCATCCCCCGCCGTGTGGGGTCAATGGCTTCACACAGCCAGATGCCCTGGGGCTGCATGAAAAGTGTCCAGCAGTCCTCCTGCGTCTGCCTGCCCAGAGCACTGGAACTCTGGCAGAAGGTGGGCTCTCTTCCTCTTCCCTCGTTCCCTAACACCCACAGGCCTGAACTATATAAACAAACTCTAAGGGGGAAAAAAAAAAACATGATCATCTCATAAAATGCTGAAAAAGTCTTTGACAAAATACAACATGCCTTCATGGAAAGATCAGGATTTCAGGGAATATAGCTAAGGAACATACAGCAAACTAACAACCAACATCAAATTAAATAGAGAGAAACTTGAAGCAACCCCACTAAAATGAAGGACAAGACAAAGCTCTCTACTCTCTAGAGAACCTGGGTGGAAAAGGGGAGCATGAGGGGGAGGGAAAATGTCGGGGGGCAGGACCAGGTATGGAAAGAGACAAGAGAGAAGTTCAAAGGGCCAAGAGAATGAATAGAAATCAGTAGGAGTGGGGGCTGTGGAACTGGGGAAACCACCAGAAAGTCTCAGGTGTCAGGGATTCGAAAAGCTACCAGGATCCAGCGCAGATGACATCTGCCTGCCTCTGCCTCCCAAGTGCTGGGAATACAGGTATGAACCACCAATTCCTGGCAGGAACTCCATTTATAATACACTTACTTAGGATTTTGCATTGACCTCAAGACAGGGAAATAAGTATTTAGACCACTAAGTATTGATAACGTTCTCAAATTTAGGATGCACAATTTGAGTGGCTTGGGAAATAATAAAAATGTCTCATTGTAGACATAACTACACTCATTAAAGGACATTACCTCCCAAGGGAAGGCTACCATTTTTTCTCCATTAGCATATCTTTGTATCTGTATTTGCTGAAGATTCATCTCATGGAGACTGTAGGCAACAGCATACACAGCGTTATATATATTGTAGCTCTCTTCACTCATGACTGGGTCAAAAAGGTATCTTGGCAGTAACTCCAAAGAAGCATTGGGTTGGCAGTTTTCCAAAAGTTGGCAATCAAACTCAGAAAATGAGCACTTGAAGAATAAATACCAAAACTTAGGAAGATAATTGTCTTCTGGGTATTTGTAGGGGTTAACTGTTCTAATAAAATTTGTAAATTCAGCCATCTCTTCATGGTGGTGTGAAAAAATGAAACTTCCATGTAATGACTCTAACATGAAATAATCAGAATGGGTGTCAACATCCCATTGAGAGTTTAAGACCCAGACTTTCCAAGTCACTAACAACTGTGCAATATGTCGCATTAAACCTTGTAGAGAAACAATGTCACCACAAACAACTGTCACATTTGCTGATGATTCCTTAGTCTGGACCAGACTTTTCCATAATGCATTTGAAAATGAATTCCAGATGCCAGGGATCATTTGCACAGAGGCTATGCAAATGTTATTTCTCTCCATAACTTGTCTCAAGTCAGACAAAATCTGTGTCCCTTTGTGGTCATCTGGGATAATCAGACCAACCCAGGACCAACTGAAATGAAGCATCAAAGAGACTATGGCAAGAGAAAGAAATGTGTCCTTGGGGGCCATCTGATAGACATAATTAAGCTGTTCTTGGTTATTTAAAATAGAATCAAAAGGCCCAAAAGTGAGCTGCAGAAAACAAAATTGGATACAAGGGCAAGAATATTGGCATCAAACACAATCTCAGTTTTGAATCAAAGGATGGAAAGGGAAAAGATGAAAATGGGTTTACCACATTTTAAAGACAACCCCATTACAGAGTTTTCCTCCCAAATTATGGACAGGTCTCCAGTTTAAATAACCTAGATGGTCTCATCCTCCTATCTTTCATTCATACTTTAAGTTCTAAAATTACAAGCACCTTCATAGTTTCCTTTGATAGCAGATTAACTCAAAGTGCCCTATTTTACAGTATCTAACACCTCTGACATCAACAAAGTATAATTCAGACTTAGTGCTTACACACCACTCCTTACCTGAGGTATTTTGTAGAGTTGTAGCAGTGTCCCAATGTGAGCAGATGTTGACCATGATGTTCCTGTGAGGGCAGCAGGGGGGTTACTCTTATTTTCACAGCTATAATTAGGTATAGCATATGGTAACATTGTGAGCCAAGTCAGAGGACCTTCAAGAATAGATTTTTCAGTAAATCGAACATTATAGAAATCAAAGCCCAAAGTTATATTGGGTAGAAGATGAGGGTTTTTGTTGATCTCCTCAATGGCAAATAACAGGGCCAGAAGAAACTGGTAGTTTTTGAATTTATACCTGCACAGATTTCATAAAATTATGCAGGGAGAAGACATAGACCATACAACCTTCATATCTTGTTTTATCACTTTTTCATGACTTACATGCCAATGTTCCTATAAAATTATTATTTTAATCTCTTCTTATTATTGACTGAAATTAGATTTGGCAATTTAAGTAGATAGGATTAAGTAATATCTACAGTGTTAACACTCAATCATTATGATTTGGGGGAATCTAATTTATTATGCTGCTTTATTTATCATTTATGTGTGGTAAAATTTAAAAAGGAATGTCAATGAGTAAGGAATTAGGTTCTGAGAAAACATCATGTATCTTGGTATCTTGGTATCTGTCTGCCTCTATCTGAAAGGTAACTTTTATTTCTTTGATGTAATTATCTTTGAGGCTTTCTGCTGAGTAAGCTCATCTTTTCTGGTTCTTTCTGAACAGTGGTTGCCTAGTTCAACTTACCTGTTTGGGCTCAAAAGTCTTCTTCTAGCTGAGTGATTCTATCTGACTTCTCTCCGCTTCTCACCGAGTTGCTCTACTTGTGCTAAAACTAATTCTCTCAGTCTGTTCTAATCCTCGGGCTTCATCTCATTTTTTTAGCTTGTTCTTTCTTCATCTGTTGTTGATTATTCACTCTACAACCTATCTCTGTTAAACTGTCCCTGTAAAACCTGCCTCTGTCTTCCACAAACTGAACTGCCATGAACTCCACCCCATTGAATTGCCTCTCAATTCACTAACACAACCAAATTAAATGGCTAGAAATCAGAGACTTCCATGCCTCTGTCTCCTGAGTGCAGGAGTTAATTCCACCACTCCTGGATGGATGTAACCTTTTCTTTTTTCTTGAACTGTGCTGCCCACCAGCCTGACCTTGAATTCAGATATCTGCTCGTTTCTGTTTCCTGAGATTGAAGGCTTATACTAAGGGCATGTCTGTATTTTAGCCAGAGCAGTCATATTGCTAGATTAAAATCCAACTAAATCTACAATTATAAAGTATCATCATACCTTCATGCAATCACACAGTTTTCTCTGACAATATCTTATTTAAAGAACAGCACAAAGTTCATTCAAATAATGAATTATTACAGGTGTTAATTCTATGATATTTTGAATATGGTAGCCTGGAATATACTATGTGGGCCTGGAACTCATAGGGATTTTCCTGCCACTGCATCTCAATTGATGGGATTAATTCATGTGAATCTACACCCAAATTTATTTTAACTTTTTGTGTATTTATGAACTGTGTGCTTTATTTATGTCAATGTGAGTCTTTGTGAAGGTACAGGTTCAGGAGTCTCAATAACTATGAGTAAAAGATAGAGAAGATATAGATGGTCAAAACTATACACATTATTTCACACAGTATCTCTTAGTCATTTGTTTAGTTATTGACTGACTGACTGATTTAATTGACTGGTTGTGACAAGAGTCTGATCATGTAGCACTGACTGGCATGGTACACATTATGTAAATCTAATCTGTCCTGGAAATCACTAAGATCCTTTCTGTCTCTGTTTCCAGTTTGAAGAAGAGAGCACCATATCATCTGACCCTCCATTTTCTTCACTGTTTTCAGCACATAAATCTAGCACTCTGTCCACAACACTTTTAGAGTGTCACATATTCTTGTTTGTACCTTCCATATGATCATTAGATTATAAGAGTACATTCATGTGTTTTGGAAGATTTTCACTCATGCCCTTACACTTGTACTCACCTTAAAAGCATTTCGCTTTATAATGCAACTCATTTTTTTCAATTAATTTTAATATTTTATTTTTATTTTTGCTTTCAGAGAAATTTTATTGTTTAATTTTTCAAATTATTCATTTAATTATTTACACTCCAAATGCTGCTACACCTTAAGTCCCAGCCAGATGCTTCAATTTTTTGAAGGATTAGTCGCATCCAGGAAAGTAGCTGCTAGCCATGGCAGCCTTACTTTCTGTTTTACATCTATGGGTCTATGGTGTGTATCATGGACATTCTGAACTTTTTGGCTAATATCCACTTCTCATGGATATTATTTAGAGAATAATATCCACTTCTCATGGAGTACATAACATGCATGTCCTTTTGTGTCTAGGTTATCTCATTCAGGATAATATTTTCTAATTCCATTCATTTGCCTGCCAACTCTCACCAATGAACATATCATTGAGACAGAAACTGAACAGAGAAATATCAAAACTAACAGAGGTTATGATTCAAATGGCAGATATCTATAGAACATTTCACTCAACCACAAAAGAATATACCTTCTTCTCAGCACATGGAACCTTCTTCAAAATTGACCATTTAATTAATCACAAAGCAAACCTCAACAGATATAAGATTGAAATAACCCTTTGCATCTTATCAGATCTTCATGAGTTATTGCTGGACTTCAATAACAACAGAAACATCAGAAATTTCCATACTCATGGAAATTTGTTTGCTTCCCCAATAGATGGCAAATAACAAAGAAAGCAATGAGTGATCATAACATAGAGAGTAGTAGACTATGAAGTGCCTGGTCATAATCAGAGCTTGTGCATAACACCCCTCCCAACAAGGCTGAGAGACCACAGCTAAAGAGAACTTAAAAGAATATAAGGTCCAAAGGCTGAAAATAACCTTGAGGAAACCATATTTCCTGTCCACAAAAGGGTAGTTGCACATTTGAATATAATGATTATAAAAGGATGCACAAGACCATGTGTAGCCAGAGAAGATAAAATAGCAGTATGGAAAAGGAGAAGGGCACAAAATCTCACCCCTATCTGAGATGCTATCAAGATTTGATAGTTATTGGGAGAAAGATAGTCACTTTCTTCACTCTTGTGACTCCAAGGAGGTAAACAACACAGAAGGGATGTCGCCAATTACAATATACTTAGTGAACATAAACTGCAATAAATTAGAAAAAATAAAAGAAGTGCAAATAGTTGGGTAGAGAGGTAAAGGCAGAGAGAGTGGTTATAGGAGGAGGTGTCAGTGTACATGCATATGCTCAAAATATTTTGAATGAAATTTTTAGAAAATTAATAAAATAATTTTAAATGCCAAAATACAACAAAATTTATGGCTAATAAATAGGTCATTTATCAGAATTGTGAAAAATAAGAAAAATAAATACAATTTTGGCCACTGGATAGTATACACTCAAATGCATATATTTTTTTAATTAATTAATTTATTTATTTATAATGGTGAGTATCATTTTGACAACTTTAAGCATATAAACAAAGGTTTCTAAACATATTTTGGGGTGCTATTATTACTACATATTTCATAATAAAGCCGAAGAAAGACTCCAACCTTCCAAACACAAAGCAATGTTGGAGATGGAAACTTTATAATGGAGATTTCATCCATTTTTTAGATTCATGTTTTGACAACACACAGTATGTCATAAAATGTACAATTCCTAAACGATAGTAAAAACTGTATTTCAAATTGAATACAGTTTTATTTGATTCTTCCATATTGTGTTCATACAGTGAGCTTGTATTCTACTTTCCATAGCGTGTGTATGAACATGTTTAATATCTTTCTTTTATAATCAAAACATTTTTAATTTTTTTTAATTTTTACTTCTACATCTCTATCCATCAAAATTCATGCCACACTCCTCTGTCTTTAGAATACAATCAGTTAAAATTTTAAAAGTAAGCAAATCATTATTATTAAGAATACAAACAAACAAACAGAAAAAAAAAAACAGGGAAGACATGTTTCATGGGGCTCAGCATTAATCCCAGCACTCAGGGACCTAACAAAGCCTAATGTAATTGAGAGTTTCATGATATCCAGGGATACACAAGAAAACCCTAACTCAAGAAAAGAAAGGAAGGATGAAAGAATGAAAGAGAAGAGAGAATTAGAGAGAGTAAAACTTTTAGCTGGAAATGGGAGAACATGCCTTTAATGGTGGATAGGATGTGGAAAAAGAGTAACACTCTTCCATTGTTGGTGAGATTGCAAGCTGTTACAACCACTCTAGAAATCAGTTTGGCGATTCCTCCAAAAATTGGACATATTACTACCTGAGGACCCTGCTATACCACTCCTGGGCATATACCCAGAAGATGCTCCAACATGTAATAAGGCCACATGCTTCACTATGTTCATAGCAGCCTTATTTATTTATTTATTTATTTTTTATTTTGCAGATGTATCTTTTAAAAATTTTTTATTAGATATTTTCTTCATTTACATTTTAAATGCTAACCCAAAAGTCCCCTATACCTTACCCCTGCCCTGCTCCCCAACCCACCCACTCCCACTTCCTGGCCTTTGCATTCCCCTGTACTGGGACATATAATCATTGCAAGACCAAGGGCCTCTCCTCCCAGTGATGGCTGAATAAGACATCTTCTGCTACATATGCAGTTAGAGACAAGAACTCAGGGGGTACTGTTTAGTTCATAGTGTTGTTCCTCCTATAGGGTTACAGACCCCTTCAGCTCCTTGGGTACTTTCTCCAGCTCCTCCAGTGGGGGCCTTGTGTTCCATCCAATAGATGACTGTGAGCATCCACCTCTGTATTTGCCAGGCACTGGCATTGCCTCACACGAGACAGCTATATCAGGGTCATGTCAGCAAAATCTTGCTGGCATATGCAATAGTGTATGCATTTGGAGGCTGATTATGGGATGGATCACTGGGTGGGGCAGTCTCTGCGTGGTCGTTCCTACCATCTCAGCTCCAAACTTTGTCTCTGTAACTCATTCCATGGGTATTTTGTTCCCCATTCTAAGAAGGAAAGAAGTATCCACACTTTGGTCTTCCTTCTTCTTGAGTTTCATGTGTTATGCAAATTGTATCTTGGGCATTCTAAGTTTCTGGGCTAATATCCACTTACCATTGAGTGCATATCATGTGAGTTGTTTTGTGATTGGGTTACCTCACTCAGAATGAAATCCTACAGATCCATCCTTTTGCCTAAGAATTTCATAAATTCATTCTTTTTAATAGCTGAGCAGTACTCCATTGTGTAAATGTACCACATTTTCTGTATCCATTCCTCCGTTGACATCTGGAGCAGCTTTATTTATAATAGCCAGAATCTGGAAAGAACCCAGATGTCTCTCAACATAGGAATGAATACAGAAAATGTGGTACATTTACACAATGGAGTACTACTCAGTTATTAAAAACAATGACTTCATGTAATTCTCAGGCAAATGGATGGAACTAGAAAATATCATCCTGAGTGAGATAGCCCAATCACAAAAGAACACACATGATATTTACTCTCTGATAAGTGGATATTAGTCCAGACGTTGGAAATACCGAAGATACAATTCGCAGATCACATGAAGCTCAAGAAGAAGGAAGACCAAAGTGTGGATACTTTGGTACTTTTTAGAAGGGGGATCAAAATACCCATGGAAGGTGATACAGAGACAAAATGTGGAACAAAAACTTAAGGAAAAGCCATGAGGTTACTGTCCCACCTGGGGATTCATCCCATATAGAGTTCCCACACCGAGACACTATTGTGGATGCCAACAAGTGCTTGCTGACTGGTGCCTGATATAGCTGTCTCCTGAGAGGTTCTGCCAATGCTTGACAAAGAGGATGCTCACAGTCATTCATTGGATTGAGCACAGGGTCCTCGAAAGAGGAGCTAGAGAAAGAATTCAAGTTGCTGAAAGGGTTTGCAGCCCTATAGGAGGAACAACAGTATGAACCAACCAGTACCCCCAGAGCTCCCAGGGACTAAACCACCAAACAAAGAGTCTTCATGGAGGGGCCCATGGCCCCAGCTGCATATGTAGCAGAGGATGGCCTTGTGGAACATCAATGAGAGGAGAGGCCCTTGATCCTGTGAAGGCACGATACCCCAGTGTAGGGGAATGCCAGGACAGGGAAGTGGGAGTAGGTGGGTTAGTGAACATGGGGTGGGGAGATGGGATAGGGGCTTTTTAGGAAGAGAAATGAGGAAATGTGATAACATTTTAAATGTAAGTAAAGAAAATATCTCATTTTTAAAAAAGAAAAAAAGATATTTCTTCTTGATGAATTGTTCCTTTGATGATTATGAAGGATCCTTCCCTACCTATTTTTGATAACTTTGGTTGAAACTCTATTTTATTGATTATTAGAATGACTACCCCAGAAAACTGTCAATAGGACAAAATGGCAACTTACCGAGTAGGAAATATCTTCACTAACTCTACATCTGATAGAGGGCTAATATCCAAAATACATAAAGAATCCAAGAAGTTATACTCCAAAAAACCCAATAACCCAATTAAAAATGGGTATAGAGCTAAACTAAAAATTATCAAGAAAGGAATTTCAAGTGTCTAAGAAGTACTTAAAGAAATGTTCAACATCCTTAGTCATCAGGGAAATGTAAGTCAAAGAGACCCTGAGATTACACCTCACACCAATCAGAATGGCTAAAATCAAAAACTGAAGTGACAGTACACTGTCAAGGATGTGGAGAAAGAGGAAGACTTCTCCATTGCTGGTATAAATTAGTACAAGCATTCTAAAAATTAATCTGGCAGTTACTCAGAAAGTTGGAAATACTTTGATATGAAGATCATGCTATACCCTGTGACTATAACCAAAAGATTTCCCACCCTACCAAAATGACAAGTACTCCACTATATTCATAGCAGCCATGTTGATAATGGCATGAAGTTGTAAATAACACAGATATCCCTCAGTGGAAGAATGGATACAGAAAATGTGGTTCATTTACAAAATGGAGTACTATTCAGTTATCAAAAATGAAGACATCATAAATTTTGCAGACAAATGGGTGGAAATAGAAAATATGATACTGAGTGAGGTAACTCAGCCAGATCCAAAAGAACATCCATGGTATGTACTCGCTGATAAGTTAATATTAGACAAAAAGTTCAGAATATCAATGATACAATTCATAGTTGTAGGAAGCTTAATAAGAAGAAACGCCAAAGTTTTGATACCTCAATCCCAGTTAGAAGGGGGAACAAAATAATCATGGGAAGGCAGAAGGAGAGAGCAACCTGGGGGGACAGGGAAGGGGGCAGGATCAGATATGGGGCAGACAGGAAATACAGAGGGCCAGGAGAATTAATAGAAATATGCAGCAATGAGGAGTAGAGGGCAAGGGGAACCTCCAGAAAGTCCCAGAGACCTGGGATGTGAGAAGCTAACAGGACTCAGTTGAGAGAATATTAGCTGATATGCCTACCAGTGGGGAGATGGAACCTGAAGAGAACACCTCCCTTATATAGACATTGTCCCTGTTGAAGCAGGGGGCTACCCACCCATCTTCAAAAAATTTAACCCAGAATTGTTTCCATCTCAAGGAAATGCAGGGACAGAAAAATGGAGCAAAAACTGAAAGAAAGGCCACCCAGTGACTGGTCCAACACAGGATCCATGTCATACCTGCATACCAAACCCAGAAACTATTACTGATGCCATATTGTCCTTGCAGGTAGGTTTCTGGCATGGCTGTCCTCTGAGAAGTTCTATGAGAAATAGACTGAGACAAACGCAGATACATAAAGTCATCCATTGGGTTGACGTTGGGGACTCATATGTTAGAGTTAGGAGAAGAACTAAAGGAGCTGAAGGGGATTGCAACACTGTCAACTTGCCTGGAACCCTCAGAGCTCCCAGAGACTAAGCCCAAAACCAAGGAGCTTACATGGAGTGCTCTGGGAACCAGGGCACACTTGTAGCAGAGGACTTGCCTTGTTTAGCCTCAGCAGGAGAGGGTGTGTTTAATGCTCTGGAAACTTGATGCCCCAGCGAAGAGAGATGCAGCGGGAGTTGAGGGATAGGGTGGGGAAGTACCCTCTCTGAGGCAGGTAGAAGAGGGAACGTGGTGAAGTTTTAATCCATACATACTTTAAGTAAAAAATTATCTGAAGTTAAAAAGTAATAATTGTACTTACTGTAAGTGCACATCCTTGAAATAGTATGGGTCTATTGTATCAGGAATATTATTGCCTGTGTAGTAAATATGAAGAGAAAAAAAAGCACCAATCTTCACATCTCCTTTAACATGAAAATTCTCCTTGATTGTTGTATAGCAGTTATTGTTAGTAATGGCACACACGATATTAAGAAAATACAAGAGCCCAAAAATCAAAATCCAGAACATCTTCTTAATATATGTGTATATCCTGTCATAAGACTAGTGTATACATACCTAAGATATTCATCAGATCTATGTTCAGCTCAAGTATTTATAAAAACCTGTGCTCCTAACTTTTTTAATGAGTGTAATTGTCTCAGTATTTATCTCAAGTTCTAACTGGTCCCACCTTCACTGTCATTGAGACTTCTGAAACTCTGCCCTTAGGCTCTGCACCTGATGCCCTGTGTTCTGCTTTTAAAAAGTTGAAAAATATGTTTTAGGTTGTCTTTTCTAGCCACAGGCATGATGATTTCAGCTGAGAAAACAGGCAGCAAGACCTCAGGGATCAACATCCCAAATGGGATGTTTTGGCCAAGTTTGATTCCAGATACTTTTCCCACGAAAACAACTTCAGCTGATGAAAACTACACCAGAGGTTAACATGAGAAAGCCTGAAATTCCTATATCACTCATACACAAGCAAAATAAGTGAACCATGCTCTTTCAAACTAAAAACTGTCAATGGACTATGTTCTTCCTATTGACTTTCAGTGTTTCAAAAATTTCTTCAATGATACATTCATATCTGTAGAACAATATGATGTGTCCTCCCAAAATAATCATCTCATTTTGCACATTGGAAAAGTCAATAGTCCTGAAGCATTCCTCATTTCCAAGTTATCTACTTAACTTCACTTCAAAATTCATGCCCCGTGTTGAAAGGACTGAGTTAGCCAGACCAGGCAGACTCCATGGCAGGCTGCAAACTGGCAATTTGGGAGACTACAACTAAGTATCTTTTCCCCAGAACTAAACAAGTCAGTTTCACAGAGGTGAAAAATCACCTCTCATGGGCAGCCAATCAAGAGCTATCAAGAGTTGCCCCATCACCTAGTCTGAGCCACCCATCATGGGCAGGCTATCCAGAGATGTCAGGAGCTGACCCATTACCTAGCCTTGGCCAAGTATATTTAATCCACAGAAGTCTCCCAAATCCCCCAGAGCCTTAACCAATCAATCACAAGGGCACCCATAACCCTGGAGATAGAAACAACCAATCAAGGTAAAGAAAGATCAAATTCATTCACTCCTACCCTAATAGACTTTAAATTGACATTGCATGCACACACCTCTCTCTTCCATCCTGACATATGGTAGACACCTGTGCCATGGTTCTTTGCAGAATAAAGGCTCTTTGCTGTTATATACTCTGAGTCTGAAGAATCATTATTTGGCAAATCATAGACCCTTACATTTGGGGGTTAATCTAGGATTTGCTGAAGACATCTGACCAAAATATTTGAGTACCTTTTCTTTTTAAATCTGTAAGTCTAGGTGTCCGGTGTCTATTTCTTGTTTTATCAATAGTCACTTCTTTGTTTTCTTGTTTTGGTACAATCTGGAGACTCAGAAGGACAGAGCAGATGTATATTCTGCCACCCAACCTGGGACTATGGAGGATGCTCCTGAACCCCATCTGGGAGAACTTGCTAGTTCT
The DNA here is from genome assembly GCF_000001635.26 of Mus musculus. Lineage (NCBI taxonomy): Eukaryota > Metazoa > Chordata > Mammalia > Rodentia > Muridae > Mus > Mus musculus. The sequence continues at coordinate 17,702,466 of NC_000083.6, read as the reverse complement.
CATGTGATTTCTGGATTGGCTGTGGGTCTGTGGGTCTTCCATGCACAAGAAGAAAGGCCATCTGAGATAACTTTTTCTTTTTGGTTATGCTTTCCTGGGATCAACATTCTGTGTCTGTCCATGAGTACTTAGTCTGTGACTTTTGGTTTAGTGTACAAGTTCTTTTTTTCTGTCTCTGTGAATATTTTATCTGTTTTTGGTTTGATTTGGTTTGGTTTGGTTTGGTTTTTTGTCCCTGTGTATAAGATTCTTAGATCTCTAAAATGGGGTAGGCTCAGAGTACCCTACTGGGTTTGGTCCTGAATCCTTTCAAGGACTTCCACCAAGTCTAAAAAGACTCAGGTCTGGTTATTCATCCCAGCAACCATCTTTTGTAGGAATGAATGGCCCATTTGTAAAGTAGAATGGCCTGAGGAGGTAACTTTTTATCTCCCTACAACCTACAAGATGAAAGCTATTGTCTAAGAGGAACAAGTGCCTTATATCATCACATGGCAGTATCTGGTAGAAAAGCCCCCTATTGAAACTCTTTTTGTGACAGGTCTTTTTGTAGTAGACCCTGCTCTACTTCCTCTGAAGGAAGGTTGGCCTCTACTGTTGCCTAGCTTCTCTGAACCCAAGCAGGTTTTTAGACCACCTCCTTCTATCTCTGCTCCTGCCACCACTGACTCTGCCCAACTGGCACTGGCAGAAAAAGGAGCTGCCACTGACTCTCTTGACTCTCCTGACTCCACTTAGAGTCCACCTCACACTCGAGCTCATATTGCCCACATGGCTGACTCTATTATAACATTACCCCTCTGGTCTGCAGGATTCCCAGGGTATAGGGAAGACAGATTATGACCTATGTACCATTTGCCAGTAATGACCTTTATCATTGGAAATTGCAGCTCCCCTCAACCCTCCCCCATTTTCAGAAAGAACCTCAGTTTTTATGGGTCTAGATTCCATCATGCTAACTCACCAACTCACCTGGGATGACTGTCAGCTATGGCTCCAGGACTTCTTCACAATGGAGAAAAGCAAAAATCCTGATAGATGCCTGGAAATTGATTCTGAGAATGAATGGGCTGCCCACCCAAGTCCAGGCAGATATTGACAGTTTTCTTTGACCCAATCAAACACTACTGAATGTAGGGAGAGGCTCTGGTTCTACTGCCAGAGTCTGATGAGAGACCTCTGAGAAGCTGCTACACTGCCAAAAATTTATTTAAGGTAAGCCAGGTGATGCAGATAAAGAAGGAGAGCCTTAGAGAATATCTACAAACACACTGAAGGTTATAAGTCATATACTGCCTTTGATCTAGAAGCAAGAAAAAGTCAGTCAGCAGTGAATATGGCTTATGTTAACCAAACTGTCCCTGATATATATCAGGGATGGTTTTGCTGATAAGAAACTGACTTAGTTAGTAGCTATAGCTGAGGTTTTCAACAACTAGGAGATCCTTGAGGATCGAAAGACCAGAGAACCAGCAAAAGTGCTACTTGTCTCCACAACCTGCAGCTATTTCAATGAAAGAAAATTGAAAGATCTAGCTTACAGGAAAGGCAGATGTAAGTCACTTTCCATTAATAGGGAGACTTGTCCTCTATCCAAAAAGGACCAGCTGGAGAGGAACCAATGTGCCTACTGCAAAGAAAAAGGCTGTTGGAAGCATAGATATCCAACAAAAATTTGTAGGGAGGGCCCAAAGACTTCGGAATTAGAAGAATTAGATGAATGGAAGTATTAGGGCTCAAGCTCCCTTCATGGACCCTGGTTAGCCCTAAAGGTGAGTGTCCTCTCTCTGGCAGCAGGTCTAGGCAAGAGGAGAGAACCCAGTCCAGCGTAGTCTTTTTCTCCGAAGGTGAACAGGATGGTGAGTGTCATGGCCTAAAACAAACACACCCGGGCTGGAAGTCTGTCAAATTGGGAACTCATTTTGTTTATATAGGGTTGAGGAAGGAAGTAGGGAATTTTGGTGAGGTGAGCTGACATACAGGATGGGGAAGTGTGACGGAGGGTATGGGGTGACTGACAGGGCCAATAAAGTTAATCTTCATCAGTGGTAACTAGGCAAAGGCAGGCTTAGGCAAGTTGTGCTAAGTCACTCCAATATGGAAATGAGCGAGATACGTCTCTAAACTTGAGCAAACGCTCAGGCTTCCTCACTAGGCCTCAGTATCTAGACGAATAAGGCACAAGAATGAACACATATACTTTTTGGTGAACATGAGGCACAACATTCTGGTTTTTTTTTCTTTTTTTTTTATGGCTTAAATATTTTTTTATTACGTATTTTCTTCAATTACATTTCCACTGCTATCCCAAAAGTCCCCCCCCCCCACTCCCCTACCCACCCATTCCCATTTTTTGGCCCTGGCATTCCCCTGTACTGGGGCATATAGCGTTTGCCTGACCAATGGGCCTCTCTTTCCAGTGATGGCCGACTAGGTCATCTTTTGACACATATGCAGCTAGAGTCAAGTGCTCTGGGGTACTGGTTAGTTCAACCACTGAAGCCATTGTTGAATGAAAACACAAGGATACCAGGGGCAATGGGCACCAAGCCCTATCCATGTGTTATCTGAAGAAATGGTAGGGAGTAGGACATGGGACTAGGACAAATAACCCACTCATTCATGTTCACTCATGAATGCCCATACCACATGCTGGGAAGAGACCTCCTCACCAAAATGGGATCCCAAATCCATTTTGATCCAGAAGAATTGCTGGCTAACAATGGTCCTATCCATGTTCTGACTTTGTTTCTAGAAAAAGAATAAAAATTCTTTCCTCAACCATCCTCATCTCTGACTGATTACATATAAGATTCCAGGCAGAAGTCCCTGAGGTGTGGGTAAAAGGGATACAATAGGATTCATCTACCAATGGGCCCTGTTAGTCTAACTGAAGCCTGGAGCCACACCAGCCTGAATCAGGCAGTACCCAATGCCCAGAGAAGCCAGAATTGGTAATAACTCTGCATATCAACTGACACTGGGAGTCCAAAATTAATACACCTCTTTACCCAGTTGAAAAAAACATGAGACACTATCAACTTGAGGGAAGTAAACAAGTGGGTGGAAGGCATCTATCCCACAGTTCCAAATCTGTACACCCTGCAAAGCAGTCTCCCTCCAGAGCACAGTATGAACACCATGCTCAACCTGAAGGATGCTCTCTTTAACTTGCTTCTGGCACCCAAAAACCAGCGTCTGTTTACCTTTGGGATTTTTTTGGTTTGTTTGTTTTCTTTTGGTTTTTTTTTTTTTTGTCTTTTTAAATATATTTTGTTAGGTATTTTCCTCATTTACATTTCCAATGCTATCCCAAAAGTCCCCGATACCCTCCTCCCCACTCCCCTACACACCCACTCCCAATTTTTGGCCCTGGCGTTCCCCTGTACTAGGGATGTAAAGTTTACATGACCAATGGGTCTCTTTTTCCACTGATGGCCGACTAAGCCATCTTTTGATACATGCAGATAGAGACAAGAGCTCCGGGGTACTGGTGAGTTCATATTGTTGTTCCACCTATAGGGTTGCAGATCCCTTTAGCTCCTTGGGTACATTCTCTAGCTCCTCCATTGGGAGCCCTGTGATCCATCCAATAGCCGACTGTGATCATCCACTTCTGTGTTTGCTAGGCCCCGGCAGAGTCTCACAAGAGACAGCTATATCACGATCCTCTCAGCAAAATCTTGCTAGTGTATCCCTGGATATGGCAGTCTCTAGATGGTCTATTCTTTTGTCTCTGCACCAAACTGACTCTGTAACTCCTTCCATGGGTGTTTTGTTCCCAATTCTAGGAAGGGGCAAAGTGTCCACACTTTGGTCTTCGTTCTTCTTGAGTTTCATGTGTTTCGCAAATTGTATCTTGTATTTTGGGTATTCTAAGGTTCTGGGCTAATATCCACTTATCAGTGAGTACATATCATTTGAGTTCTTTTGTGATTGGGTTACCTCACTCAGGATGATGCCCTCCAGGTCCAACTATTTCCCTAGGAAATTCATAAATTCATTCTTTTTAATAGCTGAGTAGTACTCCATTGTGTATATGTACCTCATTTTCTGTATCCATTCCTCTGTTGAGGGGCATCTGGGTTCTTTCCAGCTTCTGGCTATTATAAATAAGGCTGCTATGAACAAGGTGGAGCATGTATCCTTCTTACCAGTTGGAACATCTTCTGGATATATGCCCAAAAGAGGTATTGCGGGATCCTCCTGTAGTACTATGTCCACTTTTCTGAGAAACTGCCAGACTGACTTCTAGAGTGGTTGTACAAGCTTGCAATCCCACCAACAATGGAGGAGTGTTCCTCTTTCTCCACATCCTCGCCAGCATCTGCTGTCACCTGAATTTTTGATCTTAGCCATTCTGACTGGTGTGAGATGGAATCTCAGGGTTGTTTTGATTTGTATTGTCCTGATGATTAAGGATGCTGAACATTTTTTTCAGGTGCTTCTCAGCCATTCGGCATTCCTCAGGTGAGAATTCTTTGATTAGCTCTGAGCCCCATTTTTTAATGGGGTTATTTGATTTTCTGGAGTCCACCTTCTTGAGTTCTTTATATATATTGATTATTAGTCCCCTATCTGATTTAGAATAGGTAAAGATCCTTTCCCAATCTGTTGGTGGCCTTGTTGTCTTCTTGACGGTGTCTTTTGCCTTACAGGAGCTTTGCAACTTTATGAGGTCCCATTTATCGATTCTCCATCTTACAGCACAAGCAATTGCTGTTCTATTCAGGAATTTTCCCCTCTGCCCATATCTTCGAATCTTTTCCCCACTTTCTCCTCAAAAGTTTCAGTGTCTCTGGTTTTATGTGGAGTTCCTTGATCCACTTAGATTTGACCTTAGTACAAGGAGTTAGGAATGGATTGATTCGCATACTTCTACATGATAACCACCAGTTGTCCCAGCACCATTTGTTGAAAATGCTGTCTTTTTTCCACTGGATGGTTTTAGCTCCCTAGTCAAAGATCAAGTGACCATAGGTGTGTGGGTTCATTTCTGGGTCTTCAATTCTATTCCATTGGTCTCCTTGTCTGTCAGTATACCAGTACCATGCAGTTATTTTTATCACAATTGCTCTGTAGTAAAGCTTTAAGTCAGCCATGGTGATTCCACCAGAGGGTCTTTTATCCTTGAGAAGAGTTTTTGCTATCCTAGGTTTTTTGTTATTCCAGATGAATTTGCAGACTGCTCTTTCTAATTCGTTGAAGAATTGAGTTGGAATTTTGATGGGGATTACATTGAATCTGTAGATTGCTTTTGGCAAGATAGCCATTTTTACAATGTTGATCCGGCCAATCCATGAGCATGGGAGATCTTTCCATCTTCTGAGATCTTCTTTAATTTCTTTCTTCAGAGACTTGAAGTTCTTATCATACAGATCTTTCACTTCCTTAGTTAGAGTCATGCCAAGATATTTTATATTATTTGTGACTATTGAGAAGGGTGTTGTTTCCCTAATTTCTTTCTCAGCCTGTTTATTCTTTGTGAAGAGAAAGGCCATTGACTTGTTTGAGTTAATTTTATATCCAGCTACTTCACTGAAGCTGTTTATCAGTTTTAGGAGTTCTCTGGTGGAATTTATAGGGTCACTTATATATACTATCATATCATCCGCAAAAAGTGAGATTTTGACTTGTTCCTTTCCAATTTGTATCCCATTGATCTCCATTTGTTATCTAATTGCTCTGGCTAGGACTTCAAGTACAATTTTGAATAGGAAGGGAGAAAGTGGGCAGCCTTGTCTAGTCCCTGATTTTAGTGGGATTGCTTCCAGCTTCTCACCATTTACTTTGATGTTGGCTACTGGTTTGCTGTAGATTGCTTTTATCATGTTTCGGTATGGGCCTTGAATTCCTGATCTTTCCAAGACTTTTATCATGAATAGGTGTTGGATCTTGTCAAATGCTTCTCTGCATCTAACGAAATGATCATGTGGTTTTTGTCTTTGAGTTTGTTTATATAATGGATTACATTGATGGATTTCCGTATATTAAACCATCCCTACATCCCTGGAATAAAACCTACTTGGTCAGGATGGATGATTGTTTTAATGTGTTCTTGGAATTGGTTAGTGAGAATTTTATTGAGTATTTTTGCATTGATATTCATAAGGGAAATTGGTCTGAAGTTCTCTATCTTTGTTGGGTCTTTCTGTGCTTTAGGTATCAGAGTAATTGTGGCTTCATAGAATGAGTTGGGTAGAGTACCTTCTACTTCTATTTTGTGGAATAGTTTGTGCAGAACTGGAATTAGATCTTCTTTGAAGGTCTGATAGAACTCTGCACTAAACCCATCTGGTCCTGGGCTTTTTTTTTTTTTTTTTTTTTGTGGCTGGGAGACTATTAATGACTGCTTCTACTGCTTCTATTTCTTTACGGGATAAGGGACTGTTTAGATCGTTAACTTGATCCTGATTTAACTTTGGTACCTGGTAGCTGTCTAGAAATTTGTCTATTTCGTCCAGGTTTTCCAGTTTTGTTGAGTATAGCCTTTTGTAGAAGGATCTGGTGGTGTTTTTGGATTTCTTCAGGATCTGTTGTTATGTCTCCCTTTTAATTTTGATTTTGGGAGCCCTGTGATCCATCCAATAGCTGACTGTGAGTATCCACTTCTGTGTTTGCTAGGCCCAATCTCAATTCTGAATATCTATACTCCAAATGCAAGGGCAGCCACATTCATTAAAGACACTTTAGTAAAGCTCAAAGCACACATTGCACCTCACACAATAACAGTGGGAGATTTCAACACACCACTTTCATCAATGGACAGATCGTGGAAACAGAAACTAAACAGGGACACAGTGAAACTAACAGAAGTTATGAAACAAATGGACTTAACAGATATCTATAGAACATTTTATCCTAAAACAAAAGGATATACCTTCTTCTCAGCACCTCATGGTACCTTCTCCAAAATTGCCCATATAATTGGTCACAAAGCAGGCCTCAACATATACAAAAATATTGAAATTGTCCCATGCATCCTATCATACCACCATGGACTAAGGCTGATCTTCAATAACAACATAAATAATGGAAAGCCAACATTCGCGTGGAAACTGAACAACACTCTTCTCAATGATACCTGGGTCAAGGAAGGAATAAAGAAAGAAATTAAAGTCTTTTTAAGAGTGTAATGAAAATGAAGCCACAACATACCCAAACTTATGGGACACAATGAAAGCATTTCTGAGAGGGAAACTCATAGCTCTGAGTGCCTCCAAAAAGAAACTAGAGAGAGCACACACTAGCAGCTTGACAACACATCTAAATGCTCTTGAAAAAAAGGAAGAAAATTCACCCAAGAGGAGTAGACCTCAGGAAATAATCAAACTCAAGGGCGAAATCAACCAAGTGGAAACAAGAAGAACTATTCAAAGAATTAACCAAATGAGACGTTGGTTCTTTGAGAAAATCAACAAGAAAGATAAACCCTTAGCAAGACTCACTAGAGGGCACAGGGACAGCATCCTATTTAACAATATCAGAAATGAAAAGGGAGACATAACAACAGATCCTGAAGAAATCCAAAACACCATCAGATCCTTCTACAAAGGGCTATACTCAACAAAACTGGAAAACCTGGACGAAATAGACAAATTTCTAGACAGCTACCAGGTACCAAAGTTAAATCAGGATCAAGTTGGGTTGGGGGTGGGTGGAACATATAAAAAAAACTCAGAGACCAGGCATGAGGGAGACTCTCAGGACCCAATGTGGGTAATCTGACCCAAATGTGCAATAGAGGGAATATGGAACCTGAAGAAACCACCTCCTGTACATAGAAAAGGCCCCAGTGGTGGCCCTCACATTCAACATTTTCCACTAAAAATTGTTTCTTTCTAAAAATAATGTGGTGACAAAATTGGAGCAGAGCATGAACAAATGGATAACCAGTGACCAGCCCAACTTGGGATCCATAACCTGGGTGGTCACCAAACCCTGACACTATTACTGATGCTATGTTATGCATGCAGAGAGGAGCTTAGCATGGATGTTATCTGAGAGGATCTACCAGTAGCTGAGTGAGACAGATGTAGATATTCACAGACAGGCATTGGATAGGTAGGATTAACATAGTAAAAATGACCATGTTACCAAAAGCAATCTACAGGTTCATTGTAACTCCATCAAAGTTTAAACACAATTGTTTTTAAACCTTGACAGAGCAATTCTCAATTATATAGGAGAAAAAAAAAAACAGGATGCTCAAAGCATTCATAAACAACAAAAGAACTTCAATAGGAATCACCATCCCTTAACTCAAGCTACACTGCAAAGCAACAGTGATGAAAACTGCATAATATTGGTACAGAAACAGATAGGTAGAACAATGGAATCAACTCAAAGACCCAGAAATAAGCCCATACATTTTGTACACTTAATTTTTGATGAAGAAAGAACATCAAACACTGGAAAAAAGAGAACATCTTCAACAACGGTACTAGTCTGTCTAGAAAAATGAAAATGGATTCATATTTAGCATCCTGCACAGAACTCAAGTTCAAGTGGATCAAGAACCTCAACATAAAAGCAGATACATTCAATGTCACAGAAAGCCAGGCAGTGGTGGCACACGCCTTTAATTCCAGCACTTGGGAGGCAGAGGCAGGTGGATTTCTGAGCTCAAGGTCAGCCTGGTCTACAGAGTGAGTTCCAGGACAGCCAGGGCTACACAGAGAAACCCTGTCTCGAAAAATATATAATTAATTAATTAATTTAAAAAAATAAAATAAAATAAATGTCACAGAAGAGACAGTGGGAAAAGACTTGGAACAGTTTGAACAGGAGACAATTTCCTGAACAGAACACCAATAGCTCAGGCTCTAATATCAACTATAATTAACATATGGAAGGTAATGAAATTACAAAGCTTCAGAAAGGCAAAGGACATTTTTTCTTTTTGTTTTTTTGTTTGTTTGTTTGTTTGTGTTTTTTGGATCATCACATTTAATGGAAATTTTTTTATTAAATTATTTTTCACACTCCATATTCCATTTCCAGCTCCCCCATCCCCCCTCCAAATGCTACACATCCCAAACCTCCTCCCCCACTTCCCCAACCCCATCTCCAGTTCCATGTACCCCCACCCACCAACCCACCTGACCTCTAAACTCTTTGGGGTCTCCAGTCTCTTCAGGGTTAGATGCAACATCTCTGAATGGACACAAACCCATAAGTCCTCTACTGTATGTATGTTGGAGGCCTCGTATCAGCTGGTATATGCTGTCTGTTTTGGTGGTCCAGTGTTTGAAGATCTCAGGAGTCCAGATTAATTGAGACTGCTGATCCTCCTTCACTATCACCCTTCTTCTCAGCTTCTTTCAGCCTTCCCCAATGCAGCAGGGGTCAGCTGCTTCTGTCCATTGGTTGGGTGCAAATATCTGCATCTGACTCTTTCAGCTGCTCGTTCAGAGGGCAGTCATGATAGGTCCCTTTTTGTGAGCACTCCATAGCCTCAGTTATAGTGTCAGGCCTTGGGACCTCCCCTTGAGCTGAATTCCACTTTGGGCCTGTTGCTGGACCTTCTTTTCCTCAGGTTCCTCTCCACTTCTATCTCTGTAATTCTTTCAGACAGAAACAATTATGGGTCAGAGATGTGACTGTAGAATGGCAACCCCATCCCTCACTTGATGCCTTGTCTCCTGCTGGAGGTGGAAGTTCCTTCTCCCTACTGTCCGGCATTTCATCTAAGGTCCATCCCTTTGAGTCCTGAGGGTCTCTTATCTCCCAGGTCTCTGGTGTATTCTAGAGGGTCCCTCCCAACCTCCTATTTTCTGAGGTTGCCTGTTTCCATTATTTCTGTTGGCCATCAGGGCTTCAGTCCTCGTCCCTTACCCAATACCAGATCAGGTTCCCCTCTTCTCCCACTCCCCCCGCCCATCCACTTTCCCTCCCAGGTCCTTCCTTCCCTCCCCACTTATGATTACTTTCTTTTCTCTCCCAAGTGGGACTGGGCACTTCATCTTGTTGACCTTTTTGAGTTCTGTGAACTGTATCGTGGGTATTTTGTACTTGGTTTTGGGGTTGGTTTTTTTTTTTTTTGGTTTTGTTTTTTTTTTTTTTGGAGTTTGTTTGTTTGTTTTGCTAATACTTATTAGTGAGTACATTCCAAGCACTTCCTTTTGGGTCTGAGTTAACTCGGGATGATATTTTCTAGTTCCATCCATTTGCCTGAAAAACTCAGGATGTCCTCATTCTTAACAGCTGAGTAGTACTCCATTGTGTAAATTAACCACATTTTCTGTGTCCATTCTTCTGTAGTGGGGCATCTGGGTTTTTTCCCAGCTTCCGGTTATCACAACTAAAGCTGTTGCTATGAACATAATGGAACACTTGCCCCTGTTGCATGGTGGGGCATCTTTTAGCTATATTCCCAAGAGTGGTATAGCTGGGTCTTCAGGTAGATCTATTTCCAGATTGATTTCCAGAATGGTTGTACCAGTTTGCAATCCCACCAGCAATGGGGAAGAACACTTTCAATAGAGCAAAAAAGGCAGCCTACAGATTGGGAAAGATCTTCGCCAACCCTTTTTCTGACAGAAGGTTAGTATAAAGAACGTATAATGAACACAAAAAGTTAGACATCAACAAACCAAGGATCCCAGTTTAAAAATGGGATACAGAACTAAACAAAGAATAAACTTTAGAGGAATCTCAAATGGCTGAAAAATTGTTCAAAGTCCTTAGTCATGAGGAAAATGGAAATTAAAACAGCTCTGAGGTTTCATCTTACACCCATCATGATGAATGAGTTAAGGGTACCAGTCCTCCATTTTTAGTGGGAGCGAAAACTTATAGAAGCAATTTGGAAATCAATTGGGCACTTTTTCCAAAAACTGGGAATAGCTCTACTTCAAGGCCTGGCTATAGCCCCAACTACTGATCATACACCCAAAAGACGCACTAACAGTCCACAAAGATAGTTGCTGAACTATGTTCATAGCAGCTTTATTCGTAATAGCCAGAAACAGAAATAACCTAGATGTTTCTCAACTAAAGAGTGGATGAAGATAATATGGTACACCTAAGCAGTGGAATACTATTCAACTATTAAAAACAAACATCATTAATTTTGCAGGCAAATGGATGGATCTTGAAATTATCATCCTGAGTGTGGTAACACAGTCCCAATAGGACATGCATGGTATGTACTCACTTATAAGTTGATATTAGCCATAAAATACAGGATACACATGTTACAATCCAGAGACACAGAGGAGCTAAAGATGAAGTAATGCCCAAGTGAGGATGCTTAAACCATACATAGAATGCAGAAAAAAAAGTCATAATTGGTATATTGATGGAAGGAACTAGGTGGAAGAGGAATAAACAGGACAATGGGAGGGTTCCGGATCAGGTGTGTAGCGGGAGAGGACGGAAAGACAGAAGGCAGTGATGAGAGTGTATGGAAATTTGCAACTGAAGGAGGTAGGGAGGTGGCAAATATCTGGATCTAACTTCTGTAATGGAGCATCAAGCCTGGCTTGGCCCTAGTGGGATGGAGTGCCAAAGTTTCTGCACCTGAGAGGAAGCCCTGGTTGTCAGCTTTCTAGAGTGTTGAGGGCCAGTGTGGTCAAAAGGCTTGCTTGCATAATAATTTACATATTTCACATTCCTGCAAGAAATACCATCCTTCTTGAGGTTTATGACTCCAAGATAATTAGAAACAGCTGGAGTCCAGGAGTTAAGGGTGTGGCTATGTCTCAGAAAAAACAAAACAAACACACAAAAAAAAAAAAAAAACGGTAGACACTGGGACCTTCAGGACAGCACCTAAGGGAAACAGCTCTCAATACATCGGTTTGGAAATATATAATTTCTCAACTATGCAAAAATAATGATTCAATATGAATTATATAAGGGTCTTCATGAATCTGAAGGAACAAAAGTACCTTCACTGTGAACCAACTTGTTAGAAAATTACTAAGAAAGGAGATAAGAGATTTAGGAAGTGGTGATCCAAGGGGATCCCACCCAGCTATATGTTTCCTGGTTTATTTCAGTTTAGGAATGCAGATAGATTTCTGAGTTCAGGACAACCTAGGACAAAACAAGGTTACCCTCAAGCCCTGAAGAAATGGTAACTTCAAGGCAGGGTCCCAGATCATCATCTGCGCTTGAAAACGTAGACAGAACTTTGAGTTATTTAGCAATGTTAACAAAAAAAATGTATGCCTCTGTCTCCTAAGAATCAAAGAGTCATGGGATGCAGATTCATAAGGTAAACACATGAAAAACCTGGAGTAAATGATTGACAGGTAAAATGAAAAAAATGTACCTGTATTCTGCTGGAGATGAGCTTACCAGAGAAATGTATAGGACAAAAGGAGAACTGCTTGGAGAATGAACACTCACACACACACATACACACACACACACACACACCACTCACTCACACAGAGAGAAGGAAGGAAAAATGCAGGACTGGGACAGAGAATAGCAAGCAAGCAGAATATAGATAAAGCTCCAGAGAGAACAGAACAGAAAGAGAAGTAGATGGAAAATCTGTATCAAGCAGAACACATATCATCAACCTGGATCCACAATTTTTCTTTTCACCACTCCCAGACACCCCTTCTCTCAGAACATCTCTCTAAGCCAAGCCTGGTCTTTTGGCACATATGAACACATACCTGCAACATATACCATCAACATATGCCATAATCCCCACATGAGATGCCAGGCTTTTTGAGCCACAGGAATAACACCCTATCTCCCACACTATTCCCAATTATACACTCACTCCCACTGCAAATTTACCCCTTTAAATCTTGCAAGGATTTCCTCTAATTTTGTTACTCTTTCTATCAAAGAGAGACAGCCTGAGAAATATGAATATGAATATATATAAGTATATACATATACACATACATATATATTTCCAATCACGGAGCACTCTATTTTAGTCATTTTTACAATGTCCTTGCTTATACTCATGATACATCATTCCCAATTTATACATTTCACATATAGCAATGTATTACTAGTGCTATTACTAATAGAATTACTAATACTATTGACCTTGAGATAAATTCTTTGAGGACTATTTTATAATCTTGGAGGAAAGAAAAACCTCTAAAAATGTAGATTATATTTGTCACAAAACTTCAAGAAATGATACAACTATGTACTCATATTTATTACTAGATAGGCAAATATAGGTTTCAACTCATAATAATGGAAACTTTACTTCTAAGACATGCCACTTTACATGTGGATATTCCTACTTTATATAATGCATTCCACACCCCTCTAGTTTACTCAATATGCACTTTGACTATTAACTGGCCTTCCAATTATTATGGAAGTTATTACAGAAGCCATCACATTCCACCTGGGTGATGACAGCAGAGTATTCAGTCCAGATAGTCATAGTTTTATTCAATTCTTCAGATCAATGTATTCACTTTAATATTTGGGTTTGTGTGTGTGTGTGTTCCTTTCTGTTCATCTTCACCTATACCTACATTTTTTTCTATTTCATTTTTTATTGGATATTTTCTTCATTTACATTTTAAATGCTATCCCGAAAGTCCCCTATACCCTCCCCCGGCCCTGTTCCCCAACCCATCCACTCCTGCTTCCTGGCCCTGGCATTCCCCTGTACTGGGGTATATGATCTTCACAAGACCAAGGGTCTCCTCCCATTGATGGCTAACTAGGCCATCTTTTGCTACATATGCAACTAGAGACACAGTTCTGTGGGGTACTGGTAAGTTCATATTGTTGATCCTCCTATAGGGTTGCAGACCCCTTTAGCTCCTTGGGTTCTTTCTCTAGCTCCTTTAGGGGTCCTGTGTTCCATCCAATAGATGACTGTGAGCATCCACTTCTGTATTTGCCAGGCACTGGCATAGCCTCACAAGAGATAGCTATATCAGGGTCCTGTCAGCAAAATCTTGCTGGCGTATGCAATAGTGTCTGGGTTTGGTGGTTGTATATGGGATGGATCCCCGGGTTGGGCAGTCTCAGCTCCAAACTTTGTCTCTGTAACTCCTTCCATGAGCTATACCTACATTTTAAGTCTTTCATTTCTCCTTTTTTTAACCAATTATTTATGTATTTACTTACTTACTTATTTATTTATTCACTCCTTCATTTTACTCACTCACTTTATAACCTGCTCACTGCCTCCCCTCCCTGTCACCACCTCCAACAATTCTTTGCCTCCCTGCCCTTGTCTTTTTCTCTGAGTGCATAGGGGCCCTACTTAGTATTCCTCCTCCATGGAATACCAAGTCTCTGCAAAATTAGGAACATCCTCTCTAACTGAGGCCAGATAAGGCAGCCTAGCTAGAAGAACCTATACCACTTACAGATTTTTGAAGAGAATTCACTTGAAGTCCAAGCTTCACATCTGCCACTTATGTGCACAGAGGGCTCCAATGTATATTCTTTGGTTAGTCGTTCAGTCCCTGAGAGCTCCAAAGGTCCTGGTTAGTAGACTCTGTTAGTCTTCCTATGGAGTTACTATCACCTTTTGGCCTGCAAATCCATCTATTTCCATAAGAGTCTGTAAGCTCCATCCACTGTTTGGCTGTTGGTATCTGCATTTGTCTATGGAGTCTTTCAGTGAAAAGTTATGCTATACCCCCATCTATAAGCCTAATAGAATATCATTAAATGTTGGTGATTGGCGATTTACTAGCTCTCAAGTTGGAACAATTATTAGGTGTTCATTACTTCGGTTTCTGTTCCTTAAGGAGAAGATAGATTTGGCTGGAAATGTTTGTGTGTGGGCTCATGTTGGGAGAAAGGCAGGAAACAGATGACAAACATTGTGGAGCTCTATTGTTAGCCAGCACATCTACCTCAGGAGAAAGGTGCAAGATGCAAAACAAAACTGCAGGTGTACTAGGAACATTTGCTAGATGAACAGAAGTGATAAACTATATCTCTCTATGTATGTTAAAAGTGGATTTATTAGAATGTCACTCAGGCCATGGGTCAAATAGTCCAAACACAGTTGTCAATCAACGGAAATTTGATGAATCTAGTAGTAGTTCAATACTTGTGCTTGAATATCTCAGCTGCTATTTAATATATACGAGAATCCATATAGGAAAACAAAAGGGAACACCATGAAAAATGTAAAGAACATAGAAAGTATTTTACCAATACCTCAAATCTTAAAATTCACTTCAAAATCCATACTGAGAAAAACCTTAAACATGAAAAGAATGTGAGACTGCCTTCACTACACTCTCTCCTTACAAGACAGAATTATTCATAGCATTTTGTTTTGGGTTCTTTTTTTTTTTTTTTTTTTTTTTTTTGAGGAAAAAGGTATGCTTTTCTGTGTGAACCGATCATAAAGTTTGTAACTATTATTGTATTGACATTACATTATCTTCTTGAGAGAACACTAAAGATTGTTTTCAACTTCAAATTTATTCATTCTTTGTCTCAATCCATGGTAAAAATATTTCAGAGTCTTGCCCAACACCCGCAAGGGCCCACACGGGACTCCCCACGGGATCCTAAGACCTCTGGTGAGTGGAACACAGCGCCTGCCCCAATCCAATCGCGCGGAACCTGAGACTGCGGTACATAGGGAAGCAGGCTACCCGGGCCTGATCTGGGGCACAAGTCCCTTCCGCTCGACTCGAGCCCCGGGCTACCTTGCCAGCAGAGTCTTGCCCAACACCCGCAAGGGCCCACACGGGACTCCCCACGGGATCCTAAGACCTCTGGTGAGTGGAACACAGTGCCTGCCCCAATCCAATTGCGCAGAACCTGAGACTGCGGTACATAGGGAAGCAGGCTACCCGGGCTTGATCTGGGGCACAAACCCCTTCCACTCCACTCGAGCCCCGGGCTACCTTGCCAGCGGAGTCGCCTGACACCTGCAAGGGCCCACACAGGATTCCACACGAGATCCTAAGACCTCTAGTGAGTGGAACACAACTTCTGCCAGGAGTCTGGTTCGAACACCAGATATCTGGGTACCTGCCCTGCAAGAAGAGAGCTTGCCTGCAGAGAATACTCTGCCCACTGAAACTAAGGAGAGTGCTACCCTCCAGGTCTGCTTATAGAGGCTAACAGAGTCACCTAAAGAACAAGCTCTTAACAGTGACAACTAAAACAGCTAGCTTCAGAGATTACCAGATGGCGAAAGGCAAACGTAAGAATCCTACTAACAGAAATCAAGACCACTCACCATCATCAGAACGCAGCACTCCCACCCCACCTAGTCCTGGGCACCCCAACACAACCGAAAATCTAGACCCAGATTTAAAAACATTTCTCATGATGATGATAGAGGACATCAAGAAGGACTTTCATAAGTCACTTAAAGATTTACAGGAGAGCACTGCTAAAGAGTTACAGGCTCTTAAAGAAAAGCAGGAAAACACAGCCAAACAGGTAGAAATCATTAAAGAAAAACAGGAAAACACATCCAAACAGGTGATGGAAATGAACAAAACCATACTAGAACTAAAAGGGGAAGTAGACACAATAAAGAAAACCCAAAGCGAGGCAACGCTGGAGATAGAAACCCTAGGAAAGAGATCTGGAACCATAGATGCGAGCATCAGCAACAGAATACAAGAAATGGAAGAGAGAATCTCAGGTGCAGAAGATTCCATAGAGAACATCGACACAACAGTCAAAGAAAATACAAAATGCAAAAGGATCCTAACTCAAAACATCCAGGTAATGCAGGACACAATGAGAAGACCAAACCTACGGATAATAGGAATTGATGAGAATGAAGATTTTCAACTTAAAGGGCCAGCTAATATCTTCAACAAAATAATAGAAGAAAACTTCCCAAACATAAAAAAAGAGATGCCCATGATCATACAAGAAGCCTACAGAACTCCAAATAGACTGGACCAGAAAAGAAATTCCTCCCGACACATAATAATCAGAACAACAAATGCACTAAATAAAGATAGAATATTAAAAGCAGTAAGGGAGAAAGGTCAAGTAACATATAAAGGAAGGCCTATCAGAATTACACCAGACTTTTCACCAGAGACTATGAAAGCCAGAAGAGCCTGGACAGATGTTATACAGACACTAAGAGAACACAAATGCCAGCCCAGGCTACTATACCCGGCCAAACTCTCAATTACCATAGATGGAGAAACCAAAGTATTCCACGACAAAAACAAATTCACACAATATCTTTCCACGAATCCAGCCCTTCAAAGGATAATAACAGAAAAGAAGCAATACAAGGACGGAAATCACGCCCTAGAACAACCAAGAAAGTAATCATTCAACAAACCAAAAAGAAGACAGCCACAAGAACAGAATGCCAACTCTAACAACAAAAATAAAAGGAAGCAACAATTACTTTTCCTTAATATCTCTTAATATCAATGGACTCAATTCCCCAATAAAAAGACATAGACTAACAGACTGGCTACACAAACAGGACCCAACATTCTGCTGCTTACAGGAAACCCATCTCAGGGAAAAAGACAGACACTACCTCAGAGTGAAAGGCTGGAAAACAATTTTCCAAGCAAATGGTCTGAAGAAACAAGCTGGAGTAGCCATTTTAATATCGGATAAAATCGACTTCCAACCCAAAGTTATCAAAAAAGACAAGGAGGGACACTTCATACTCATCAAAGGTAAAATCCTCCAAGAGGAACTCTCAATTCTGAATATCTACGCACCAAATGCAAGGGCAGCCACATTCATTAGAGACACTTTAGTAAAGCTCAAAGCATACATTGCACCTCACACAATAATAGTGGGAGAATTCAACACACCACTTTCCTCAAAGGACAGATCGTGGAAACAGAAAATAAACAGGGACACAGTGAAACTAACAGAAGTTATGAAACAAATGGACCTGACAGATATCTACAGAACATTTTATCCTAAAACAAAAGGATATACCTTCTTCTCAGCACCTCACGGGACCTTCTCCAAAATTGACCATATAATTGGTCACAAAACAGGCCTCAATAGATACAAAAATATTGAAATTGTCCCATGTATCCTATCAGACCACCATGGCCTAAGACTGATCTTCAATAACAACATAAATAATGGAAAGCCAACATTCACGTGGAAACTGAATAACACTCTTCTCAATGATACCTTGGTCAAGGAAGGAATAAAGAAAGAAATTAAAGACTTTTTAGAGTTTAATGAAAATGAAGCCACAACGTACCCAAACCTATGGGACACAATGAAAGCATTTCTAAGAGGGAAACTCATAGCTCTGAGTGCCTCCAAGAAGAAACGGGAGACAGCACATACTAGCAGCTTGACAACACATCTAAAAGCCCTAGAAAAAAAGGAAGCAAATTCACCCAAGAGGAGTAGACGGCAGGAAATAATCAAACTCAGGGGTGAAATCAACCAAGTGGAAACAAGAAAAACTATTCAAAGAATTAACCAAACGAGGAGTTGGTTCTTTGAGAAAATCAACAAGATAGATAAACCCTTAGCTAGACTCACTAAAGGGCACAGGGACAAAATCCTAATTAACAAAATCAGAAATGAAAAGGGAGACATAACAACAGATCCTGAAGAAATCCAAAACACCATCAGATCCTTCTATAAAAGGCTATACTCAACAAAACTGGAAAACCTGGACGAAATGGACAAATTTCTGGACAGATACCAGGTACCAAAGTTGAATCAGGATCAAGTTGATCATCTAAACAGTCCCATATCACCTAAAGAAATAGAAGCAGTTATTAATAGTCTCCCAACCAAAAAAAGCCCAGGACCAGATGGGTTTAGTGCAGAGTTCTATCAGACCTTCAAAGAAGATCTAATTCCAGTTCTGCACAAACTATTTCACAAAATAGAAGTAGAAGGTACTCTACCCAACTCATTTTATGAAGCCACTATTACTCTGATACCTAAACCACAGAAAGACCCAACAAAGATAGAGAACTTCAGACCAATTTCTCTTATGAATATCGATGCAAAAATCCTCAATAAAATTCTCGCTAACCGAATCCAAGAACACATTAAAGCAATCATCCATCCTGACCAAGTAGGTTTTATTCCAGGAATGCAGGGATGGTTTAATATACGAAAATCCATCAATGTAATCCACTATATAAACAAACTCAAAGACAAAAACCACATGATCATTTCGTTAGATGCAGAAAAAGCATTTGACAAGATCCAACACCCATTCATGATAAAAGTTTTGGAAAGATCAGGAATTCAAGGCCCATACCTAAACATGATAAAAGCAATCTACAGCAAACCAGTAGCCAACATCAAAGTAAATGGAGAGAAGCTGGAAGCAATCCCACTAAAATCAGGGACTAGACAAGGCTGCCCACTTTCTCCCTACCTTTTCAACATAGTACTTGAAGTATTAGCCAGAGCAATTCGACAACAAAAGGAGATCAAGGGGATACAAATTGGAAAAGAGGAAGTCAAAATATCACTTTTTGCAGATGATATGATAGTATATATAAGTGACCCTAAAAATTCTACCAGAGAACTCCTAAACCTGATAAACAGCTTCGATGAAGTAGCTGGATATAAAATAAACTCAAACAAGTCAATGGCCTATCTCTATACAAAGAATAAACAGGCTGAGAAAGAAATTAGGGAAACAACACCCTTCTCAATAGTCACAAATAATATAAAATATCTTGGCGTAACTCTAACTAAGGAAGTGAAAGATCTGTATGATAAAAACTTCAAATCTCTGAAGAAAGAAATTAAGGAAGATCTCAGAAGATGGAAAGATCTCCCATGCTCATGGATTGGCAGGATCAACATTTTAAAAATGGCTATCTTGCCAAAAGCAATCTACAGATTCAATGCAATCCCCATCAAAATTCAAACTCAATTCTTCAATGAATTGGAAGGAGCAATTTGCAAATTTGTCTGGAATAACAAAAAACCTAGGATAGCAAAAAGTCTTCTCAAGGATAAAAGAACTTCTGGCGGAATCACCATGCCAGACCTAAAGCTTTACTACAGAGCAATTGTGATAAAAACTGCATGGTACTGGTATAGAGACAGACAAGTAGACCAATGGAACAGAATTGAAGACCCAGAAATGAACCCACACACCTATGGTCACTTGATCTTCGACAAGGGAGCTAAAACCATCCAGTGGAAAAAAGACAGCATTTTCAACAATTGGTGCTGGCACAACTGGTTGTTATCGTGTAGAAGAATGCGAATCGATCCATTCTTATCTCCTTGTACTAAGGTCAAATCTAAGTGGATCAAGGAACTTCACATAAAACCAGAGACACTGAAACTTATAGAGGAGAAAGTGGGGGAAAGCCTTGAAGATATGGGCACAGGGGAAAAATTCCTGAACAGAACAGCAATGGCTTGTGCTGTAAGATCGAGAATTGACAAATGGGACCTAATGAAACTCCAAAGTTTCTGCAAGGCAAAAGACACCGTCAATAAGACAAAGAGACCACCAACAGATTGGGAAAGGATCTTTACCTATCCTAAATCAGATAGGGGACTAATATCCAACATATATAAAGAACTCAAGAAGGTGGACTTCAGAAAATCAAATAACCCCATTAAAAAATGGGGCTCAGAACTGAACAAAGAATTCTCACCTGAGGAATACCGAATGGCAGAGAAGCACCTGAAAAAATGTTCAACATCCTTAATCATCAGGGAAATGCAAATCAAAACAACCCTGAGATTCCACCTCACACCAGTCAGAATGGCTAAGATCAAAAATTCAGGTGACAGCAGATGCTGGCGTGGATGTGGAGAAAGAGGAACACTCCTCCATTGTTGGTGGGAGTGCAGGCTTGTACAACCACTCTGGAAATCAGTCTGGCGGTTCCTCAGAAAAATGGACATAGTACTACCGGAGGATCCCGCAATACCTCTTTTGGGCATATATCCAGAAGATGCCCCAACTGGTAAGAAGGACACATGCTCCACTATGTTCATAGCAGCCTTATTTATAATAGCCAGAAGCTGGAAAGAACCTAGATGCCCCTCAATAAAGGAATGGATACAGAAAATGTGGTACATCTACACAATGGAGTACTACTCAGCTATTAAAAAGAATGAATTTATGAAATTCCTAGCCAAATGGATGGACCTGGAGGGCATCATCCTGAGTGAGGTAACACATTCACAAAGAAACTCACACAATATGTACTCACTGATAAGTGGATATTAGCCCCAAACCTAGGATACCCAAGATATAAGATATAATTTGCTAAACACATGAAACTCAAGAAGAATGAAGACTGAAGTGTGGACACTATGCCCCTCCTTAGATTTGGGAACAAAACACCCATGGAAGGAGTTACAGAGACAAAGTTTGGAGCTGAGATGAAAGGATGGACCATGTAGAGACTGCCATATCCAGGGATCCACCCCATAATCAGCATCCAAATGCTGACACCATTGCATACACTAGCAAGATTTTATTGAAAGGACCCAGATGTAGCTGTCTCTTGTGAGACTATGCCGGGGCCTAGCAAACACAGAAGTGGATGCTCACAGTCAGCTAATGGATGGATCATAGGGCTCCCAATGGAGGAGCTAGAGAAAGTAGCCAAGGAGCTAAAGGGATCTGCAACCCTATAGGTGGAACAACATTATGAACTAACCAGTACCCCGGAGCTCTTGACTCTAGCTGCATATATATCAAAAGATGGCCTAGTCGGCCATCACTGGAAAGAGAGGCCCATTGGACTTGCAAACTTTATATGCCCCAGTACAGGGGAACACCAGGGCCAAAAAGGGGTAGTGGGTGGGCAGGGGAGTGGGGGTGGGTGGATATGGGGGACTTTTGGTATAGCATTGGAAATGTAAATGAGCTAAATACCTAATAAAGAATGGAAAAAAAATGAAAAAAAGAAAAAAAAAGAAAAAAAAACATTTCAATGCCTTTGTTTATTTCTCACAGACTTCTTATGGAGAAGCTCTCTATATGAGGATGTCATGATAAAGTTTATATATTCAACAAATGACAGTGCTAATAAAACACATAATGAAATTACTAAACTGGAATGCTTTGGAAAAGTTCTATAGATGCTATCAGAAAGTCAATATAACTCAAACAAGAGGAGTGCACTTTGTATATGTCAATTAACTTATGTTCCTGTGTTCTCATCAAAAGCAAAAACTGCCAATGCCTTGGGTAGTGAGAAGTTCCACAGTACATCCTCCACAATATAATTTTTTTCAGGGAGAAATCAACACGAAAACCCACCAGCAAGATTTATACTATTTTTAGAAACTTAGAACACTGAATTTAAACATATATACTAGATGCGTTAATAGCTTTGATTGAGAGAGTTTTAAAAGTTGTCAAAGTCTTACACTAGGGAACATGGAAAGTGGTTTTGGTTTGGTTTGGTTTTTGCCTACCTTGCAATATGTTTTATATAAGTAAATGTGAATTTATTGTGTTTGCTGGCATAGGAAATGCACGTTGTTGTAATGAATAAAAATTAATTATTCTTAATGATATAAAGCAAAACATCTATATATGAATGCTAGATGACAGCATTAAAGTCTCCCAACCTGTTTCTATGTAATCAATGTAATGTTACTTCACTATCAGATCCAATGTAAATGAGAGAAATTAGCTGCTTTCTCTAGGAATTTATCTCACAAAGAAGGTAACCTAAAATTATTTGTAAAATATCATTCTCAATGGTTGCATCACATATTCTAGTCGCTTTATCACAGCTAATATAATGATGTAGAATATTAATTTGATGCATAGTTTGTGCCTAATAAAATAAATTTTCAATGTTATTTCAATAATATTATTTCCTATCTTATATCATAGAATAGATCCTGATGCTTTCACATATAAGTCCATGTATGCACGGTGCACAGAGCACTTCTCACACTAGAACAAATGTTAATTTAGTACTTGAACTGAAAATAAAACACCAGCTCAAATAACAAACTTGAGACGAGTTTATCATGCATGGCACCATTTTCTCTGTAAAAATGTTGGCAAACTAACACATTTTTAAAAGTACATACATTTTTAGGGGGGAGGCAGGTAAATTTATTTTGTTATCTTTTGGAATGGTGTCTAATTTTTGTCAATATCTATGTGCAGTATTTTCCCACAAAGCAGACTTTCTGCTAAAGACAAGAGATGTGTAACCCTCAAAACATAACAGAGAATACTATAACCAAAAAAAAAAAAAAGATGATTTAAACAAATTACTTCAGACAATTATATGTACAGGGGTCTTTGTTTCTGTGAATGGTATTTTTATAGCATTCTGTAATGAAATATAGAAGCAAATCACACAAGTTTTCAAGACACCGGGAACATCAACTACAAGGAAGAAAGGCGTATTGTGGCCCACATGACTGGCATTACAGACAAGTCATGTTACCTCCATAACTATAGGCTGCCTTGATTCACAATTGTTGGTTTTATGTGCAGCAGTAGAAACAGAAGCTCATCAATTTGCTAAGCCTTCATTTTGCCAAAGTGCAGAGGTGTTCATTCTTCTTGGAAATACTGACACCCACCTAATTCATCACAGTCCTTTTCTTTTTCAAAGACTATACAAGGTTAATTGGAGCTGGCAAAGTTCCAACTACCAAAGTTCTATTGCCCTTGCTGGCAGTGAGACCACACAAGCCACACAAATCTCAAGCTAAAATCAAAAGAAAGAGCTTCTGTGCTGCTTCCACCTATCACCAAATGTGTATTTGCAGTGAGATGACAGTTCTTCAAAGTACAAACAGTATCAAAAAAATTTCTCGCCCTATAATTATTACGTCAAACAGACTGATTAAGCAAATTATTTACTGAAACATTTCACTCAAATCCAAACACTTAGGATTTGCTATAAATTTCATAAAAGCCAGATATAAAAGCTTTACTTTATATATCATTACACACAACTAGATGTTGATGAGAGTTTGTGGACTAATTCACAAAAGATTTTGAAATGGCAAGACCATTCAATGGTTTCCCCAGTTGTTTAGTTAATTTCAGATTCAGCTAGAATTTGATATACTTGATGGTAAAATTCAAAGGAAGAATACCAAACTCAATTGTAAGATTGTAAAGTCAGTTCATACTTACTTAGCTATTATTGAAATGTATGCTTGCTTCATCTCCAAGAAGCTGTTAACCAAGATGCCAGGACAAGGCTTTTGCATTTTAATGCCCTGTGTTCTTAATACTCAGGAGTACACCTAGATCTCCAAATACTTGGGTGTTGGCTTAGCCTTCTGGACTGAAGATTTTACACTGGATATAAACTGTGCTGAGTGTATACCTATTATGCGCTATCCAAAACAGTATTACTCGCTTCACCCACGTGGACTCCACCTCCCATTTGATGGTTAGTTTTCACAGATAACTAGTAAATCTCACTGTCACAGAAACCCAGAAGAAAGAGTGGATGCCATATTCTAAAGACAGATGCCAAGGGATATTAATACTAGATATTAAATGTGGGTCATCAGTAAAATCAGGGAGCATTCTTAAATGCTCTGGCACTTTTACAGCTCAATCTATATGGAATTCTTGAAAGGGCATGAACTTGCATGTATGTGCACACACTCATACCCACACAGACACCAAAAGCAATAGTTCTCATGAGTACAGACCATGTTCATAGAAATAGTAACATAAGATTGTGTGTTCCAGGCTCCCAACCCCACGCACAGATACAGCATGATGCTCAGGAGTTCTGACACCACAAGACTCACAGGTGAGTCCCCCACATCTGCCAATACCTGGCCTAACTGGGATCCCCACCCCTGGGACCCAGATGACACAGTACCTCCCACCCTGCCATAGACACATCTTTCCAGTCTGAAACAGTGCCCTGGAACTGCACCAGCCACACTCGATCCACCCAGACACAGAGTCACCTTGACTCCCAGGATGTCTGCCACAGCTAGGCTCACAGATCAGGTGCTCCAGACCTCCCTCCCATACCCAGAGACAGCCTTACCCAAGGAGTCTGAACATAAACAGACTCACAGGAGGAACAAGTTCCAGTCAGACAAAGCAAGGTCAATTAACACCAGAGATAACCAGAAGGTGAGAGGTAAGCATAAGAACATAAGTAACACAAACCAATGGCATTTGGCAACATAAGAACCCAGTTCTCCCACCAGTGTAAGGACTGAATACCCTAATGTACCAGAAAAGCAAGATTATGATCTAAAAATCCCACCTCATGAAAATGATAGAGAACTTTAAGTAGGAAATAAGTAACTCCCTAGAAGAAAAACAGGAGAATACAGTGACACAGGTAGAAGACCTGAAAAAGGAAACACACAAATCCCTTAAAGAAATGCAGGAAAATACAGTCTGAAATAATGATTTGGAAAGAAATCAAAGTATCCTAACTGGAAGATCATATGATAGTATACATTAGTGACCCTAAAAATTCCAATGCTAACTTTCCACAGGTGATAAATACTTTCAGGAAAATGGCTGGATACAAGGTTAACTAGAAATTAAATAAATAAATCAGTAGCCCTCTCGTATGCCTCCTACGTACAAATGACAAATGTATTCAGATAAAAATCAGAGAAACAAAGCAGCTTCAGTTAATATAAAAAAAATATTAGCGCAACTTTAAAACAGCAATGGAAAGACATGTATGATAAAAAGTTCAACTGTGTGAAGAAATTGAAGTAGATATAAGAAATGGGGAAATCTCTCATGCTCATAGATTAGTATGACTAATATAGTAAAAATAGCCATCTTAATGAAAGTAATCTAAAAACTCAAGAAAATCCCCATCAAAATTCTAAAAGAAGAGATTTCAGACCTTGAAAGAACAATTTCCAGCTTCCAGTACAAAAATCCAAGAGAGCCAATCTGTTACAATAAAAGAACTGCATGCAGACTGGAGAGATGGCTCAGCAGTTAAGAGTACTAACTGCTCTTCCAGAGGTCCTGAGTTCAATTCCCAGCAACCACATGGTGGCTCACAACTCTTTCTAATGGGGATCCGATGCCTTTTGCTGGTGTGTCTGAAGACAGTGTACTCACATACAGGAAATAAATAAATAATTCTTTTTTAAAAAAACTGCATGCTATTGGCTTACAAATAGGAAGGTGATCAATGGAATACAGGTGTAGACACAAATATAATTCCTATGACATATGTTCACCTGGTGATTGCTAAGGAATCCAAAATATATACACAACAACAAGAACAACAACAAGAACAAAAAACAAAACAAAACACAGCACCTTCAACAAGTGGTGGTTCTTAAACTATATCTCTATATGTAGAAAAATGCAAATAGATCTATATTCTTTACCCTGAACGAAACACAAGTCCAAGTGGATGAAACACTTAAAATAAAACCAGACACACAGATCCTGATAGAAGAGAAAGGGGAGAATGTCCCTGAGTGCACTGTCACAGGAGACAACCCTATTGAAATGACAATAATAGTGCAGGAAATGAGATAAATAATTAGTAAATTCGCTATCATGCAACTGTGATGTTTCTGTAAGGTAAAAACCCAGTCAATTGGACAAGAGACAGTCTACAAAAGGAGAAAATATTTTTGCGATATGCAAATCAGATAGTTTTTCAAAATACAAAAATATGAATCATAATATACAAAAATATCTACATACCAAGAATCAAGATCTTCTAAAAATAAAAACAAACAAACAAACAAAAACATTTAAGAAACAGAATTCCGATGTAAACAGAGAAATCTCAATAGAGGAATCTCTAATGGTATAGAAAGAAATGTTCAACATCCTTAGCCATTATGGAAATGTAAAGGAAACCTACTTTGTGATTTCATATTAAACATGTCAGAATAGTTAAGGTCAATAACAGAAGTTTATATGAGGGAGAATATAGACTAATAAGACCATACCTCTTGTGCTTGTGAATGTGCAAGCTAATGTGGCCACTGTGTAGATCACTATCACTGGCTGTCAGAAAAGGAGGAATCCATCTACTTCAATAACCAGCTATACTACTCTTTTGCTGCCACACACTCCGGTCGAGTCAGCTTGACAGGCTGAGGCTTGAAAGTTACTCACGAGGCAAAAGAGTTTCACAGAAACTTGCTCCTGGAGTCTGGCGTTCTCTCTAACCCATACATTAATTTTCCATTCCCGCGTTAGTCTAGTGTATGGATCCACATGCTCTCTTTTAGTATTATCCTATTATAAGTGCCTTTTAAGATTGAATTCTGACATAGCTAAAGCCTTCCGCCAGTGTTCCAACAGTCCTAGAACGTCCTTGAGCAAGACCATGGGCTTGGAATTCAGTAAGAATATTGCTATTCAGTGACATTCAGAATAGCCTCTGGTATTACACTATCACCTAGAATAAAAGCCAAGTCGCACCCATATACAGGAATTTACAATGGTTTAGGAAGTAGATCGGGCTATGGTTTTAGATTATTGCATTATTCATGAGATGGTTAGCTAGAACGGAACTCCCTAGTTAGAGCCATGACTTGGGTGTGAAAGCCCTTGCCCTAGGAGAGTAAAGACCTCACACCTGGCTTCTAAGACTATAGCTGACCTTAGATAGGGCTGACTTTGTCTCAGTTATTTTTATTGCCCAGTTCCTTCCAATCTTTGCGTTTTCATTCTTCTGTTCTGTGTAAGAATCATTAAGCATCCGGTTACCTCATTTGTACCTTGCGGGTATGTCACCCAACTTCTTTATTGTCTTCTGTATAAAAAGTCTGATGCTCGATTTGAAAAAATTCATTCAGATACTACGCAACCTCTCCTGTGTGCATCTGTCTGTCAATTCATCCGACGCTTTGCCCACCCACGACTAGAGACCCGTTCCACGCAGACAAAGGGACCCAGAGAGTCTGCGGCATATGGCATTGTGGGAGTTTGCATATGCTTGGCTTAGACAGTGGCTTTATTAGGAGGTGTGGCTTTGTTGGAGTAGGTGTGGCCTAGTTGGAGCAGGTGTGCCACTGTGGGCTTGGGCTTTAAAACCCTCATGCTATCTGCCTGGGAGCCAATCTTCTCCTAGCAGCCTTCAAAGGAAGATGTAGAACTCTCAGCTCCTCCTGCACCATGCCTGCGAGAATGCTGCTGCTCCATGCTTGATGATAATAGATAGAATCTCTGAATCTGGAAGTCAGCCTCAATTACATGTTGTCCTTATGAGTTGCTTGGTCATTGTGTCTCTTCACAGCAATAAAAACCTAATACAGGCATAGGTGCAAAAGTTTCTCAATCTACTGTACCAGAAGGAGACTTGATTAACTATGTTCATAGCAGTTTTATTTGTACTAGCAGATACTAAAAACAAAATTATATGTCCCACAGCTGAAGAATGGATTTAAAAAAAAAAACCAAACATGGTACATTTACACAATGGAGTATCACTCAGCTGCTTTTAAAAAAAAATGACAACATGAAATTTCCAGGCTAATGAAAGCAACTAGAAGAAAAAAAAAATCAGCCTAGATGAGAAAACCCAGACCTAGAATGACAGAAATAGTATACATTCTCTTATAAGTGGATATTAGTTTTTAGGTAAACCACAGTCCAGCTACCCTCTAAAGACATTGAGAGGATACATGAAGAGGAAAGACATAGAAGGAGGCATGCACCTTTCTGGAAATGAGAAATAGAATAGACTCCGTGGTTAGACTGTGTTGGATGTGAAAAGAAGAGAGAGGGATCATTTGGAGGAAGAATGTAGGGAGAGAGCAGGAAATGCAGGGAGAAAGAGATGGAATTAGGGGGAATTTCCAGGTTAGTATAGGAAATTAATGGACTGAAAACCTTCAGGAAACAATGAGGGCAATCCTACTGATCACTCCTATTAGAGTCTGAACTGGCCATCTTCATAGCCAGCAAGGCTGCCCTGTGATGAAAGGTTTACACCTTGTATTGTTCTCTAAGGAGGTTTCTAAAGAACCCATGCTAATTTTAGAAGAAAAAAAAAGTTACTCACTGAAAACTGACCTGAGACTCACTGTTGAAGTCAACTTTGACACAATCAAATAAAATACAAAATGAAGTGTGTGCAGGCTTGGAGCCTTCACCCCTATGTTCTAGAGTCTTTGTGGAGAGAAGGAGGTCCTCCACAGGCCACAGAATGAAATCCCTGGACACAATCCAAGCTAGAAAACACTTCAACTGCAATCTCTACAGCCTGAGAAATGTGCTGAGTCAAAGTTGTAACAAACTTTTTTGAGTGACCAAACAGTATTTGGATTAACATAAAGAGCTGGAAATCAGGGGGAACCCATGCCTTCTACTGTATGGATTTCCAGAAAACCTCACATAGACTTATTAAGCACAAATATGGCTGGCATGGGTATCAGGTAGGTTCTCTGTTTATATGTTATGGCTATTAGCTTGATGATTTGAATAATCCCTCACAGTGGAAGCAGGTATATCTCTGGTTCTTTTGTTTGATCTTGATGGTACTTTCTTCTCATTGGCTTGACATGTCCAGGCTCAAAATGAGGGCTCTCAACATGGTTTCTCTGTCTTGTTTTGTTCTGTTTGAATTTCCTCTCTTTGAAGCCCCTTTCTTTAATAGAGAGAACAGAAGGGGCTGAGGAGGATAGGAGTGGGGAATAAGTGAAAGGAGGTGGGGGGGGGAAGCAGTGGCCTTAGCATACTTTATGAGGGAATAATCTAGTTTCAATAAAATTAATTCAATATTTCTTAACTGAAAATTTATAGAAGAAAAGAAACAAGGAGCAAAGAAAAGCAAAATAGTGAAGACAAAGAAAGCATTGACAGATACAGTTCTCATTCTATTTGAGTACAGGATGAACATCACAGAGTTTCACTACAAGCACATTCCTAGGCCCTGTTCCAATATAGGAAATCAAAGTTGTGTACTCCTCAGTATTAGAAAAAATTATTTATATATATATATATATATATATATATATACATATATATATATGCATATATATATAACACAAAACAAATCAGGTCATTTTCTTGTGTTATTTTTCTTTTTTAAATATTTTTTATTACGTATTTTCCTCAATTACATTTCCAATGCTATCCCAAAAGTCCCCCATACCCTCCCCCCCACTCCCCTACCCACCCATTCCCACTTTTTGGCCCTGTCGTTCCCCTGTACTGGGGCATATAAAGTTTGCGTGTCCAATGGGCCTCTCTTTCTAGTGATGGCTTACTAGGCCATCTTTTGATACATATGCAGCTAGAGTCAAGAGCTCCGGGGTACTGGTTAGTTCATAATGTTATTGCACCTACAGGGTTGCAGATCTCTTTAGCTCCTTGGTTACTTTCTCTAGCTCCTCCATTGGGGGCCCTGTGTTCCATCCAATAGATGACTGTGAGCATCCACTTCTGTATTTGCCAAGCACTGGCATAGCCTCACACGAGACAGCTATTATCAAGGTCCTTTCAGCAAAATCTTGCTAGCATATGCAATAGTGTCTGCATTTGGTGGCGGATTATGGGATGGATCCCCAGGTGGGGTAGTCTCTGGAAGGTCTATCCTTTCGTCTTAGCTCCAAACTTTGTCTCTGTAACTCCTTCCATGGGTATTTTTTCCCTATTCTAAGGAGGAATGAAGTATCCACATGTTGGTCTTCCTTCTTCTTGATTTTCTTGGGTTTTGCAAACTGTATCTTGGGTATTCTAAGTTTCTGGGCTAATATCCACTTATCAGTGAGTGCATATCAAGTGACTTCTTTTGTGATTGGATTTCCTCACTCAGGATGATATCCTCCAGATACATCCATTTGCCCAAGAATTTCATAAATTCATTGTTTTTAATAGCTGTGTAGTACTCCATTGTGTGATGTTACAGAGTACTGATACATTTGTTCAACTACAACTTAATGTCATTATTTAAATTCAAACAAAACAAGTCTGTTTTTAACCCCATTTTTACTTTTTCATGCGGTATGACTCATTTGCAGAAAACTCTAATACCATCCAAATAAAGTAACTTTCTGCATTTCTATACTACACTATAATAGCACATTTGCTTATTATCTCTTTAACCACTCTTACTAAAATAGTTCAATATTTTTCTTCTGTACATATGAACTTTTGAATGTAATTGCTTCAGCCAAAATCGGTGTTCTGTCTGATTTTTTTTATTACTACCTATAGTGTAGACAGATGACAGAAGCTCTCAGAACCATCTGACAAATGAGAGTGCATTAAAGATTAAAATCAGATTCGAGAAGGTGTTGGTTGATTGACACTGTCCAGAGACCCTTAGCTTGGAAACCCTTCTGGCCAGTAGCAGCTCCTCTTCTGGGGCATGAGAGATCAAATAATTCAGACAGCTGAAGCCTTCCCAGCTTTGCCCTTCCAACCAAGGCTCAGAGAGAGTCCTAGTCTGGGAAAGTTGTATTTAATAGAATTATCCAGTCTCCCAGAGAACTTTCTGTTTCTCTTCCTTGGCACAGGGTCCTTTGTTTGCATATTTTATAACATACTCAATGTCCAATGCAGCCATCTCTACCTCATAGCTGGTAAGTCTTGCAGCCAAAATTCAATCCAATGAAAATAGTAACAATTAAAACAGAAAGTGGCCATAATTCTGAAAGCAAGAAGTAGTTCATGGGAGGTGGTTTTTAAAAGAAGAAGGAGAAGGAGAAGGAGAAGGAGGAGGAGGAGGAGGAGGAGGAGGAGGAGGAGGAGGAGGAGGAGGAGGAGGAGAAGAAGAAGAAGAAGAAGAAGAAGAAGAAGAAGAAGAAGAAGAAGAAGAAGAAGAAGAAGAAGAAGAAGAAGAAGAAGAAGAAGAAGAAGAAGAAAACAAGGGGCTGGAGAGATGACTCAGCAGTTAAGAGCACTGACTGCTCTTCTAAAGGTCCTGAGTTCAAATCCCAGCAACCACATGGTGGCTCACAACCATCTGTAAAGCTACAGTGTACTCATACACATAAAATAAATAAATAAATCTTAACAAAAAGTAAAGGACATAAGTACTTCCAAGTATGGTGGAATAGAAAGTTTATTATAAATAAAAACAAAAGCCAGGCACATCTGGGAGTGTCCAGAGTAGACAAGACATTAAGCCATTTGAAGAGAGGGATGGGGAGCCGGGGAGATAGGCAAGAGCCAGACCAAGAGGTCAAGATGGTAAATTATAGATGAAAAGACCAGGTCACCAAAATGGTTGGATTATATCAAGAAGCTGGGAGATGTCACATGGAGTTTACGGCCAGGTGACTTCTATGCTATTGGTCAGAGACAACATTGAATTCTAGGTAATTTACCTTAGAACCCACCCTCATGGTCACATGAACTTTGAAAAGAATTTCTATTTCACCTTAAGCTTTATTGTGCACCTAGAATTGAACTGATTGTTGCCTGGAAATCTTTTCCCCACATTTTCCTGTGTTTTTAATAAGCTGGCCATAAAGTGCCTTGTATTAAGCACTGCCAGTCTGATCCCCCAAGTAAATTGGCACCAAGTTTTCATTCTCATCTCTTAGTATGGCTTATTTCCCTATCCCTGCAGGGACCCCATCAATAGAAATCTGAGACCTAGAATGCCTTGGATAGAAAACATTATCAGGGATAGAAAACCTGGGAGTAGAAAATACCTCAAACCTAAGATTACTGAAGTTTCCTGTTTTTTTCTGAAACTGGATCCTTTCCTCTTTGATATCTCAAGTAGTGGAAGATAGCCAGCCTTTTAGGCCTCCACAGAGCCCTGAGCAAGGAAAGGATTTTCTCTCTATTTTTGATTGTGTTCATTAGGGTTTTACTGCTGTGAATAGACACCACACCATGACCAAGGCAAGCAACCCTTAATAATGACAGCATTTTATTGGGGCTGGTTTACAGATTCAGAGGTTCAGTCCATTATCATCAAGGAGGGAACATGGCAGTATCCAGGCAGGAATAGTGTAGAAGGAGCTGAGAGTTCAACATCTTCATCTGAAGGCTGTTAGCAGAATACTCCAGGGCAGGTAAGACTAGGATATTAAAGTCCACACCTACAGTGACACATCTACTGCAACAAGGCCATACCTTCTAATAATGCCACTCCCTTGACCAAGAATGCACAACCCATCACATTGATAGTATTTTCTTCTGCAATCAGAAGGCCTTTCTCCCTGTTTCTAGCCCCATGGATATGAGCAGTAGCAAAGGCATACTGACTATCTGTTTCTCTTGTTTGTTTCTCAGCTCTAACACTTTGGTTAGAGCTACCAGTTCTATGCTGACATTCTTGCCAGGAGTGGCTCCACCCATAGGGTCTCAGTGTTTGAGATCACAGCTGCCCTAATAGACCTCTCTCCAATGGAACTCTCCTCTCTGAATGGAACTGTTGTTATTGGTAAACCATGTTACCTCTGCATCTTACAAGGCGGCATCTTGAAGATCTGGTCTTGTCCTATGGATGTGGGCAAAAATGTAAGAGCAGCCCATGGATGTCTGCGTCGGGCAGCAGCGTAGCTGGGCTTAGATGACATGGGGCCTGAAAATCTATCTTAGGGGGATTTAAGAGGAGAGACAGGTCATCCTGGAATCTCAGTTCTCTCCTTCACTAAGAGATGAAAGAGCTTAGCCACTTCTGGCAACTGCAAAGCAGGTGTAGAAATTTCTTTCTAGCCTAGGAGAGCCACTTCTGAGCTTCTCTTAATATGTATCCTGCAGGTGTAGGGAGGTCACCTGTGGTTGGCACAGTAGAGCCTTCTTAGCGGAGGCTCCATAGTCCAAATTTTCCAGGGGCTCTAAGAGGTCCTGAGTCTCTTCTAGGCATTCTTATTTGGTTTCTGCTGTCACCAGGAGGTCATTTATACATTGTTGAAGAGACTTCAGGTTTTATCAATACAGAATGTTAAACTCTGTTATCAACAAGGAAGTTGGTGGGTTTCCCCTCTATATTTAGGGTTACCCTGGGCATCTTTTAAGGCCATGGTTTGAATAGAGTTTTTTTTGGGGGGGAGGGTTTGTTTGTTTGGATTTTTTGTTTTGTTTTGGGTATTTTAATGTATTTTCTGGTCCAGTATCCCTCTTTTTCTAGAAGTCATTTGTTTTAGATGTCTTCTACAATCCTCTGGTTTGGCCATGGCTGCCAACAGGATCAATGCCAGATTGTGAGTCTGTTGTTTTCACTTTTAGACTCTTTTATACCTGCCAATAGAGCATGGTGACTTAAGAGTCTCTCTTTACCTTTAGCAGTATTCAAGTCCCAATCTGAGTGGGTAAGGGAAAGCCAGCCTCCATAGCTGTCTGGTTATTGGTGGGATCCTCCAGTGGCCAGCTTTCTGCTCACTGCCTGGATTTTCTACCCCCTTCTGTGCTGAAGAGAAGCGGCAAAAGCTGCTTGAAGTCATTCCAATTGGGCTTGTGGCTGAAGAGAGCTGTTTCTAAGAGAATAATTACTGAAAAGGGGGAGTTTTAAGTTCTCCAGTTATAAAGATCAGTAGTGGCAAAGGGCCAATAGTGATGAGGTTGGTTTCATTGGTCACCAACCAGCAGGACAACAGACTCAGGCTCAGGCAAAAGGCCAAGAGTCTCTGTAGCAGTTCCACACACACATACACACCCCAACCACCACTACATGCTACCTCCCAACCCTCACCAGCAGTGGGGTTGCCTGTTGCAGGGCTGTCTGACAGTTCCACCTGAGGTGTTGAATAAGGTGGGGTTGAGAAAATCTAAGGCAAAAACTTCTGCTTGTTATCTGGGGAGAAATAATTCAAGCCAAGAGAGGTATTGCCAGACTACCTCATAAGGTATTTGATTTGAGTGGTCAAATATGAGTTAGAAAATGACTTTCTCAATCCCTTGGAACAATCCCACATCACAGGATGCCACCATTCTTGAAGCTGGCATTGAAAGTGGGCCATCCTGACATATAGAATGTTGTTAATTGATTTTCTCAAATAATGACAGAGAGATTGACTCCTCTTAGTCTTAACATCCTTAAAATGTCTGAGGAGCATTTCTGGTAGGGTTGAAAGTGCCTGTCCCATGTTAAACTTCTGTCAGAAAATCACCCTGAAAGATAGACAACAACCAACACAAAACATAAGAAAAATTCTTCTGTTCTTCTCTATCAAGCAGGAAAAGGACACAACCAGAAGGTGGTGATCACACACGGAAAAAAAAATTACTTTCTCTTCTCTGTCAAGACAGAAACTAAAATAACCAAATATGTAGATGGATACCTCTAGGCTCTCTGAGCACAGGCCCACCTTCTCTTCGGGCCTAAAACATCTTCCAGCCCTGTGCAGTTGCACATCTGTCTAGCAGCACCTGACAACAACATATGTTTTAGGCCTCTTTCTAGCACAGTATTACAGAATTATTTAGAACAGAATTATTGTGGGACTACACAGGCACATAGACATGAATTACTGTACATAAAAACATGGCCAGACTCAGACTCAGACAGACATTACCTCTGTTGAGATCCTCCAGGTCAGGTCCTGGAGGCCTTGGAAAGTTCCTGGCCAGTGCACCAAAATGTTGTACAGGAATCTTTCATGAACCCCAAAGACCACCAAGGAACTGGTTCAGATGGAATTGTATTAAGGTTGGGCCACATCACTGTCTCTGATGCAGCAGAACAGGAGGGACAGCCCTAAGCTGAGGTTCCATCAAGCATTTATAGAGACAGGAAGGGGGCATCTAGCCTGGTACACATGGGATAGGGGGCCTTTATGGCCTTTAACATAATTGACTGGTTGTGGGAGACAAACCATAAACTTAACTTATGGTTTTTGGGGGTTGTTTTTTGTTTGTTTGTTTTTTTCTTTTTTTCTTGGTAGATTAGTGTTAGGAAGTGTATTGTCAGGGGCAGCTTTGTAACCTGGAGGTGTAGATTTGTTGGGGGAATAGCCTAGAAACTGGTACCAGCTACTGGCCTGTTAGTTACCTTGAGTGTATCTTAGGTCAGGTTCTCTAAGATGGAGGATGAACCCAAAAGCTTTGGTCTTTCAGGCATAGCCTGATCTAATCGTAAATAAGGAAGAAGTTAAATTGCCTTTACTGTAAGATGGCTTTTCAGTCTAAAATGGAGGGACGCTAATTCTTCACACTTGCTTAAGGAATAAGAAAGAAAAATCTAAACAAGATTGATTTCTAGTATATTTTGCTGGTGGGTTAAGTACCTTGGAAATGTCTGCTAAAAAAGAAAATGTGCACTTCTACTCTGTATATTCAGTGTAGCAATCTAAAAACAGTGATAAGCTTAACACAGGTGCAAATAAACTCAATTGCCGTGACCTTGTGAAATGGTTCCCTTTTGTTGCTCTGTCTCCAGCTTTTACATTTCCTTTTGGAATATGTTCTGGTGATTGCTGTTATTGATTGGATACTGTGCAGCATCCAGAGTGCATTCCATAGGCCCTTAGGACATTAAGCTCATCTACCATTTTGTTTAAGTAATTGCAGGGAATGCATGCACTTTCAAGAGTGGAATTTACATTCTCTGCTAATGTACTGCTTTTATGAGCTCTATTACTAAAGCGTCTTGCACAAAAAGAAAAATAGGTCTGGGAGATGGTTTAGTGAAAAAGGTGCTTATGATGCACGCATGGGGACTTCAGTTCAATCCACATCAGCTGAGAAGTGATCCCAGTGGCACAGAGGCAGAGCTAGGCAGATCCTTGATACTAATTGGCCACTCACTCACAATAGCAAAATCAGCAAGATCCAGATTCAAAGAGACTTTGTCTCAAAAGATAAGGTGGAGAACAATTCATAAAATACCAATACTGGCCTCCATATGTGCATACATGTGCATGTGGGTAGGAGACAATATATTGGTAAACTGATGTGTTCCAGAAAACAAACAAACAAACAACAACAACAAAACCTGGCTTTGGAAGTGGGGTTGCTCCCATGGTCTCTACTCTAGACCCATGTAGGTTTATGCCAAGTGTCTTCCAAAACCCACTAGGTCAAGCTGCCCTCCTGATTCTGTAACAAGGAAAGATAAAAGCAGCAAGCAAATACCAGTATTTAAAACTCTATCTTTGAGAAGAGCAAAAAGGTAAACATTTTCCATCCCTGGTTGTTACTGTTTATCACATAAAATTAAAATGCTTGCAGGAAACTAGAAGCTTGTCCCTGAAGAAGACAAAGAGTACTCTGTCCAGGATCTTTCTCAGGCCAGAACTCCAGCTGACTGCTTCATCTTCTCCAGCTGCTTTCTGCTGCAGGTTGTAAGTGCCAGGTTTAGTAATGTTATCTATCTGCTGTTATTGGTTCTGTTACTTGGAAGCCTCACTAGATGAGATGCTTTGCTCCACCTGGACTATGTAATAGAGCTTCCTTAGTCAATTTCTGGTGAAGGAACACAAGTCACTAATTTGAGGGCGCTTATTTGCCCTCTCCGTTAGTTTACTTTAATCTGTCTTTGTTGGATGTTGTAAATGATGATTTGATAATGTCAACTGGTATTCTTTAAGGAGTGACACTGGACGCTGATTATAAAGAAGAGTTTAAATGCTGTCTGACCTAGTTTGGAGTATACTGCAGGGAAAATAGTATGCACCCTCCGTAGATGTAGATTAGTAGGCTGTGGATAAATCTGACCTATGGCTATACTATCCTCACCTTCAATCCCATACCAATATGCATGTCACAAAGGTCTAAAAAAAATCTCTCTAGTAGCTACTACCAATGTTTTTTGTTGTTGTTGTTGTTGTTTGTTTTATCTCTAGCAAGTGATTTGAAGTCACCTCTTAGATAAGAGGAATAAATATGATCAACTTAACTTATCCTAGTGAACACACGTTCTCCAGCACGGGTATGTATAGCAGGAGTTGCTACTCAAAGTACAAACCAGGCAAAGTCAGGGTCCTCCTGCGCAGGGATGCACGTCTATGAATTTAGATCTCTGGGAAGTGCGACATTAAAAAAAAATGGCTGCAAATGAATTGTGTCTTTTATGGAGGAAATATTTACTTATAAAGCGCTAAC
Organism: Mus musculus; assembly: GCF_000001635.26. Classification (NCBI taxonomy): domain Eukaryota; kingdom Metazoa; phylum Chordata; class Mammalia; order Rodentia; family Muridae; genus Mus; species Mus musculus. The sequence goes on along the minus strand of NC_000083.6, from coordinate 17,664,671 downwards.
AAATATGCTTTGAAGAAAATCAGTTTGTTGGCAAAGTCTGTAATCACAACGATTTTCTGACTTTATTCGGGGTGAAATACTCTTGCCCTGACCTTGCATATGTGCATACATGCAAACAGCTCTGCTACCTAAACGTATTATTCAAATTCCTAAAGTTTACTTTCCTCAAGTGTAAGATGGGGTTGATAGTGTCAATCTCAGGAATCATGTGTGAGAATCACAGGAGTGGGTCTGTGACACATTTGTACAGTGTCAGCTGGCAGGCAGGGTGAGATTGTCATTGATGAAAATTAGTACTATCTTTTCAATTACATAGATACAAAAGTATGTCAACAGCTGTGTCCCATAGTGTACAATTTCACTCAAATTTACATACAGTATGTATGAGCAAATCAGTGCAAGAAGTTCATGAAGGCCAACGTAGTTAAAGACCTTTAGCCCTGGCTTTGTTTGCATGCTTTTGTTAAAGTTCCAGATAACACTAAACTCACAACAACTTTGTAGATATGTACTTCGTTCACATTCTCAAAGACTGCCACCAAACAGACAGCCTATGGAGAGACAGCATTAAAGGGAGAGAATATTAAACACCAACTAACTTTGGAAACTAGCACTCTAGAATAATAATTAAGTTTCTAATAAGGTGGGCTAGAGACAGTTCAGGGCTTAAAAGCACTTTGCTATTCTCCCAGAAGATTTCAATTTGGTTCCCAGCACCCACATCTGACAGGTCCCAATTGCCTCTAACTCCAGCTCCAGGTTATGTACAGGGTTTCTATTCCTGGACAAACATCATGACCAAGAAGCAAGTTGGGGAGAAAAGGGTTTATTCAGCTTACACTTTCCACATTGCTGGTGATCACCAAAGGATGTCAGGACGGGAACTCAAGCAGGTCAGGAAGCAGGAGCTGATGCAGAGGCCATGGAGGGATGTTACTTACTGGCTTGCTCAGCCTGCTCTCTTATAGAACCATGACTACCAGCCCAGAGATGGCACCACCCACAAGGAGACTTCCCCCCTTGATCACTAATTGAGAAAATACCTTGCAGCTGGATCTCATGGAGGCATTTCCTCAACTGAAGCTCCTTTCTCTGTGATAACTCCAGCCTGTGTCAAATTGACACAAAACTAGTCAGTACAACAGTCATATTATAAGGATTTTTTTTAATTTTTTTAACTGGATATTTTATTTATTTACATTCAAATGTTATCCCCTTGCCCAGTTTCCCTTCTGCAAACCCCTATCCCACCCCCCTTCCCCTGCTTCTATGAGGATGTTCCCCACTCACCCACTCCAGCCCCCTGCCCTCGCATTACCCTACACTGTGGCAAGCCTTCACAGGACTGAGAGCCTCTCCTCCCATTGATGACAGATAAGGCCATTCTCTGCTACGTATGCAGCTGGAGCCATGGGTCCCTCCATGTGTGCTCTTTGGTTGGTGGTTTATACTCTGGGAGCTCTTGGAGTGGGGGAGGGTAATGGTTGGTTGATATTGTTCTAAGGAAGGCCTTTCTATAGGAAGGATGCAGCTTTTGTCCCTGTGAAAGATCTTTCACAGATTTAAACGGAAAAACTGTGCTGACTGCTGCAACTTCCACTAACCTCCTTCTATTAACAGGTCACATATGACCTAGTTAGTAGTAAGGGAACACAGCAGCATGAAACTCTGAACACAGAAAATTTCTCTGTATATCCGTATGAATGATAGAACCCCAAAACATGATTGTTGCTCCTAAGCTCAAGTACCTTGGAAAAACTATTTCAATCAATTAAAACGAATCTTCTGAAACAATTAATTAAGGCAATGTTTGATAAATTATTTATGAACCTAACCTGGAGGAATAGAAAAGAGATTCTGTGAAGCTAACTTTAATGAGTTGTATGTCTAAGATATGAGACAACTGAGCTTCTGGAAAACATTGAAGAGAACATAAACCTAAATGGGTGAACAAGGGTTTAGCTAGGTCAGGGTTCCCTGTGGGGCTTTCCTAGTGACCTGCAATGCTAGGGTAAAGTTGACCCATTCCTTCCTATGACTTACAAAAATCAGGCATTTTACTTCTAAGAAAAGTAAAAGTGGTGACATTTGTGTGTGTGTGTGCATATTGAAACAGATTTTATTAATTATTTTGAGATATTTAAGTAAGCTACTCTTAAGCAAAGATCATCAAACAATTGAAGCCCTGAAATAGCTGATCTCTGGAAATTTGCAGTCTTTGTATTTTGGAAAGCTGATGATGGTTTTTGCTTGCTGAAACAATTACAGCAAAAACTCTCGCTGTGGAAGAAGAGCTGATGGGACATTTCTGCAGCCTGTTTTTACATACAGAACAAAAGTAATTTTCTTAAATTGTCTTTCTGCCACACATATACATGTTCACCCATGCACGTGGTAAATGTTTGAGTATCACTCTTAGGAAGCATGCTGATATTTGGCCATTTGTGCTTTTCTTTGCTGTGGTTAAAGCATTTCTTTTTTAAAAAGCTAATAAAATTTATTTTAAAATATACAACTCAGTATTGACATTTTTAAGTCATCAAAATAATTTATAATAGTTAAATGCCTCTTAAATATACATAATATCTTCTGAAGCTAAAAGTAATATGCACTCAACCAGTTTTTAAAATCTATTTGGAACATTAAACCTGATAGAAGTAGAAAAAAAAATCTCTTATGATGTCTTCTATGAAAGGAAATTGTGACAAGTTCCTGATTAGGCAGAAACCGTTCCATCTCCAAGAGAGAATACTCAGTGTAACTGTGGCCTCATAGAATGAATTGGGTAGTGTTCCTTCTGCTTCTATTTTGTGGAGTAGTTGGAAGAGTATTGGTATTAGGTCTTCTTTGAAGGTCTTATAGAATTCTGCACTAAACCCAGTTGACCCTGGGCTGTTTTGGGGTGGGAAACTTTTAATGACTGCTTCTATTTCTTAGGGGTTCTGGGACTGTTTAGATGGTTTATCTGATCCTGATTTAACTTTGGTATTTGGTATCTGTCTAGGAAAATGTCCATTTCGTCCAGATTTCCCAGTTTTGTTGAATATAGGCTTTTGTATTAGAATCTGATGATTTTTTTGAGTTTCCTCTGTTTTTGTTGTTATGTCTCCCTTTTCATTTCTGATTTTGTTAATTTGGATACTGTCTCTGTTCCCTCTGGTTAGTCTGGCTAAGGGCGCATACATATATCTTGTTGATTTTCTCAAAGAAACTGGTTATGTTGATTCTTTGTATAGTTCTTTTTGTTTCTATTTGGTTGATTTCAGCCCTGAGTTTGATTATTTCCTGCTGTCTACTCCTCTTGGGTGCATTTGCTTCTTTTGATTCTAGAGCTTCCAGGTGTGCTGTCAAGCTGCTAGTGTCAGCTCTCTCCAATTTCTTCCTGGAGGCACTCAGAGCTGAGTATTCCTGTTAGAACTGCTTTCGTTGTATCCCATAAGTTTGGGTATGTTGTACCTTCATTTTCATTAAATTCTAAGAAGTCTTTAATTTCTTCCTTTATTTCTTCCTTGACCAAGTTATCATTGAGTAGGGCATTATTCAGCTTCCATGCGTATGTGGGCTTTCTGTTGTTTCTGTTGCTATTGAAGATCAGCTTTAGTCCATGTTGATCTGATAGAATGTATGGGATTATTTCAATCTTCTTGTATCTGTTGAGTCCTGTTTTATGACCAATTATATGGTTAACTTTGGAGAAAGTACCATGAGGCACTGAGAAGGTATATCCTTTTGTTTTAGGGTAAAATGTTCTGTAGATATCTGTTAAATCCATTTGGTTCATAACTTCTGTTAGTTTCATTGTGTCTCTGTTTAGTTTCTGTTTCGATGACCTCTTCACTGCTGAGAGTGGGGTGTTGAAGTCTCCCACTATTATTGTGTGAGGTGCAATGTGTTCTTTAAGCTTTAGCAAAGTTTCTTTAATGAATGTGGGTGCCCTTGCATTTCAAGCATAGATGTTCAGAATTGAGAGTTCTTCTTGGTAGATTTTTTTCCTTTGATGAGTATGAAGTGTCCTTCCTTATCCTTTTTGATAACTTTTGGTTGGAAGTTGATTTTATTTATATTAGAATAGCTACTCCAGCTTCTGTCTTGGGAACCATTTGCTTGTGAAAATTGTTTTCCAGTCCTTTAATCTGAGGTAGTGTCTGTATTTGACAATGAGGTGTGTTTCCTGTATGCAGCAAAATGCTGGGTCCTGTTTAGTCTATGTATTTTTATTGAGGAATTGAGGCCATTGGTGTTAAGAGATATTAAGGAATAGTGACTGTTGCTTACTGATATTTTTGTTGTTAGAAGTGGAATTATGTTTGTATGGCTATCTTCTTTTGAATTTGTTGAAAGATTGCTTTCTTGCATTTTCAAGGGTATAGTTTCCCTCCTTGGGTTGGAATTTTAAATCTATTATCTTTTGTAGGGCTATATTTGTGAAAAGATATTGTGTGAATATGTTTTTGTCATGGAATATCTTGCTTTCTCTCTCTATGGTGTTGAGAATATTGCTGGGTATAGTAACCTGGGCTGGCATTTATGTTCTCTTAGGGTCTTTATGACATCTGTCCAGGATCTTCTAGCTTTCATAGTCTCTGGTGAGAAGTCTGGTGTAATTTTGATAGATCTGCCTTTATATGTTACTTGACCTTTTTCCCTTACTGCTTTTAATATTCTTTTTTTGTTGAGTGCATTTGGTGTTTTGACTATTATGTGACAGGAGGAATTTCTTTTCTGATTTAATCTATTTGGAGTTCTGTAGGCTTCTTGTATGTTTATGGGCATCTCTTTCTTTAGGTTAGGGAAGTTTCCTTCTATAATTTTGTTGAAGATATTTACTGGCCCTTTAAGTTGGTAATCTTCACTCTCTTCTATAGCCTTAGGTTTGGTCTTCTCGTTGTGTCCTGGATTTCCTGGATGTCTTGGGTTAGGAGCTTTTTGCATTTTGCATTTTCTTTGACTGTTGTGTCAATGTTTTCTATGGTATCTTCTGCATCTGAGATTCTCTCTTCTATCTCTTGTATTCTTTTTGGTGATGCTTTCATCTTATAACTCCTGATCTCTTTCCTAAGTTTTCTAACTCCACGTTTTTCTGCCTTTGTGATTTCTTTATTGTTTATTTTTACATGTTTAGATCATGGAAGGTTTTGTTCAATTCCTTCACCTCTTTGGTTGTGTTCTCCTGTAATTCTTTAAGAGATGTTTGTGTTTCCTCTGTAAGGGCTTCTACCTCTTTTCCTTTGTTCTCCTGTATTTCTTTAATGGGGTTATTTATGTCCTTCTTAAAGTCCTCTCTCATCATTATGAGATATGACTTTAAATCAAAGTCTTTCTTTTCTGGTGTGTTTGGGTATCCAGGGCTTGCTGTGGTGGAAGAACTGGGTTCTGATGATGCCAAATAGCCTTTTTCTGTTGCTTATGTTCTTGCCCTTGCCTCTCACCATCTGGCTATCTCTGGTGTTAGCTGGTCTTGCTGTCTCTGTAGCTTGTCCCTCCTGCAAGCCTGCATGTCTGCACTCCTGAGAGACCAGCTCTCTCCCAATGATATTTGGGTATGGAGTGCTGTGGCTTAGGATCTGCTCCCTGTGAAGACAGAAACCAATGGAAACTAGAAGGATTCTGTCTCAGGCTGATCCTCGGTTCTTGTATCCTGATGGCTCTGGGCAGATCCCTCCTGGACCAGGAATTTAAGCAGAAGTGGTGGTCTTATCTGTGCTGACAGGTGTTGGCACTCTTGGTAGGCCAGCTGTCTCCCGACAGTATTTGAGTATCTAGCGCTGTGGCATGGGATGAGCCTTCCACCTTCTTTATCAGAAACAAAGGCCTTAGAGGAAGATACCCTCCTCTTTCTTGAGCTTCTGTCCCTGAACATCAATTCATTCTTAGTGCATCAGAACTGAAGGAGCTTGATAAATTTAATAAACTAGATGCTGAAGCTGTTGAAGGTTGGGCAGGTGCTCAGATGGAAGTAGATTATACAGAACAGCTGAATTTCAGTGATTATGATGAGCAAGGAAATCCTTTCCTAAAGAGAAAAGCAGTGAGGATCAAACTTCAAAAACACCTGAAAGCACAGAAAACTGAAATGAAGCAGATAAAACTTCCAGGATCTTCTCAGATACCTGCTCAGCCTCCAGTCACAAAAAGTCTTTATGGGAAGGGGCCACCATTCAATCAGGAACATGGACCGTCTTCACACTTGCTACACCTCCCAAGTTGCTTGCACAACAGCATCCTCCACCTCCAGATCAACAAATACTTGGAAGACAAGGCCCCTTTCCCTCAAAGCCTGAAGTACCTGATAATGTGTCCTTACAGTACCTCTTCATTGAGTACAAAATCTACAACCATATCAGATGCTCCTAACACTTGAAAAGGAAAACTCCAACCATTACAGACCAGCAGCCTACCTTCTGCAAGTCATTTTTCACAGTTGAGCTGTATGCCTTGCCTTATTCCACAGCAACAGCAGAGCCTCCAAGTTTACATGTCTCAGTCTGCAGCAGCTCAAATCCCAGCCTTCTGTATGGATACAAGTCATTTATTCAATGCCCTGCATGCAGGATTGACTCCACCATCCCTGGCTCAGCAGCAGGGCTTCCAACACGGTCTCTTGCAGCCAACATCGCTTCAGCACATTCCAATCCCTATCTATGCCCCACTGTAAGGGCAGCATCAAGCTCAACTGAGTTTGGGAGCTGGGACTGCTGTTTCCCAGGCTCAGGAATCATTCAGTTCTTCAATTCATCCATATAGATCACAGACAGCCTTTGTGAAAAGCAGTCTTTCCCAGACTTCTGTGGTCCTCTCTGGTACAGCTATCCACAACTTCCCAGCTGTGCAGCACCAGGAACTTGCCAACGCACAATCATGTCTTGCCTTTCAACAGACTTCAAATACTCAGTCCATCCCTATACTGTATAAACATTAGCTGGGGCAGGCATCAGGACTAGGAAGTTCTCAGATGATTGATACACATCTTCTTCAAGCAAGAGTAAATCTTACTCAAGTCTCAAATCTTTACTCTGGATAAGTACAGCAGCCTGGTCAGACAAATTTTTCTAACACTTCCCAATCAACAAGTGCTCTTCAGCAGGTTACAGTACCTTTACCAGCTTTGCCTCAGACACTTCAGCCCCAGTTAGAGCACAAAACCCCACAAGTACAAGTTCAGAGCTTGAGCCATCATGCCCAAATAAGCCAGCCTTTTAGAGTATTAATCCCTGCTGGAACACAGTATAGCATGATGATGACTGTCAGGAGCATTAATGGGACAAGCTAATAACTAGCCGGTGATCATCCTGAGATGGCCTGCTTCAGATTATTATATAATGGGCGACACGTTTGCCCTTATTAAGCAAGACTACAAGGGATTCATTTTAGGAATGATTCCTGCTATTAATATGTATTTCCTATTATTATTAAACATATATAACAATCACTAAGTAATAGCACACCCCTTTGGAGCAGATCTCTGCAGGTCAATGAAGATGTACTGTCTTGTAGTGATGCTATACAAATAGATGACTTCTTAAGTCTTAATGATGATTCTATAAGAATTCCTAAAATTTTATCTGGGATTATTAAGCTCTTTTATATTGGGACTGCTATTACATCATTTTCTGATAGTCAAAACTGCAATGAGAACTCTGCCAGTCTCCCAAGTGTCACCAGTTAATTGCTGTTAATAACCAGACTCTCTCCTACTCAGAGCACATTACAAGAGGTTGTAAAACAATTAACAAAAGGTCATAAAAAAGGGAAGTAAGGAATTATTATAGGTTATAGGTCAGAAGATAAAAAAATATTGACTGGGTTTATCTATATAAAACTTCACTAATAACTTAGTTATGGTTTTAAACATTCAGTGAACCTGTGGAGCTGAGACAGGTGATGGGTGTTGAGCTAGATAATTACTCCTAATGGATCTGCATGTAAACAATCTCTGTTGTAAACTTCTATTTCAATTTATGATTTGATTTTCTGTGTGAACTTTTGATGGACTTTATAACACGTGATCATTTATTCTGAAAGATGTTTAAGTGCTGAGGACAAAGAAGAATGAGGGACTGAGGTAAGAAGGACTGGGGTGAGAGGAATTGAGCTGTAAGAGGGGACTGAGCTGTAGGAGAGCTCAGTTGTAGCTGAGGAGAAGTTTTTAGAACACTTTTTAGACAGAACTGAACTCAACAAGAGCTTAGAAGCATAGGCAGAGCTTTGGAGAAAAGGCATTGAGAGTAAGAGCATTGTTGTGACTTCAGAGGAGGAGGGGAGAACATGATTAGAAGGAAACTGCAGAGTGGAATGACTTAGAAACTATAGATAACATAAAAAAAAAAACTAAGAAAGCAATGTGCAGGAAGCAAAGGGAAAGAGGAAAAAAGAAGCTGCAGAGAGCAGAAGGTGCAGGCAGGCTTCTCCTTACCATAGGACAGAACAGGTCTTTCTTAATAACAAGGCAGGCTTAGTCTTACTAAAAGGAACAGAGCTTTTTTTTTTTCTTACAAAAGTGGGTTTAATTCATTTATTATTAAAAGGGTACAAGCTTTTTCTTTCTCTATACGATAAAGATTGGAGTTCATTTTTCATCCAGAATGAGTGAGTTCTTTCTGCACTGGTGATTGGTCTTTTGTTCCATATGCAAATGTAAGAATGGATGGGTGTGTGAGTATGTATGTGAGAATGTATGCATGTGTGTGTGTGTGTGTGAGAGAGAGAGAGAGAGAGAGAGAGAGAGAGAGAGAGAGTATGTCATTGTGAGAGTGCATGCAAGTTGGGCCCAACTGCTTTGAATGGATATGTATAAGTGAGCATTATGAATCTGTATATTAACGTGAGATTATGCATATTTGCTTATGTAAAAGTTTTTCCTTCTGTGAGTGATATTCTCTTCTCCTGGTTCAAAAGAAGTTTACTGCTCCAAACTTCCCCCTAGCCAGACAAGCAAGAGGCATCTGGACAACAGGGGAAAGGATCTAGCAACTAATCCTTAATCTCCTGCTGTTTTAGGATGAGGTGCTAAGTGCCAGAGACTGCAGTCTCTGGCTTCAGAGGAACAAAGAAGGCAGGTCAGCTACAATAGCATAGTAACTTAGACTTAAATAAGTAAACTTTTTATTGTACAGCAACCCTAAATATCTCATAAGACAAAGACTTACCCCAGAATTTCGTAAGATGCTCTTCCCCTCAGCTACCTCAATAAGAACCAAAAAAGAAAGAACTCCGGCCCCACCCCACCCCCATTGGGGCTGGCCCCTGACAGGCAACTGCAAGAAAAATGTCTGAACAAAAAAAAAAAAAAAAAGCCTTTGGGAGTGGCGCTGATATCAAGCCAGGAACACCTCCACTTGGTGATCGGAGCACTCCGCCAGCGTCTAGTCCATTCATGTCTACATCAACAAATCCAAACTGCCAGTCTAGCAAAAAGACCAGCGTTGTGTATCAGAAACCGTTCCAGTCAGCCCCTGCCACAGTGAGAATGGCACAGCCGTTTCCTGCACAGTTTGCACCCAGAAGAAAGCTGTGGGAAGAGGACTCAGCCACAAGACATTTAGTCCTAGGTGTTGGCAAAGCAGAGAGCAGAGGTTCTTCAGTCCACACAGCGGTTTTTCTCTGAACAGCAACAGAGAAAACAGATAGGAGGCAAAGCCCAGAGAGTGGACAGTGATTTAAGTAAACCTGAAATTCTGACCCTCCTGGTACCTGCCAGGAAAACGTAGAAGAAAAGCCACCCCCTGCATCCACCATAACCACCAAACTTGTTAGAACTGGACCAATCAAACCTTAGGCGATCAAAACCAAAGGAACAAAATCTCATGAAGGTTGTGGTTTATTGGGAGCGGGTGGTCAGGGGTAAAGTGATCTGTGACATTATCCTGTGAGACACACAAGGGGCATAGAGCATTTTACACTGACAGAGCTGCTACACCAATTACAATGAGGCTCCACAGGCTCGCACCTCCTGTGTAACATTTGCATCTTCAGTTGGTTTATATTACAAGTGTGCATACAGTATAGTCCTATGGAGCACGAAACACCACAAGTAGGAAGAGAGAGTTGCTCAGCTGGACACTGGGTGGGCCCATTAATACAGCAGCTGTAGTTCTTTTGCTCCCTCGTGTTCTTTGGATGTGTGTATGGCTTTTCTAGGCTTGAAAGTAAAATGATGCTAACTGATGCTGGATAGAGGAGTCTTATCTTTTATTATGGCAGCTTGCCATTTTTGTAAAATGGTGATTCTGCTGAACACAATAAAGTGGTAACTGATTGATCTCCCCTTCTTCCTGGATGAGTGAGCAGATGATTAAATATTGATGTCAGCTTCCTTGAATATATTCAGATGAGCAACATATGGCTTCTGCTTCTATTTAAAATGATGCTGGGTTTGATTGTGGTCCAAAGTTTTGAAGCACTACTTGGCATCTCCTTCCTTGGAGGTCTCACCATTTAAACATAACAGATTTGATAACATGTTGGTAAGGTGAAGTCCAGCTTGTCTCCGCTAAGTCATCTTCATATGAATCCAGTGGTTATACAGTTTTGATTTAGGGATATTTCATTTTTTTAATAACGGTTTTTAGCTGACATTCACAGAGAGAATGAATTCTTAGAGTTGTGCTGCTAGTGAAAGGAACTCTAAGAGTGTGTTCCTTTACAGAGCAGTGTCACACCATCCTTTGGGCCCTCTGCTGGAAAAGTAGAATCAAGTCTCAACTCCTCTGTACCCTCTAGTATTATAGATGTAGGACAGTACCGTATCATACCTCTGTGAGTGTAAACAAGCCTGCACCTGCTTTATGATACGTAGTAGTGACTGTGCTTTGTCAGAGCTGTTTTTAATGATGTTGCTCAAAATGTTCTCTTTCCAGATAATTATTGAGAAGCTAATTAAAAAAAAAAAAAAAAGTGGTGCCAGGCACCACAAGAATAACAGAAAGTGGTGCCAGGCACCACAAGAATAACAGAACTGTGCTGTTTTCTGCAGTTTTGTTTTGTTTTTTTACTTTTTTTTAATAAAGTGTGCTTAATGTCTCTACAATTTTGTTCAAATGACTGCAGAATCTGGAAAAGTTGTTGCTGCTGTATTGACGGGTTTTTTTATACATAGTGCTATTACTGGTCTCTCTCTATATATATATGTATAAATTTTTATATATGTAATATATGTATAATATATGTACATACGTATATATAATTTGAATTTTTGAACCTTTAGCTGTGCTGTTAACTTTGGAAAAAAGTTCTCAGTTTACTGTGTTGAGTTGGCATTGTAAAGAAATTAACAGCCATATTGGTCTCGAAATGTTGAACTTAATTTTTTTCCATTTGTACAAGGTTAACACAATGTATGAAATATGTAAGGTTTTATCTATGTGAGTCTGGTTACAAAAACTTATAAAGTATTTTCTAAATAATGAAAACATTTTTGTGTGAATTGTAGTGATCAAAGTGCACACGTATGGGGAAAACCTAGTGGGAAGACATCAGTGCCAACAGTGTGTGGAAGAATAATAATGATAATGATAATAAACAGGGGTAACCAACATTGATTTTAAGTTTTTATAGCTAACACAGGTTACTTGTTCAACTTGTTCCTGGTCCACAGTTGCTGGCTTGTTTCCTGCCTGATTGTGATTTAGTTACAGGGTTATTTTGTTCCAGGACTGATTTATAGATGAGAAACTAAGGTTTGTTTTTTTTTTTTTTCTTTTCTTTTCTTTTCTTTTTTGTTTTGTTTTTTGTTTTGTTTTTTTGTTTTAGCTTAATTTAATATCCTAGTTTCTGTTACAGCAGCCACAACAAATTCAAGAGTAAACACATTGCACCTTCTAGTGAGGAGGGCTTCCGACCTCTACACTGTCCAACCTAGACTTTCAGCAGGTTCCCCAAACCTGCTAGCATAGCCAGGAAGGGCTGGCGGCTAACACACAGGAAACTGGCTGATTAGTTATAAAAATGTGAGAAAGCCAGCAGGGTAGTTTGCCCACTTTTTACTCCACAAATACACCGTAGTGAGGCTTGGTATTCTCATACTGCCTCATAGATTTCGCACAGAACCAAGAATATGCTCATTCTGTTCCCCCCACTTTCTGCTTCTCTTCCTTTGCTCCTTCCTTAGTTTCTCTGATATTACACGTAATGACTCCGTTACTATGAACAGCAAAATACTTATCATAATGCTTAATGACTCAATTATTTACCATTCCTTACAGTGTCTGTAGGTTAGAGATTCAGACAGGGTCAATGAGGATGACTCATCTCTGCTCTGCAATGTCTGGGGGCCTCAGAACCCATGAAAGGCAGAGTGGGGTAATCTGAGCCCCACTTACTCTATTGCCTTGTTGTAGGCACTATCACCTAGAGGGACTTACATTGCAGTTTCAGCTAGGTTGTTAGTGTTGTTTCTTCACATTGACCCCAATTTTGCCACAGCATTGACTTAGAGTCCAAGGAAAGAGAGATGAAACACAGTGACAGAGTTTGCGGGACACTTAAAAATCATCTTTCTATGGTTTTACTGTGGGATTTTTTTTCTCCTGTGGTCTTTTTGTTCCCAGAAATAATGACTCTGAGATTTCTTATATATGGATAAATGCCTAGGCCAAAAACCTTGGCTCTGTTCCCCAACAAACTCGTATCTCAATAATCCAATTCATTATGTTCTAAGCATGCCACATGTTTCATGCATCTGTCTCCTAAGTTTGAGTTGAATCTCCCGTGACTGACTGACTTTTTCGAATCTTTCTCTCTCTCCCTCTCTCCCTTTCACTCCCTCTTCATCCCCTCCCCCACCCTCCCTCTCCCTCTCCCTCTCTCTCTCTCTCCCTCTCTCTCTCTCTCTCTCTCTCTCTCTCTCTCTCTCTCTCTCTCTCTCTCTCTCTCTCTCTGCAGAACTCCCACCTCCTATTTCCAGCCTCAGCTCATTGGCCATAGACTCTTTAAATTGACAGGTGATGTAAAGATTCTCTCTACACCAGAAACAGCAGGGAGTTGCATATACAAATTCACAGAAGCTGTGACAACATGCACAAGACCTGTAGAAACTCAGGCCAGATAAAATTCCAACATAAAAGGGATGGTGAGCGGAAATCCCCATCCTTGACTGAGGAGTTTTGGCATTTAATATCTGCTGGAAGTGAGAGAGTCTTTTCTTTTTAAGAGTGCAGCCTCGATTGAGTTGATTACTCTGCAGTGAAGGCAACACATCTGTGAGTATATGGGCAGTACAAACTCTATTTGATATAAAAACTCAAAAGATACAAAGTTAAGTTGAGCGAGAAGGGAAGGGGTGGTTGAATCTAGAAGCAATATGGGAAGTAGATATACATATGATCAAAATACACTGTGTGACATTCCCAACCAACTAATAAAACAAAGCAGGCTTCTGTTGTGATTGTACTCTCTTGCCTCATTACACTTCTGTGTAATTTATTGACTTAGCTGGAATTTATACTACTTGTAGTAGATTGTATCCTACTTGAAGTCAGTGACCCTAAGGTTAAGAAGAGATACATGGTTCCTTGTAAGTCAACTCTGGCACTCCACAGGCATAGAAGCCATCCCCTTTGCATGCCACAGCTATAAAGCACAATATTGCATCACTGTTTATTACTAAAGACATCATTGAGGTTTGCTGAGATTTAATGGAAGAAAACAGAGACCTCAATGACAGAAGTATGTGCGTGGGATAGGCTATGGACCAATTTAACCGTGTTTAAAAACTTCTTCTACAGTTTCAATGAAATACCAACACCTAAGAGTTGCCTTGAACCCTCTGTGGATAGGGGCTTAGACTAAGGCAACATAGTGTCTCTGCACTCTGGCTTGTGCTGCATACTTTAATTCCATAGGTGGAGAGCTTGCTGCTTGTGCAAGGCCATCTAGGTTTTCAGGAATTGAAAAAAAAAATATATATATATATATATATATATATATATATATATATATAAACAGTTTTTTAAGGTTCTTATTTTTTACCCGTAAAGCTGTCACTATCTTTTTCATATGCAAATATTACTTGGAGTCCTTGTTGATGTGCAAATTTCTAGTTTCCAGTGCACTAGGTTCGGGGATTTATGTATCTAACTAGAGCTACAGTGCTGCTGATCTTGTAGAGGTGGAGAGCTCACTGTGAAAATCACTGCTAGGCCTCAGGAGGCTCTGAGGCAGCCCAGTAAGGCCACACTGGAAATGATGGTTGGTGCCTGTTGATGACATCATTTCAGCGCCTGGGCTTAGAGAGGGGAGTGGCTGGGTCAGGAGCGCTGAGTTCCATAGGAGTGACCCCTACTAGGCTCTGACTGGCCTACACCATATACCCTACATGACTGTATAGATAATCTACAAAGTTTTAGACTAATGGATGCTTTCCTCTGAATATCTCCAAAATGTTATTCCTTTCAACTTTCTGCTCCTTGCTTTCTTTAGAAACATTTAGTATCAGAATGCTTTACCTGAATGGCTTCTTTCATCACTGACTTCAACTACTACTTACCTGACCCTATGAGAACAGGGTCAAGAGTCAGGCTGAAAGGCCATGAGTGCTCAGTTCCATCAATAGACCAGGCAACTGTATGATGACTTCCGCACCCATATAAGACTTCAAATATAAGATTTTAAAATGGTTTTATCAGGAATACATTAAGAGGTTGTTGTTGTTGTTGTTGTTGTTGTTGTTTTATGGATGAGGATAGTGCCTGAAAAGCAGAACAATCTCTGTTGTTGTTGTTGTTGTTGTTGTTGTTGTTGTTGTACAATAATTTATTGAGATCCCTCCCTCCCAGCCTCTCCAATTCCGAGGTCACTTTCTCAGCTTGTAGATTTTGTTTGCAAGTTCCAAGAAGATGGATGGGGGCAGGGACACAGAGCACTGCTCTATGAGACTCTTGAGGCGGTTTTTGCTGTCTTCCTTGTTCTTGAAGAACACAGACTGCAGATCCAGTGCCTCGTACAGTGCTTTCACCTGAGCCACTTTTTCTGGGTCCTTCTGCCCATAATTCTCCTCTAAGATCTGGCGCTGTTCAGGAGTGGCTCACAGCAGACACTGAACTACCAGCCAAATGCATTTGTTGTCTTGAATGTCAGTGCCGACCTTTCCAGTCACACTGGGGTCTCCAAAGAGATCAAGGTAGTCCTGGGCCTGAAAGAACTAGCCCTTCTCCAGCAGGATCTTCAGGGCATTGGCATGTTCCTTCTACCCATCAATGCCTGCCATGGACATGACAGCCGCGATAGGTAGGTAGAAAGGGTGGAAAGTGGTCTTGTACTTGACAATAGATTTGTACCTCTTTGCAGTGTATCTACCAAGATCCACATGGCCTTGGGGTGCTGTCATGAGGTCTAGTGTCTGCCCAATCTCAGTCTGATAGGAACTCTACAGAAAGAGCTTCAGCAGGTTCAGGTAATAAATAGGGCTGCTCCCTGCAGTAGAACTTCAACAGGAGGTAGATGGAGGCTTCCAGAAGCAGAGCATCGTTGATGGCATCCAAGCCTATGCCTGGCTTCTGATACCAGCAGATATGCCCGCGGCGAGTGAGGGAAGAGTCCATGATGTCATCTGACACGAGGAAGAAAGCCTAGAGCAGTTTTACACACCAGCCCACAGTCAGGGCCCGCTGAAGACTCTCAGCATCCTGTTTCCTCGGTTCCACCAGCTCCTGGAAGGCTTGTACCGTGGTCAAACCCCAGCTGTACTTGCCTCCTACAACATTGCAGTGTAGGACCTCCTTGAGTTGGGTAATAGCATCCCGTGTCTCTCGGTGTCCCAGCTCCTCCTCAGTCAGCACTTTCACGATCTGGGAGAAGTGCTGGATGAAATTCTGCTTTTCTTGGTTATAAACATCCAATTTCCGGTTCCCATTCATTCGGACAGAGCGCACGCCTTTAGTCCCAGCTCTTGGGAGGCAGAGACAGGCAGATTTCTGAGTTCGAGCCAGCCTGGTCTACAAAGTGAGTTCCAGGACAGCCAGGGCTATACAGAGAAACCCTGTCTCAACAAACAAACAAACAAACAAAAAATGCTCTGTTCTTCAACGCAGATTCTCCCGGGCCAGAACAATCTCTTTAGTGGAGGCTAATATTGCACTGAATTCATTAATATCACAAGTAAATGAATTTAAGCGCCCATTATGTATAATGTAATTTTCTATTTGTCTATTTTACAATATTTAATTCTAGACGGAACATATAATATTTGGATTTTTTCCTTTTCTTCTGATTTTGCCATTTTTATTTATTAGCTATTTTCTGGCTTTTATTTATTTGGTTTCTGTTGGGAATCTTAATTTTTTACAGGTTTAAACGTCTGCATCCATTTCTGAATCAATGAATAAGAGCTGTATTTGAGAAAGCAATAAAATTTTTAAATGTAGCTTATATTTATTTATATAAAATTCTTCTATTGTTATCCTAAATAACCTTTTAAAATATATTTACTATACATTGATGGATATGTTTGTCCAAGTTTATGTATTTGAATGATACTGGGGCAAGTGTCTTGTGAGTCCATGAGAGTATTCTGGGTTCATTAGAACTAGAGTTATAGTTATAAATTATAACTTATAATTTGTCTGGTATGGGTTCTGGGAACTCAACTTAGACCTAATTTAAAAGCACCAAGTGCTATTAACTAATGAGAAATCTTTCTACCCTTCTGAACTCATATGGATATTTGTCTTATGTCTGTAAAATTGAGGACCATGAACTTAGTTATGCTAATTGTCTTATTAAGTTAGGTGTGTTAATCGTTTTCCTTTTTTTTCAGAACTTTTTCTATGGGGAGCTTTACAGAGCATAATGTAAAATTGTCTAATTTTAAGCTTATTTGATTCATATTGTATAACATATGAGATAGCTAATATTATATTACATAATTATATTACATATAAGCATATATTTATATAATTGTCTCATTTTAGGTCTATAAGATTCATATTATATAACATATTATAGATAGTATTACTATATTATATATCATTATGCACATGATATATAATATATCACATAAAATATACATGGTTATATATGATATAATCATTATAGTAATAATATGGCATAAATTATGGTATATTTCATAGAGAGCCCTAACATTTTTTAGTGAAAATTATTCATATCTCATAAGTACTTGTAGTGTTGTTTTGTATTGTGAAAAATCCAGTAGTTTGTGGAGCTGGCTTTGTTTTAGTTCAAGGAAATAATGTGGTATTCAGTGTACCACGCACTGGTGTGGTTCATTTTTTAAAATGTTAATTACATCTTCCTGTCAAATTTAAACTTTATACAACTAAATAGCAAGGTAAGTATTTATATACCCTCTTTCACTGAATGCCAAGGGAGACATAACTGCAATTCGATGGTTAGTGAAGAATGTGAAAGATCACTGGTGGGATTCCACTGCACAGAGAAGGGAAGCCATATCTTTTGGAAGAACAATGTAAATGGAAGAAAACATGGTACAAAGGCATACTAAGTAAGAATCGAATAAAAGGAATTGGCAACTCAGCATGCTTCATAAATTCCACAGATTACATATCGCTTACAGAAGCTGTACTCAGTGTCAACCCAACAGAACACATGCACTCGTGATGAGTACACCTGACACTGAGGTATTTGAAACACCATTGTATTACTTCTGAAGGCATATCTAAACTCCATTGACAACAGTACATGAAATTGCTTGAAGATCTCTGAGTTTCTTGCCTCAGTATAGCAGAACATACACTCTTAAGTAGAATGGGATTTTTAAGAACACAGTAAAAACGATAGTATTTTCCCAATATGTAGCAGTTGGCTATAATGAAGATTGTCACAGAGATGTGCTGTAACAGCAGTGGAAACTGATTTCTGAGAGGCAATGTCCCTAGAGATTTCATCTCAGGATTACTTCTTGCAGCTGATATGCCTTTCATGTGACTATTATATAGCCTCAGGATGCCTGGGCATTAGCCTACCCTATTAAGCAAATTTCCTGTAGATCAACATATAGATAAAATTTCATGAATTACTACTGTTCGGAAGAAACAATGATTTTATAGGATGCCTGATTTGACTCAAATAATTTTAGGAACAAAATTTTAAGAGATGGTTTTAGTTGTTCTGACATAAAGATATAGTAAAATTAGAATCAAGAATAGAATGTTGCCCCCTCCTCATAAAATGGTAAAGGCTGCATAATAAGGAATACAATGAGCTTTCCAAATTACATGAAAATAAGAAATAGGCTTGGGACAAATTTGGGATCGAGGAAAAACATTTATTCTAGGTCAGATCCAAGGATGAAGCCACCGGTGTGCACTGTAATAAAGTAAGGCCATGTAAAAACTGTTGCTTTGAATTTATTTATACTGAGCATACAGAATTGAAACATTGCTTTGAACTTGTTATTGATATCCGTCTGTAACTCCCCTTTTATGTTACATTTTATTTATGAGAGCATTCTCTCTTATGTAAAGAATTTTTGTCTAAAAGTTATAAAAGGCTTATAGCAATAAAGAAAGGCAGTATAGGCACAAAAAAAAGTCACTGCTGTAGAATATACTTATAAAGTCGTTATTCAAGCATTCAAATTAGAATGATCAATAAACCTTATGAATTATAACTGAATCGTTAACTTGATATGCCTGAAATTCAAGCCTACCCATAACCCTTTTGTCTTAGGTCTCAGTTATGTGTCTAGCCTACAGAATTGTTTTCTTGAGTTGTGGGTTTGGGCCAGGCTGGTACTTTCAGATCCTCTGCAGTTACTCTTGCTGCCACTAGATGGAGCGCTTGATCCTTTTGCTCCCATCACTCAAGCGACTATGTCCTTTGACTCTTAGGTGACTTTAGTAGGAATTGAGCCTGCTACACTAGAATTACCCAAAGTTGTTTTTGTTCTGGTGTTAACTAGATTGATCTTATTCATCTCAACACAACTGCAATTTCAAAAAAAGATTTTAGTTAGAATACTATAAATGCAAGTTTTATTTCTATGTCTTTTGATGTGTTGGATATAAGCTGAGGATTGATACCTACTCCTTGGGATTGTTACCTACTCCTTAAAGCAGTAATCATGCACACAAGGCGATGCTGCACACTGAAAGAGGTTAAGTGCAGTACCATGAATAAAATGTAGCAATATCTAATGTAAAGTGTTTTTGATGACTTGTTAGGATAAAATAGAGGTATTTCCACAGTTCTTCAAGATTTAAGGCATTCTTTGAAGATGATCATATGTTGTGAGCATTCAACGTGCAGTTCATTTGTACACCAGCCCTCTGCTCAGTGCAAGGAGGGCAGATGTATGCCATTACGTACAGTTTTAAGGAAAATATTTTTATTTGACTTTTTAAATAGCTTCTATTTGTGACAAATAGGTGGAAGCTTAATCTCTTCTTATTTTAAGAATATTTGGCTTAATTCTGGTCTCAAATGTTTCTTCATTTACACAAATCTCTGTACACTTTAAGATTTTATTTATGATTTATTTTCCTTTGTGTTTTTCCTATGTTAAATTAATTTATTGAAACACATTGTTCATACCTTAATGTCCTAGTTGGAGCCAATGCAGTATGATGGAGAAGTTATCCTGAACATTAGTGTATCTTCTGGAATAGATTTATTATCACTGTTTTTGTAATTGTCAAATATATACAAAGCTGATATTTAATGTTCATATAAGATTTTATTGCTTGGCCGGGAGTGGTGGCGCATGCCTTTAATCCCAGCACTTGGGAGGCAGAGGCAGGCAGGAAGATTTCTGAGTTTGAGGCCAGCCTGGTCTACAAAGTGAGTTCCAGGACAGCCAGGGCTATACAGAGAAACCCTGTCTCGGTTTAAAAAAAAAAAAAAAGATTTTATTGCTTGGAAGTCATCCTGTATTTGTTCTAGTTCACGACACTATGTAGTTATAAAATGTATCAAAACTTTGGGACTGACCCTACATCCACCAATGAACCATTTCCTTAGCCTGAACTAAGGCGCCTCAGTGTGGTGATTCTCCTCCACCATGACTTTTTCATCCATGTAAATCTCACCTCTGGACTTCACTGCCTCTGGGAAGATTGAGGTCTTAGTCAGAGATGCTACACTGCTTCATCCTGTACACCAAGGTCCTAGAGCCACAAATACACCCTTTAGCCAGAGGAAGATTTGAGATGCAAGAAACCAGGAAAAAGTCTAAACAAAATAAAAGTTTGCATGAGTTGGGTAACTCTGCTCATCGACAAATTGTACTGCTAGTTCCAGAGAAACTGACAGCTGGCCTCAGATAATATGGGGCTATCAGATATCCAAGGCTAAGTTAGCTGATGGATTTAGAGGATTTTTTTCTTTTTTTATTAGATATTTTCTTTATATTCATCTCAATGCTATCCCGAAAGTTCCCTATACCCTCCCCCCACCCTGCTCCCCTACCCACCCACTCCCACTTCTTGGCACTTGGCACTGGCATTCCCTTGTACTGGGGCATATAAAGTTTGCAATACCAAGGGGCCTCTCTTCCCAGTGATGGCCGGATTTGAAGGATTTTTTAAAAGGCACATATGAGAGTCTTGATGGTGAAACAAGGTAAGTGATTTATAATCTTTGTGATTCTTATGAGCTATATCTCTGGTCAACAGCATGCTTCACCAGTCATGTAGGAAAATAAATATGGAGATTTAGAAGTGAAAGTTCTACTATCCCTTAAGGATACATTAATAGAGATGAAGGAGGAGACAGAATGTGGAGGCTTAAACAGATGGAGGTGGGAGGCTGGAGAAATGGCTCAGTGGTCAAGAGCACTGACTGCTCTTCCAGAGGTCCTAAGTTCAATTCCCAGCAACCGCATGGTGGCTCACAGCCATCTGTAATGGGATCTGATGCCCTCTTCTGGTGTGGCTGAAGACAGCAACAATGTACTCATATGAATAAAATAAATAAATAAAATACAATAAAGCAAATGGAGGGAAGATAATCAGATAACTGTGACTGATACTCAGGGTAGTGATGGGCAGTGTAGAGGTAGAAAGAGGGAAGGCTTCTCAAAGGATACAAACAATTGGCCTGGAACCAGAAGAAAATACGAGATGTGGGAAGAGAAGAAAGAAAGAGTGTCCACTTCTAGGAAACAAAATGAATCAAATCCAGGAGACAAAAACATGAACTAAACATTCTTGACAAATTAATGAATATGGTGTATCCAGTCAACCCACACACACTGAGTTCCTGCTGTATGCCACGTGGGTACCAAATATAACGTGATGAGAAATGATAAAAGATACAGCAAAGACAGCAGAGTAAATTTTAAAAAGCAAGGTAAACTACTACAAGTACAAAACCAGAAGCTGCTTTAATATAAAGAAAGTCGATTCACACCAGTTTGGATGAGTTGCAGGAAGTGTTTGTAAGGCGGTGTATTTAAGCTGACATCTGAGTTTAAAGCAGGATAGAGATTGAGTCAAGGGGAAAACAGCACACTTATGAGAACATCTTAAGGCAAGAGCAAAGACTCCATCATAGGTCTGACTAGCAAAGTCTCTGATGTTTAAGGACAGTGATCTGGGTGAAAAGGTATTAGATGTTGAACCTTATAGCTCCTTGTAAGGAGGAGAGTCTTTTACTACAGTGCAATGGAAGTCATTAGAAAAGTATGATCTATGCTTCTCACAGATCACCTATACTCTGTATGTATATAATGGAGACAAAAAAAATAAAACTTGAAGCAGAATAAGCATGTTGGGAAGTTTTTGCAATAGTACAAGTAAAAAATGAGGGTAATTTGTAATTTGAGCCAGGCTAGCATCATTGCTTACAGAGTAAAGCCACTTAGTTTCTCCTTAATTTTGGAAGATAAGTTTATTAGTCTTTACCATCTTTATTTCTGATGGGGTGTGTGTGTGGTCTATGTTCCCTTTGTCTCATGTCTGTTGAGTGTGTCCTTGCTTTGAAATTTTGACGGTATCAATCTATGTAATAGCCAGATATAAATAAACATCATGGCAAGCATAAAAACATCTGATTGAGAAGAAGGGAGCCAATGATGGGGGAGGAATAAGAGGGACCATTGGAGGCTGGGTACATCAAATACAAAACTGTCAAAAAAAATCTTTGGAAAGTAAAACGAAACAGACTAGATGTGAGGAAGCTGAGTGAACACTGAGTGGGTGATTAACATGTCTGTTGAGTCTGGTTTTCTTCTTCACTGGAGTGTTCAATGTCCCCTGAGGCCTCTGGGACCATCTCTTTCCTTTTCTATTAAATCACTTGTCATCAGTATAGATTCAATTCAGAGCTCAGTCCTTGGGCCTAGCATGAGAAATGGGAAAGATACACATTACCTGCATCACCAAAACATTGTATAAGCCTGTAGGTGATTTTAACTGATTTCATTTTCCCAAGGGAAAAATGCTTCAGCCAAAAGGCATACACCTTTGGAATACCGCTTTGGGCTATGCTTTTGCGATAATAGCTGGAGGAAGTCAAAACTATTACTGCTTACAATGGTTAGTCAGTTCTGTCTCTACTTGCTCATGTGACCTGTCATGCAGTATAAATTATATTTTATATAAAATATACTATATATAAATTTTATAACTAATACTGCAGGGTTAGTCATCCGTTTCGCAATGTTGACTGAATCTAATAGGTAAATGTCTGTGAGGTTTTGTCTGCTTCTTTTTATAAACCAAGAGATAGTTTTATTATTAGTTTTCTGAGAGGCAGAAAATCATACTTTGCATGTAATGGAGTTAACATTGTTTAAAAGCAAAGAAAAAGGTTCAGCTTTTTTGCCTTTGTAGTATTTTGTATTTTGTAGCTTAATAGGATCCAAATTCCACATAAGCAATTTTTTTTCAGAAACTTGGAATTCTTTTCATTTACAGATAAATTATCTGTAAATTATTATTATCTCCAAGCTTGATGGTGTGATAGCAGAAGCTAAAACTTCACTTACTGGTTTTAGTTGTATTCTGGCTGAAACTGGCTCTTTTCACAGGATAATTGCAGTAATAGATTTTTGTAACAACCCAGGCAAGGATGGGCTCCCCCCGTTTTGAGGAACCACTGTTCAAAGTCAACTTTTCAATTAGTATAATGTAGAGAGACTCTCTTGTGCACTGTGTAAAGTATTCTACTGTCAATAAAAAAGCCTTTGGCCAATGAGCTGAGGTAGGAAATAGGAGGTGGGAGTTCCTGAGAATGGATAGGGGAATTCTGGGAAAGAAGAAGGCGTTGGAGATTCACCACGTCAAAGAGGAAGACAGTTGCATAAACCTGAGTAACTAACCAGTAAAAGAACTTAGACTAGAATAAACTGGGTTTTTGAGGTGTGAGCTAGTCAAGGAACAGAGCCAGGATTATTGGCCTACGCATTTATTAATAAATAATTAGTCTCAGAGTCATTATTTCTGGGAACTAAGTGATCAGGAGGAAAAGCTTAGAGTAACAGTATAAGGAGAAAGAGCAGATACATTGGACTTTCTAACATGCCAAAGGCACTGCCATCTTCAAAAATTTTGTGTGTTATTCTCAAGTTAATCATATATATTCTTTCAACATTTATTAGTATTCTTAAGATTTTTCATATATTATATTTTGACCATATCTTACCCCATCTCCAATTCTTTCCAAATCCTCCTCACCTAACCAACTCCATGTTCTTTCTCTATTCAGAAAATAAAACAAGAATGACAACAAAAGAACACATACAGAGAACAACAACTACAAAAATCATGGTGTCCATATTGTATTAGCCAACTACTTCTGAGTATGAGACTTACCCCAGACTGTGGTTGATACATTCAAGGTCACTCTATTGGAAAAAAAAAAAACTGATATCCTTTCTTCAAGCAGCTATCTATTAAAAATAGCTTCTTGGTTAGGAGTGGACCTCATGCCCTTTTCCCCTTCCTCATGCTAAGATTTGTCTTGCTTGAATTTATTCATGCATGGTATTGGCAAAAATCCATTAATTTTTCCTTCCACATACATATTTTGTACATATGGATCCCAGATCTCCTACCTTTAATATCATTCTATTTGAAGCAACACTATACAAAAAGCTTTCCCTTCTTTCCCTTTTCAATCTAGTTTAATTATATTTTCTTTGTGTTCGCTTACTAAGTATTCTTTTAGATAAGTATTACTGGGCCGCACATGAAACTCAGAACTATCTAGAACAGCACTCCTCATACTTCAGTGTTTACATGAACCCACCAACTGAAGATCTGATCAATAAGTCTTAGAAAGAAGCTCAGAGAGCTGCTAACAAGTTCCTCAGTTTTGCCACTGCTGCTGAATTAAGGTCACATCTGCAGAGACAAGGACCTTCATCATCCTGCCCCACCTTGTTCTAGAGAATTCTGACCTTGTACTCTGTAACATAATTTGTGATCCCTTCCACTTCTTTTCTTATGCTCTACAAGTAGGCCTAAAACATATTTAAGAATACTATTTGTTATGGTTATACAAATGTTTAATAGAAAGAGACTGTAAATGGCGATACTCAAACTAGAAACGATGAAAGGCTCAGGGGACATTGAGCACTTTGATGTTGCCTTACTGATGCTGGAGTTGCCACTTTTGGTGGTGCACAAAATGAAGAACATTTCCCTATCACTGCTTGAAACATAATATGAAAACAGAGGCTCTCCCAGCAGTGCATCAAAGCGGTGGTACCCTACAAGCAGCCATCTAGTGGTTCCACAACTGTTTTCTTTTCTGCTGTACTTATGACCTGGCCCCTCCATATGCAGGAGGATCTTAGGGTGAGCTCCCAAACTGCACTTCCCCGGGATTCTATTGAATGCAGGAGAAGGCATTCTTTCTCAGTGACAGAGCAGGCTTGGAAGTGACACATACTCATAATTTGTCCATGATCAGGTGGACAGAAATTTTCCTCACTTTCATCATGATCATCTGCTACCTTAACTCTGATCTGCCTTTCCAGCACCATGCTTATATAAAAGCAGAAATCACTTGAGTCCCTTTCCTGGAAATATTTCATTAACATTATTATTCATTATCTATGTGAATGGTTAGAGGAGAAAGTGAAAACATAGTTTATAATATCATAATTACAATAAGATTCAAATGCAAATTGCCATTGTATTGTATTCGTCTATAAAGTTTACACACTTAGAAACCTTCAGTAATGTCTCATGCTTTAAAAAAATAAGTTATATGGAGCCGGGCATGGTGGCGGCGCATGCCTTTAATCCCAGCACTCGGGAGGCAGAGGCAGGCAGATTTTTGAGTTCGAAGCCAGCCTGGTCTACAGAGTGAGTTCCAGGACAGCCAGGGCTACACAGAGAAACCCTGTCTTGTAAAACCAATAAATAAATAAATAAATAAATAAATAAATAAATAAATAAAATAAAGTAATACTTGGAAAATATCTTAAATAGCACCTGAATAGTGTTACCTTGTCTCAGATATTTTCTGAATCTTGCTCTTTCCAGGGCATAGTGCCTTAGCTTACTTTTTATTGATATTTCTAACCAGACTTTTCATGTTTACTACCATATAATGCTATACTCACACACTCAACAGCAGCACTAAGCCATGAGACAAGTGGTAGGTGGAGAAAGGCAACACACTAAATCCTCCGTCTGTTTCTCTACACCCTAGGACAGGCAGCATATGCTTTGAGGCATTCATTCTTTACCCCGAATCTTTTAAGACAGTGGTTCTCAACCTTCCTAATATCGGAACCCTTTAATACCGTTCCTCATGCCACAACCATAAAACTGTTTTTGTTGCTATTTCGTTACTCTAATTTTTCTACTGTTGTGAATTACAATGTAAATATCTGTGTTTTCCAATGATCTTAGGCGGTGGCTGTGAAAGGGTCTTTTGACCCCACCAAAGCGGTTGCACCCCACAGATTGAGAACTGCTGCTTTAAGCAAACACCCATCTGCTTTGAATGGAGTGCCCACTTACTACTACCTACCAAAAATAGAGTCCTACTGGCATTGGGAAACAGCTAAATCTTTACCAATAGGTGTTTATGACATCATACTGGGAGAACTCACAGGAACACTTCATACACCATGACTTAAAGAAATGCTAATCTAAATGAATGAATTAATTACTTTGCTTGTTGCTGTGACCAAATACCTAACAAATCTGGTGGTTTGAAAAAGACTTCTAGCCGGGCGTGGTGGCGCACGCCTATAATCCCAGCACTTGGGAGGCAGAGGCAGGCGGATTTCTGAGTTCGAGGCCAGCCTGGTCTACAAAGTGAGTTCCAGAACAGCCAGGGCTATACAGAGAAACCCTGTCTTGAAAAACAAAACAAAACAAAACAAAACAAAAAAACAAAAAACAAAAAGAAAAAGACTTCTAATCCCCATAGACTCAGATATTAGAATACTTGGTTTCCCATATGGTCACCCTGCTTGAGGAGTTTAGGAAACAGGTTGCTTAGGGCAGGCTTTGAGAGTAGAAAAGCTTCATGCCACTTCCAGTGGGTCTCTCTCTCTCTCTCTCTCTCTCTCTCTCTCTCTCTGTCTCTCTCTCTGTCTCTCCCTCTCTCTTTCTTCCTCTCTCTCTCTTCCTCTCTCTCTCCCTCTCTCTCTCTTCCTCTCTCTGCTTCTCTGTCTCTCTTCCTCTCTCTCTCTTCCTCTCTCTCTCTCCCTCTCTCTCTTCCTCTCTCTGCTTCTCTCTCTCTGTCTCTCTCTGTCTCTCTCTGTCTCTCTCTCTGTCTCTCTCTCTTTCTCTCTCTCTCTCTCTTCCTCTCTCTCTCCCTCTCTTTCTCTCCCTCTCTCTCTCTCTCTGCTTCTCTCTCTCTCTCTCTCTTGCCCTCCTCCCTCTCTCTCTCTGTGTGTCTTTCATGCTTGTGTTTGAATACGTGATCACTTAGCTTCTTGCTCCTGCCACCACACCTTTGCTAGCTGCCATGTCTTCCCACTATGATAGACTCTCACCCCTCTAAAACCTTCCTTCTGTAAGTTGCTTTGGTCATGGTATTTTATGACACAATAGAAGAAATAACCAATACAAGAAGCAACTCAAAGAAGGACCTATTTTTTGGCTCACAGCTTTGGGTGTACAGTCTACCACGGAAAGAAAAGTGTATCCAAAGGTTGTGGTAGCAAGAGTGACAAGTTAAGAATCTTACCTACTCACCTCAACATAACAGGAAACGGACAACAGATATGAAGTGGAGCCAGGTTATAAAGCCTCAAGGCCATGGCCCAGTGACTCATTGTCTTTGACAAGGCTCCATATTCTAAAGAAAATTCCATAACCTTCCAAAAAATAGCCCAAATCGGGTGTCAAACAAGGAAAGTGTGGGGGACATTTTATATTCAAAGCACAAGATTGAATCACTCCATGCTCCTCAACAAAAATTTTACTTCTATAAATTGTATTTATCTGAACATTAGAAATTAGTGCCACTGCTCATCTGTTATCTGACTATTCTACTTCAGATTTTGAGTGGCCCAGATTCTCTTTTCCCCAGTTTCATCTTCACAGCCTGTTCTTCACACCCCTTGACACACTTGGGGAATGACTTTGTTCTGAGTTTGGGTAAATCTGCACTTGAACCTCCAAAATGAGACAATTCAAGCCCTAATTGGCTCATTTTTTTTAATATAAATAGTTGCTGCTGAGCAAAATGATTTGCAATAAAGAGTTAAAGATGACAGATTTTTCTGTGTGTTCCTATTTTCTAGAATATCTGGTCAGTGTCTTTTGCTCCATTGGGACTTATAATTGGATTTATTTTTTTCCAATAGAACTGTGTAGCACTGAGTTTGTAGCGTTTAATAGCACAAACATTTATTATTAAAACTATGGTAAGCAGTTTATGGTAATGTTTCAAACCATTCTCTCTAGCCAAAGCAAACTGTTATTTTCGCCAACACATACATGCTTAACAAACCAACAGCAGCGTTGCTACAAGCCTGCCTTGGAGCAAGGGGCAAGAGAGCTAGAATTGTAACGCACTTGAAATGATGCTTTCAGATCATGGGATCTGTATATATTCAGAATTTAGGAGAGTGGTATTACAATGGGACAAGTTACTCAACTAAGCAAGGAATACAGTAATTGCCTAGTGATTTTGATGGATTTAGATGATCACACTGCAGGCTGAAAACGTCCTGCTTTCTCATCTGGGCAGAAGCTTAAATTACTAATGACCACCTTGGCATGACTGATTTCACTGCTGAATCAATGAAGCCAAGATAAAATAAGATGATGGCTCCAATTACTGTGCTGCCAGTTTGTAGAAGGATGTAAAATCACATCCACATTTTGGTCCTGCTGTGAAACTAGTCTTGTGACCTTCCAGCATTTCAGTTAACATTTTTAGAACTCCATTTCCTCACCTGTGAAATAACAACTGCCTTACACCCACATAAGAGGATTCAAAGGCAGAGGGGAGCACCTAGAAAAGCTTCCTGTTTCCTTCTGCGACAGAGGCAGAGGTTAGTTTATTGTTTTATCACAAAGGGAAAGGAGCCAGTCTCCAGCATTCTTTGCTGCGATAGAAGTAGAAACATTTATCCAACGTGTTTCTGTGATTTGAAGCACCTATGTTGTGTATCTTTTGTGGCAACAAGTGCAGTGCTTTGTGTTTTTAAGAGAGGGATAAAAGAAATATAGTCAAGAGAGGCCACAGAGAGGAGAGGTCATTTATCTAAAAGGCCCTTCGCAGAGAGGGATTTTTCTTGCTATAAATCAGATACAGCCAGGAAACATTCCAGCCTCACATATGGATTCCTTTCCTTTGCTTTAGGTTGAAACAATTGAACTTAAAGGGGGGCTTGTGGAGGACTAGTGCAAAGCTAGCTATTTTATAGCCTACATAGTCTTTGATTTTGACTCTGTGAGATGCACACCCTCATCAGGGGTCAAGGTGAGACTGAGTTCTGAATTTGCCACCACTATCGAGTCGTTGGTACACTGATTTTTCTAGCTTTTTTTTTTAATATCAAAGTTTAAGCTTCTTTCTCACACTAAAAATAAATTGAACTTATTTTAAAATGATCCTGAATCTTATCACCGAGATGTAACTCCTTACAGCAATATGTTTTGGCTTCTAAATATTTTCTATCTGCGCCAGTATACATGGTTAGAAAACAACTCGAAATAGCAATTTGCTAAAATAGGTTCTTAATTTTAAAAACCCTCTAAACCTCTATGAAAATATAAATATAGCATCATAGAAAAACAATGACATTTAATTTTACGACATATTAGTATTATTTAAAATAAACTTTAGCAGACATACTTTATTGTTTTATCACACACACATATATTTATAATTTGAAACAACTATCTGTACTTAAGTATATACTCTTTCTTTTCCTTTTTCTTTTTCTTTTTGTTTTTGTAGTTGTTGTTGTTGTTGTTGTTTTAGACAGGATTTCTCTGTGTAGCCTTGGCTGTCCTGGAACTCACTTTGTAGCCCAGGCTGGCCTCAAACTCAGAAATCTGCCTGCCTCTGCCTCCCAAGTGCTAAGTATATACTCCTTCTATGCAAATCATGTTTTCTATACCTTTGTTTTCTCAATGATAAGCAAACTCTTTAAGTTTAGCATCTTCATTATTTGCAGAAATTTATAACTGTGCCCAGAAATTTTCTTTTATTAATGTCAACTGGAGACACTAAAGAAATAAAAAGAATTTCTTACCCTAAGAATTCAAACTATAGACTTAAAATTTGTAAGAATCATAGCATAATGCATACTAAAATGGCTCCAAAATGGCTAATGGCATACACATTCTGCTTATGGATATCTAGATATGTTTTATGAGCTTGCGTTTCTACATACCTACA
The DNA here is from genome assembly GCF_000001635.26 of Mus musculus. Taxonomy (NCBI): domain Eukaryota; kingdom Metazoa; phylum Chordata; class Mammalia; order Rodentia; family Muridae; genus Mus; species Mus musculus. The sequence continues at coordinate 17,634,932 of NC_000083.6, read as the reverse complement.
TATCATGGAATCTCTCTTCATGTATGTACATAGTCATAGTGTGAAGGACAGTCCCATGGGTACTTACCTTTGTCTGCCTCCTGACTTCATATCTTACTTCTACAGTGTCCTACCAGAGTGGTGTTGGGAACATCTTATAATCTCCTGTGTTGTGTTCTCTTTGTTTTATCTATAATACACTATCACTACTACTTCATGAGGGTTATAGTATTAAATTAGATTTTATATGAAACACTTTGTACATTGCATGGTGAATTGAATAAAAAAGAGAGCACTATTTACATATCCTCTACACAGTTATTCTTAAAGACTTCAGTTAATTCAAAGCATATACTAACCCTACACTTGGAAAATAAGAACATTGCAATTCAGTTTTATTTTTCTGCTGAGCAAGTAGATAATAATTTCAGAGAGTTATTAGATATATTGGAATGTATCTTAGTTTAAAATAAACTAGGTGGGTGATGAGCAGTTGATCTTCTAAATTATTTAAAATTAGTATACAAAGTAGCAAGTTCCCTTATGACATTTTCATACTAATTAGTTTGTTTTTCTGCTCCCCTCTCCCCAAACCCATTCTTCTTCCCCATCTCCTTGCCCTCACTCTCCATTTACACATTCTGGCTCCAGTACTTCCCCTTTCTACTTTATGTCACATGGTCTATTACTCTCCTTAATCTACTTCCTAAAATTGTTTCCCGTCTCATGAACCCCTTTCTAAGTTCATGACCTATACTCACACTCATACCTCTGTAAACACACAGAAAAAAAAAAACACACACACACACACAGGAAAAAAAAATTCACATATCTATTTGTATACAGACCTGGACTAGAGTTCTCTTATTGTTTCCTATATCCTGAACCGATAGCTCAATCCCAATACTTTATACACACACATTTGCAAAAATGCACACATCTCCCTTGCAAGAGTATTGAAAGGATTATAGATAATGGATCCTCACACACCATAAATAGTCACTAAGTAGACACTATTGTTTTTATAGTTTTGTAGTTAAGGGCTTGGGATATGAACATTTAGGCAACCTATGAAGAATATTGAATTTGAATCTTCTGGACAATTGACTAAAGGAGACTATAAATAAAAACATCTTAGAAGACATATTGAGAGAGAAGAGGGATGGAAGTTGCCCTGGAGTAGATGGATTGTAAGCAAATGACCATGAGGGCTGGCCTGACGGAGTAGATGTGGCCCAAGTGGAACATGGTTCTCAGGATCAAACTTGTCCTAACTCTTGAGAACACAATATACTGAAAAATCCAAGGAAACTGAAGGGAAATCTCCCATCACAATCCAAAGGAGAAAAAGACAAGGACCAGAGCTTCTAGGCTGGAAACGGACACTCCAAGACCACACAGCTAGAGAGTTTGTTGTGGTAATCTGTTAACATGTTCTGAGCTCCCTGCGGGTGATCTTGGTTCTTGTCACTGCCAGAGTTCTCTGGATTCATGAATGAAAATACTCTCTCTCTCTCTCTCTCTCTCTCTCTCTCTCTCTCTCTCTCTCTCTCTCTCTCTCTCTCTCCCTCCCCCCACCCTCTCCCTTAAACCAGGATTCACCTCCCCTCCCCCATTCTACCTGGAACTGAAACGTTGGGTTAAGGTCCCTGCTATCAGCATCTTTCATGAATTTCCTTCATCTCATTAGAATATCATCTCTATATTAGAAGCTCTTTGAGTGAGGGGAAACAAAACCAAACAACCCTCACCCAAAAGAGTAATGGTATGATAAAAACAAAACATTATTCCTGAGCTAAGTATAAGTTTATTAGTTTTGGACAGGAGACAACTTGCTTGTATGAATTGCTTTGGCCCTTTTGTTTAAATTGCCACTCAGATTAATAGAATTTAAGTATGGGGTTTGCTCAGAACAGCACTGGCTGCTCTTCCAGAGGACTCAGGTTTGATTCCCAGCACCCACACTAACCATCTGTAACGCCATTTTCAGGGGAACTGATGCCCTCTTCTGACCTCCAAGGGCGGCAGCCACACACATAGTACACAGGCATATATGCAGGCAAAATACTCATACATATAAAATTAAATTAAATTTAAATTAAAACCAACCAAACAAAAGACATATTGATTGCATGTTTATCTATAAGCATATCTTACTAAATTTAACTCATTTCCTAGTGCTTGCAGTGCCAAATTGAAACTAAGATTTTTTTTCTCCCCTGCTCAGAATGACTGTGTCTTGGATATGCTCCTTGAAGTAATCACAAGATTCATTAACTTCATCTCCGTCCATCTCCAAAGCAGCAGAAACACCTACTCAAATATAGGAGATGTGTGATGCAGTTTCCTATAACAAGTTAGTAAATGTGCAGGAGTAGCTCTTTTTTTTTTCCCCCAGAAGAAATAGAGCTGCATCTGTAGAACCAGCAGATTAACTCATTAGTGCTGGGTTGTTGCTTCTTATTTCACTTTTTATTTGGTATTAATTTCCAGACAACACATATATTCTCATAAATGTAAGTTTCTGCAAACATATCATACTGTCTTTTGGTTGATCTCCATTCTTTTAGTTTTCATTTTAGGGAGCTTGCATTTTCAATATGCTCAGTGATTTTCTGGGTGAGGAGAAATTCTAGAAAGGATTAATTCACTACTTAAAGAAGCACAGCTACAAAAAAATGCCAGGAATGAAAATTTATGGGATAGTCTGTCCAGTGTAAGCCCTATGTTGGGTTGTAGTAGACTGGTAAGCCTAAAATCTAATAGGCTAATGATGTTTTAATAGGCATGCTGCCATCAACACACATTCCTGCTTGAAGAGTCCTTTTTTATTCTATTTTGTCCCCACTCAGAAACCAGGCCATGGACCATTTGCTATCTATCTGGGTGGAAGGTACTTTGCTTCTGCAGCTGCCTGTCTGAGTTGCTCTGGGCCTGGAGGCTGCAGTCTCCAGTTTAGCACCTCATAGTAAGAACTCTTTGTATATATTGGATATTAGTCCTCTATTGGATCTAGGATTGGTAAAGATCTTTTCCCAATCTGTTGGTTGTCATTTTGTCCTATTGACAGTGTCCTTTGCCTTACAGAAGCTTTGCAATTTATGAGGTCCCATTTGTTGATTTTTGATTTTAGAGTATAAGCCATTGATGTTCTGTTCAGGAAAATTTCCCCTGTGCCCATGTATTAGAGGCTCTTCTCCACTTTTTCTTCTATTAGTTTCAGTGTACTTAGTTTTATGTGGCGGTCCTTGATCCACTTGGACTTGAGCTTTATACAAGGAGATAAGAATGGATCAATTCGCATTCTTCTACATGCTGACCTCCAGTTGAACCAGCACCATTTGCTGAAAATGCTTTTTTCCACTGGATGGTTTTAGCTTCTTTGTCAAAGATCAAGTGACCATAGGTGTATGGGTTAATTTCTGGGTCTTCAATTCTATTCCATTGATCTCCTGTCTGTCTCTGTACCAATACCATACAGTTTTTTTTTTTTTTTTTATCACTATTGCTCTGTAGTATTGCTTGAGGTCAGGGACAGTGATTTAACCCCCCCTCCCAGAAGTTCTTTTATTGTTGAGAATAGTTTTCACTATCCTGTTTTTTTGTTTGTTTGTTTTTTGTGTGATTCCAAATGAATTTGCAAATGGCTCTTTCTAACTCTGTGAAGAATTAAGTTGGAATTTTGATGGGGGTTGCATTGAATCTGTTGACTGTCTTCAGCAAATAACCTCATATTTGTAATAGGTTATGTTGTATTATTTCCCAAGAGCAATGTTCGTTGGCTCTCTTTGCTTCCTTAGACCCTATTCTTAACAGCACCAGACATTAAACTTTTATCTGTTATTGTACTTACATGCAAACCACTGTTTCCTCTGAAGTACCTATACTTATACTTTTAGTCTCTTTGACCTTTGACTCTTTCTGTGTCTTTTTGTTTTAGACAAGTCTGTTGTAAGCAGACTTACTATACCTCAGTCTCACTACCTATTATGCCCAACTTGAGCAGGACCTGTAACATGACATCTTTTTGTAGCACTCTCAATGGCATGAAAACTTCATGACGCTTCAGATGCTGTAAGGCAAAAGGTGCTCCCTGGCTTTGGCTCCCTCTGTCCCATTCCTGTCTCCCTTTGACTCCCTAGAATTTTATACTAACAGATTAATACATCAAAACAAAATTTAATTTACACCATATTTAGCAAGAAATTCAATTAGGACACCTAATCCAGAATATTCCCAGAAGCCATTATAATCTATATGGTAATTTGTATATGTTTAACATTTTTTTATATACTAAACTCCTTGGGATAGAAATTGGTTCACAGTGTTGACCCTGTAAGTTCTTATTTCTCATAAACAACATTGAATCAGTAAAAAACCAACCAAACAAACAAAAACACAAAACCAAGATACTCAAACAAAAAACAGGTCATTTATCCAGGATTTACGTTAGATGATTTCCTAATAATTATAAAGATAAATGATTAGAAAGTCTGAGAAATGTGAACTTAATTAAAATACAGAAATTTCTTTTTAAAAAATATATACTTAGATATTTGTTTATTTACTTATTTATCTTTTTTGTTTGCTTGTTTTCATGGTTTTTTAAGATCTATTTATTTATTATATGTAAGTACACTGTAGCTGTCTTCAGACACTCCAGAAGAGGGAGTCAGATCTCGTTAAGGATGGTTGTGAGCCACCATGTCGTTGCTGGGATTTGAACTCAGGAGTAGTCGGTGCTCTTAACTGCTGAGCCATCTCTCTAGCCCCAGAAAATAATTTCTATTTATCACTTACTGGATCAAGTTTCACTGATACCAACTCAGCACCCAAACTTGGAATTCTTCAATATGTCAATTTAAATAATCAGTTTGGAGCAACTTTCTCAGCCACATAGGTTGGAAGTGATAGAGGCAGAGTTTGACCTCTGTGAACTTACCTCTGCCAGGCATCTTCCTCTTCAATTTTGTGCTATCCTTTGTGTCCCCACTAATACAACTGTATGTAGCCAAACTGAATGCCATCTATATAATCACCCGTAATGAAAATGTATACTCTTTTGGTAGCCTATTTCATGTGGGAGAGGCATTATCTCTCTGCACAGCATAACTCCATATACACTTTTTTGATGTGTAAATATATACATTTTAGAAAGCTTCTTCCCTGGTTATTTCGAATAGAGCATCAGTGAACATGAATGGGTAAGTATCTCTGTAGTAGGATAGTAGGGTCTTTCAGGAATATGTCCAGGAGTCATATGGTGAGTCAAATGCTAGTTCTAGCTCTGCTTTTTGAGGAACCTCCATCCTGATTTCCATGGTGGCCACACCAGTTTACATTCCCACCAGCAATCAAAAAGTTGTCCTCTTTCCCCATGAGCTTTGTTGTTGTTTTCTTGATCTTGATTTTAGCCATCCTGACTAGGTTAAGGTGCCAGGTTATCTATCTCTGAGTTGATGGTCATTGGTGTCCCATAGACCCCCCCCCCCAAGGCAATACAAACTATTGCTATTGCTTTTGACTGTCCTCTAGAAATTGAGGGTAAGACCCTATTGCTAAAGATATCAGATACTTGAGAAATCAAGCTGGTACTAACCTGGAAGTATCATTACTACTGACTATCCTAGATAGATTTGGAAGGTGCTGGGCACACTGCTTAAGAAGTAAGATAAAATCATCAGTGTTACCAAGCTATGAACTCTGAGTTACAATAACAACTGGACTAGTACAATAGTGGCAATAAAGTTTTGAGAGTAAAAACTGCTTTCTGATTATATTGAAGAATAGTTCCACAAGATTGTGGAGAACCTTTTTGGGGTACCTCTTGGCAGGAATATGACATTGTCCAAAGAAAAGGAAATGGGCTTCAGGCAAAAATCTGACATTGGCCATGGCAAGGAAGTAAGCTCAGGTAGGAATCTGACATAACAAACATTAAAAGGCCCTGCTCATATAACACAAACAAGCTGTGCATGTCTTGAAGACGGGGAAGGAAGGCATTCTTGTCAGAACAACCTAAGACAGGCTCAGCCACGTTTATTAAATTAAAAGGGGGGAGATGTGGAGAGCCTTTTTGGGGTGCCACTTGGCAGGAATATGACCTTGTCCAAGGACAAGGAAATGGGCTTCAGGCAGGAATCTGACATTGGCCATAACAAGGAAGTAAACTCAGGTTAGAATCGACATTGGAGTGTGGGAAGCCACATGTGCCATTGCAGAGTGGTGCTGGCTACTGCTGGCCACCACGCATAAGTTTGGACAAACAACCAATGTGTACATATGCAGTAAAGCTTTTTGCCAAGTCACTGCCTGGCCCGGGCATGTTAATGAGGTACTGAGATATAACCAATCAGATGTGAGACATGCAAATGAGGTATGTTAATGAGGTTCTGTGAGGTACTGAGAGAGAGTAGCCAATCAGATGAGGAACATGCAAATGAGGCATAGTGCATAACCAATCAGGGTGTGAGACACTGGGCTTGGGGTCTCTTCGCCTCTGCAATCAAGCTCCTGTTGCAGTATTGTTCTTGCTGGTCGAGTCCGGCAAGATTGGAGCATGACAAAGAAGTAAATTCAGGGAGGGACCTGACATTGGCCAAGAATAAGGAATTAACAATCTGGTTTTAGGGTAGAACAAAGAAGTAGGCTCTGATATCTTGATCGTCCTTAGACACAGCTAGTCATGGGGCTTTGTGTTTATTGTCTTGCTTGTTCCTTGACTATTGTCCTTTTAGTTTCTTATTGTACTGCTAGCCCTTAACACTTGCATGTAATTAAAATGGTATAAAAAGCAAATTGGGAAAATTAAATTTGCCTTCAATCTCAGAATTGACTGGGATCATGCTACAATGTTGTCTGTCTTTTTTCTTTTTAATCCTCACTCCTGTGCTGGAGAACCTGTTGACTGACTGAGCGGGCGTGGTCAGTACTACTACTTATTCATGACAACTGTAATAAGTTATTGTGAGTTAGAGTCAATCCAGTCTGCTGTAGAATTATTGCTTCTATCTTAGAGTGCCAACTTCTCTGTTTCCAGCTTTCACCTTCCTGGCCTTTAGTAATCACTACTATTCTTTAGGTTGTCTTTTTTTGTTTTTTTTTTTTTTTTGCACACACATATTGAGTGTATTTCTTATAATCATCACCTGTCAATAAAAAAGCTTATGGCCAATGAACTGAGGCAGGAAATAGGAAGTGGGACGTCCAGCAGGGATAGAGAGAATTCTGGGAAATATTCAGAGTTGTGAGAGATTCAAAAGCTATGTAATTCAGTAGGTAGCTGAAACCAGGTTAAAATAAAAGGGATAACAAGTAAAAGCAAGTCAGAGAACAACCTGAAGGTTATGGCCTCAGCAATTATTAATACATAATTAGTCTCAGAGTAGTCATTCCGGGAGCAGGGCCCAGGAGGAAAAAACCTGGATTTATTTTTTACACAAACACATATAAGAAAAGAATTTTTTGTCATTCTAACTTAAATTAGTATAATGTCTTTAAGTACTATTCTATTTTGCTGTATGTGGTAGAATATTTCTTTTTATGACTGAGTGGCAGTCATTGTAGATATACATCCCACTGTTGTTGGATATTTTGTTTGATTCCTTATCGAACAGTGCTGTAAAAAACAAAAAAACATGAGTGTTCAGATATCTCTTTGAAAGCAGACAGAATTTCTCTTGAATATACATCCAGAAACAGTACGGCCAGATCCTAGCACAGATCTATTTATAGTATTGAGTACTAATTTATGATCCCATTTTTTGTTTCTTTATAAACAGATGGTAGTTATCCAGGGTGCTAATATTTTTCAGTTCAAGCTATTAGTATTTTTTCTGTTATATAATTTAAATATTAAGTAGTATGCAGTGATGACTCTGAAGATGGTAAGATGAGTGTATTAGATGACATCACCCTGATAATAAACAGTAATATCACAATAACCTAAAGTGTTAGAACCTTGAGAAAGAGGAGAATCTGAACAAGAGCAAAACCTCTGTGTTTTCCTCAAAGAGGCTTTACAAAATCAAATATAAACAGTATTTGACGGAACAAAATTCACTAATATGCATTTAAGGCTACATGGGATTCTGAAATATGTTTGTTTTATTTACTGTTTGCTTGTATTCCTGAATAGCAAAGATGAGATGCAAGAGATTGGCAAAGAAATAGGTAAAAAAAAAAAAAAAATCTCCTGATTCTCCCAAATTTATGAATGCAAATTGTGAAACACTTTAGCACACAGTCTCAGAGCTGAAAATTTAAAAACAAAACCCAAGGTAATGTGATTCACACTTAAAGTATGATAGACTGTAGCTTGCTGGTGAGGTGAGGTGATTTATCATGTTGTGGAGTTTTAAATAACTGCTACTAAGTGCTCTGGCACCAAAAATAACACCAAAAGAACAAAACACGACCTAATAGGGAAGAGTTTCTTAGCTAAGCAATACCAATGTGAAACAGGCTCATTTGAACAAAATCCATGAATACAAGAGTTCTTGTGGTTCATTTTCTACTTTTGGTTCGGAATTGCTCCGATATGGGGACTAGCCTAAGGACTCAGCCTATCTTTCACACAGTGAAAAGGCAGTAGCAGCGTTGAGATATGATGTCATGAACATTTGTACTGAGCACAAACAGACCAACTGGAGACATTCATTATAAAGACATTCAGTGGAAAGGTTTCAATGTGGGCAGTAAATTAGAAATATAAACATTATACTGTACTTATTTAATATATTGTGTAACGATTAAAAATGAGGACATAGCCCTAAAAAAATGAATGAAAAAAAAAACCTGCCCCACTGATCTTGTATTCTTGATAAACAATAAGCCTTTTGACAGCTAAGAGTGCTCTGAACATAATGGCAGGAGGAATCTTTATAGAACCCACTGTGTTTGTTGCTATTTTAGGTGTGTGGTCAGAGGATTCTCTGTAGGGGTGACATTTGAGTTAAGAAAATGACAGGAAGAAGTAAGCAAACAAAACACAAAGCTGTGGAACAATTTTGCAAGGAGGGTTTTGTTTTGTTTAAAAAAAAATAAGTAAAGGTACGGTTAACGATGCTGAATAAATCGCGCCAACTTCTAGGAGCCTTATGAAAGCTTCGGGGCCATTAAAGGGCGAGAATGTTAATGAGGTCCCAGAGTTAGGTAAGGAGTTTAGTGGTTACTCCAAGTACAGTTGGTTTTCACAGGGCGTTGTAAAACAGGAGTGGAACGTAGTGGATGTAATACAATCGACCTCTTAAAAACACTGCACTTCGGGTTTACTTCTTTGAACGTAGAATTTCCTTATCGATCGAACATCATCCCTTTCTCCTCTTTCGCCCAGGATATTTGTACAGGTTTAGATTTTGTTTGCACGGGTTGACAGCCTGGGAGGAGGAGTGTGTGACAGTTGGCTCGCGCAGTGAGGCCAAGGCCTAGCCAAGTCGCCGCAGGGGACGAAGCAGTGAGTGGGGAGGAAAGAGGAGCTGTGGCTGCGGTTGGGAGGGATGGGGGAGCCTCTTCGCGGGGTGTTGACTTCCGGCAGTTGGAGAAACAGGAGCTAGCAGGAGCTAACGCGGTCTCTACGTGTCTCGTAGGCTGCCGGGGACCGCCCCGATTTGGCACCGGAAACAATGGGGCCCGAGGCAAAGGCGCGAGTACTAGGGGAAGGGGGAACTTGGCTCCCTCCGGTCTAGCCCCGCGGAATCAGGCCGTGTACCCTGAAGGCTGGGAGCAGCCAACTGCTGGTGTCGAGTAAGGACAGGACTAGGCAGGCGGGCCTCTCTGCACACAACCTCTGCGCGCACGGTCCGTTCTCCTACACCCCGCTCCGGGTTTTGAGATCTGCTCGCAGTTCTAAGCCCAGCCCTAAGCAAAGGGCACCGATCGACTCCCGGGCCCCTCCCTTCCTCTGGCCTCCGGCTTTGCTGCAGCAGCAGCTGCTGCAGGGCGTTCTGCTAAAGGAGGGAAGTCGGGCCGACCACCGCCGCAGGGCTTGCTCCGGCGGTTAAGAAGAGCGCCGCCCCGGGCTAGCCCAGCGTAGAGGCCGACCCACCCTGGGCCTTGTCTTGCTTTCAGAACGCGAAGGGCGACAACCCCTCTGGCGACAGCATCACCGGCCGCATTTCCGGGCTCAGTACTGGGGTGGCCGCACCCGAAACACGGCCGGATGCAGTAGTAGGTGTACCAGTTGTCTGAACCGGGGTACTACAGCTCTGCGGCACAGACAGCGCGGCGGCTAGAAGTGAGCTCCGGGGGTGGGGCTCTAAGCCCCGCCCCAGCACTGCGCTCCTCCCCGCCGCCCCTGGGCGGAGTGGGCCTAGGGTTGAGCGATGCTTAGCGTCCACGCCTCAGTGGGTCTTTTGCAGCAGTTGCGAAAACCCGGAACGAAGGTGTTGTTGCCGTGCGGCGGAGCGGCGCCGCCCCTCGCCGCACCTCCCCGGCAGCCCTCGGAGGCCTTTGCTGGGCATGCTCAGTCGTCAGGACCGCTTCGGCTCTCGGAGTAGGAAGCTTGGGGCGCTGGGCTGGTAAGGACCCGCGGCGGGGCGAAGATGGAGTCCTTTACCAATGGTGAGTGGCTAGCCCGAGTCGCGGATTCCCGGGCTCTCAGGGTCCAGAGGGTCAGATGTGGCAAGGGGGTCAGGCTGCAGGCATCCCTGCCAAGGGTTTCCCAGGCGGGCCGGGGGGCGGCAGAGGGGCCAGGGTCGGCTGGGGCAGGCGTGAAGGTCAGCCCTCTCCCGGGGGCCAGCCCCGAACCTCCAGGTGAGGTAGTCGGCAAAGTTTGGGATGCTTGCGCGGTGGAGGGGGCGGCGGCAAAGTTGGCAACGGCGTTGGTCCTGGGGGAAGCGGCCGCGGCCAGGAGAAGCTGCGGCCCCGGCGAAAGCCTACTCGTGCGGGGAGCCTGGAGCTGTCCGCCCGTCCTTCACCGAGCTGTCCGCATGCCTTTCCGTAACAGGGCGGGGTGGGGCCGCGGCTGGCAGCGTGATTTAGTGCACTGCAGGGAAGGAAACTTACCGGGGGCTGGCTAGTACTGCTCGGTGTGGCGAAGATGCCGCCCCGCATTGCCACCCGTCTGCCTACCGCTGCTCCGCAGGTCGACCAAACTTCTTTTTACCAGCTAGTGATGTTTGATCTTCTAGTTAGAGATCCATTGAATATCAATGGCCCTTGTTGGGCTTATATCATAAGGTGGCATGGGTGTGTGTGTGTGAAAGTCAAAGCAGTCTGTGTCCAGAAAATAGCCACGGCCCTTTACTTCATGGCTTTTGTCTGGGCTTGTAGTGCTTGAGTCTCAATATAGAGGTGAGATGATGTCTCACCATTTTATGGTGTTTAAATATATGGATTCCACTTTAGGATGGAAAGTAGGAAAACTGCTAATAAAGGGTAGGGCTTAATGAGATTAGAGGATCCACTTTCTACTTGGCATGTGTTTCCAGTGTGGTTGGTTACTTCAGGTAGGTAGAAAGTCAGATTAATGGGAGAGAAGCATATTATTGTTGGGAGGGGGGTCGCATGCCACTTAAGGAACTGGGAAGGGGGAGGGGACACCCACTCTATCCACTCTAATGCCTAGGCTGGACTTTGTTGTGTTCTTTAACATTGTTTACCACATCGCTGGAGCTGTGACCTACTCATTATGTTCTCCTTTTCCCTAATTCGGGATGCTTTATTCTCCTGCCATCTTTCTGTCTGCAGTGTTTAATTAGGCTTAGTAATGACAGCTTTAACTCCAAATTTCTTTCTCATATGTGTTCTATTTGTAATTACCAAGTTTCTAAGAATAGTCTGGTAAACTTACTCAGAGAATTAAGGAAGATTTGAACTGAAAGGCACCATAGAGACCATCTAGGATTTGAGTGTAAAATGTGCTTAAAAGAGGTATAAAATTTTCCAAGACGTTTTCTTCCTTCTAGGCAGAATTATTGGAGCCTCCTTGTTTTAAATATGTAGGTAAGATTTTTAATTATGAAATCTTACCCAATTGAAAACAAGAATGAGTCATTTATTTAGTCAGGTTTTTCCCTGGTTGATTTGTTGAACTTCCCCCCTACATAATTAAAGTACATTTTCACACCATAAAGTTAAAATCTTTTCTCCTCCCATAGAATATCCTCCTTTAGATATATTTACAAACTGTCTCATTTGGGAAGACCATGGAGAAATCCTAGAGAAAAGAGGCAAAAGGTCAACTTTTCTAGTTCTTTTCTGTCTACCAGTTTTTCACAGTTGGTGTTGAAGGCTGATTGGCAATGTGTCATTTCAGTTAATGCTGTCCTCCTTTAAGAAGGAAAGCAGGAACTACATATAACTCTGATACTGCTAATTTAAGGTGCTTTGAAGACTTTAAGGCGGAATAGGTATTTAAAACTTTTAGAAGTTTGCTGTAGAATTTTCTCGTGTTCGAATACTATATAGTGTAAATTGTACTTATTTTTGTCATCTTACAATCTATGATTGAAGGATTTATCAAGCTTGTTTGTTTGTTTGTTTGTTTTTCAGGACAGGGTTTCTCTGTATAGCCCTGGCTGTCCTGGAACTCGCCTTTGTAGACCAGGCTGGCCTCAAACTCAGAAATCCACCTGCCTCCGCCTCCCGAGTGCTGGGAGTGCTGGGATTAGAGGCGTGCGCCAGCACGGGCCGGCCTGGATTTATTAAGCTTAATATTGGCTTTTGTAATTGATCCTCCTTTAGTAAATCTTTCTCATTTACATGCTCTTGAATGTCCCTGCATAAAGAGGTGTGTGTGTGTATAGATGTATAATAAAGTTTCAGTAGCTCTGAGCCCTTGGCTTTCTTAAAATACTGTCAGCAGTTCATTAACTGACTCACAAGTTCATAAAGTCGAGGAATTTAGTCTTGTCATTCCAACCTTCAGAACTCAGTGATTTCAGTAGCATTTTCTATGCTTTCACTATTTGCTGTGCAATGAGTTGCTATGGTGGCTCATTTTCTTGAGCCCTGTTCTCTGCCTGAAATAATAGGTTCATGTATTAATAAATATCTTGTGTTCATCAGTTCAGCTAATAACTGTTATAACCCATTTAAAATTAATGTTTCTAGAAAAGGCCTATAAAGATGGACTTTAGTGCCAGAAATTCCTATTTGGCTCAGGAAATAGTTTTTGCCTTGACCTTGAGAGGGACTGTTACCACACTGAAAGCTGGACATTTCGTCTGGCTCTAGCTCTCTGGTGACATTTTATGGGCAAAGGAATGTGTTGACTCGTACGTAAGATTGGTTTGACAGTAGCTGCCTTGTCCTATTAAGGCAGGTAGAGATGAAACTTTTAGGAGTAGTGGTGACCTATTTATTTATTAGCACCATAGAAAGTTCATGGAAACTATCTAGGTTTTCTAAGAAATACTACATTAAGACAGCTATTTATTTGATGTCCATCTGCCTTTATTCTCATTTGCTTGAGAACTCTCAGAATAGCTTTAATTTGGAATAAGAGATGCTAAAATTCAAGGCTTAATGGAAAAATCTGGTTGAGGAGGTCCAGGGTCAGGCCTAGAAATATCTGATTGCATTTTGAGAATAGTAGAAATATTCATTTAAAGAGGGCTTGGAGAAAGTTTTCAGGTAAACAAATAGAGACTTTACAAACATAGGAATAAATTAATTTTCTGTTATTTTTTAGTATATATTTTGCTAACAGATACTAGTTTTTGGTGTGATTACAGGTAAATCTAGTGGTTGGAAAATCATTGCTGTATTGAAGTGCCAAAACCAAAAGCCTAGTAGAGATTGTCACTTTTTATATGAATTATATAGCCTCCACACAAATCATTTTATTACTGTACAGTGGTATATAATCAGATGAGGCAGACCTCCTGTCTTTCAGAGTTGTGTATGTTTGTTTTTAGATTAATATCCAGTTAAAAGTATTTTCCAACTTTTAAAATGGAATACCTTGACAACAAATTATCTACTTATGGATTGTAAAGCAGTATAAAGTTATGCCAGTTTTATCCTATAAATAACAGTTGTTTTATAAATGTGTGTATCTCTCAAAAAAACTTACATATAGTATCATCTCAGAAACAGGAGCTTACCATGTACTGTTTATATGTTCACTTACATATATACGTTTCTTTTTGTTCTATAGTGAATTACTTCATTGGAAGAAAACTTTTTAAAGTTTTTCTGAAATGGAATATGAGTTCAATTGTGTGTGTGTGTGTGTGTGTGTGTTTGTTTCTGCTCCTGCCTTATCTTTTAAATTACAGTTGGGGAAATCTGATATAGAAATTAAGAGTTAGCCAGGAGTTAGGGTTAGCCATATCTTATGCCTTAATTCCAGCACTCAGGGAGACAGAGGCAGATGATCTCAGCTGGCCTGGTTTCCTTAGCAAGTTCCAGGCAGGCCAGGCCTAAGAAGTGTGAGACCTTATCTCAAAAAGCAACAATAACAAAACAAGAACAACAAAAAATGAAATCAAGGGCTAACTAGCATCATAAAAAAAAAACAAAACCAAACCAAACCAAACCAAACCAAAACAAAACAAAACAAAAAAACGGGTAAAAAGGGTAGCTATAAAGTATTAAAGTTTAAACCAGGAAGCAGTGTTAGCAAATTTTTTTTTATCTTGAGACAGAATAAAAGACAGCATATTTTAGAAACTATTATAGCAATAATTGTCGTTTGTCTGTCTGTGATCTTTGAGAGCTCAATCTGAAAGGTAGAGAACTCAAAAGATGAGGAGTTGTATGAAAAATCCAGTGGTGATTTTCTGTTCAGTAATTCAGTCACACAGCTTCTTTTATTTTTTTTTTATTAGGTATTTTCCTCGTTTACATTTTCAATGCTATCCCAAAGGTCCCCCATACCCACCCCCCCAATCCCCTACCCACCCACTCCCCCTTTTTGGCCCTGGCGTTCCCCTGTATTGGGGCACATAAAGTTTGCACGTCCAATGGGCCTCTCTTTGCAGTGATGGCCGACTAGGCCATCTTTTGATACATATGCAGCTAAAGACAAGAGCTCCCGGGTACTGGTTAGTTCATATTGTTGTTCCACCTATAGGGTTGCAGTTCCCTTTAGCTCCTTGGGTAATTTCTCTAGCTCCTCCATTAGGGGCCGTGTGACCCATCCAATAGCTGACTGTGATCATCCACTTCTGTGTTTGCTAGGCCCCGGCATAGTCTCACAAGAGACAGCTACATCTGGGTCCTTTCAGCGAAATCTTGCTAGTGTATGCAATGGTGTCAGCATTTGGAAGCTGATTATGGGATGGATCCCTGCATATGGCAATCACTAGATGGTCCATCCTTTCGTCACACACAGCTTCTTTTAAATGCTCACTTTAGAGGTAGGTTTTCTGCTGGAAGAATTTTACAAGCATATTATCAAATAGTAGTAGCCCATAAGAAATGTAATTTTGCCTAAGATAATATTCTAATTGTGAAAGAAATGTGCAAAATTGTTTTTCTAATCTGTTCATATAGCATTTGTCAGTAACAAAGATACATTGACTAATGTCACATTATACCTTTATTAGAAAACAGCATTTTTTCCAGAACTTAGCCAAGACCACCGTGGACTTGGGTTGTGTGTGGTGCAGCTGTGTTCTGTCAGCTACTTGGTGTCTGGAAAACTGTATGGGGTTGGAGTTGAACTACTACAAAGCTTTTTGTAAGGCTCTCTCCCTGACCCCCTTCCCCTTTAGAGATACCCTTTCTGTTAATGAAAAACCAGGAAGAGGAACGAAATAAAGGAAATTATGGAGCCCCCATGGTGTCATAACTCTTTTTATATCTAGTGACCTTTGTAGAGAATGTTACTTCTTGCTTTAGTAGAAAACATTGAAAATAACAACAGAAAGTAAGAGGTGTTCTGTCCAAGGGAGGGCCATCATCAAGGAATGAAGGTGCTGGCAGGAGATAGAAAGAATTTGCTAGGAATTGAACTGACTGCCTTCTTTTATTTTCTAGTCAGGAGAATCCAGTCACTTTAAGGTAGAACTATTAACTGTCTAAGATATTCTACATATGAAGAAAACAAGATAGTCAAGAGTACCGTCCCTTTCCCACTGTGATAGCAATTTTTTCCTGTTCGTATTGCTTGATTTTTGTTTCACTTTGGTGTTGGTGCTTATGGTTGAACAAAGAGCTGATTGATTTTAATTTCAACCTTAGCATCTAAACTAGGAACCAAGCCGTTTACCAAATAAAATTGAGGCTGCCAATGAAGTTTTCAAAAATAATGGAGTGTTAAGTTTAATTATAAGAGATTCTTTGAAGTTGTTTTCCTTCTCATATGTACTGCTTAGTGAAAGGCCTCCTGGGCATTTCACATATTTCTAGAATGGAGTCACTGAAACAAAATTTGACTCAGTTATCTGTGTCTTTGGGGAGGGGTGGAGTCCAAACCTTTTTTAAAGCTACAGGGTTCTACTGGAGGAGGCTGATTGATGGGGGGATGGTGGAGTTAGAGAAGGCTTCCTGATGTTTCTTTGGGGAGAGCTTCTTCAGGTGAGGGGATAGGACAGCAGGGATGTAGTGAGAAGTCACCTCCTTGGGTTGTTGATTTCCATTTTCTTATAGCAAATGATGGAAGTGTTTCCCAGGCAACTGCTTTAAATGTCATAAATTCCTGATAGCAGAGGAGGCTTTGGATATTAGTCTTGTGCTCAAGTGTGTGTGTGTGTGTGTGTGTGTGTGTGTGTGTGTGGTGTGTGTGGTGTGTGTGGTGTGTGTGTGTGTGTGTGTGGTGTGTGTGGTGTGTGTGTGTGTGTGTGTGTGGTGTGTGTGGGTGTGTGTGGTGTGTGTGTGGGTGTGTGTGTGTATGTGGGTGTGTGTGGTGTGTGTGTGTGTGTGTGTGTGTGTGTGTGTGTATTATTGCCTGGTCTCAGCCTCTGCCTTAATTCCCTTGAGATTGTCTCTCTTCTTGAACCTGGAGCTCAGTATGTTTTATGGCTAGGCTGGCAGCCAACAAATCCTGGGGACTCTCCTGCCTTCCCTCCTGCAGGGTTAGAGGCACATGTGTCCATGCCCAGGGTTTTCAGAGGGAGGAGTGGTTCTGATGAGTCCAACTCAGGTCCTCATGCTTGTACGGCAAATGGTTTTACTCACTGAGTAATCCCCACTACTGGGAGCTTGATATTTCTTTAAGCTGAAACTTACTTTGGAAGATTTTAAAACAACTATCAGAACATTCATATCCACAAAGTATTATAGCATCCTAAGAATAAGAGAAAACTTGCGTAGAGATTAGTAGTAGAGGCTGGGAATATAGCTAAGTGCCTAAGAGACTATTCTTTAAGTAGGTATTGGTACAGTGATATGAAGACTGTATAATGCTTATCTAGTTTCGGTTACCAAAAATATGTTCCATGGTTTGCTTAGGGCAAGTTCCTGTGGCCCTTGAGACTTGGTAGGAAGAACTGGTCTGTTTAGATTTACCAAGATCCTATATCGAAGCTTGGGCCAGTCTATCTATACCCTTAGTAGCAGTAATTTTCTGCTCTTTGCACTGGGTGCTGTGCCAGCCCTTGGGATCCTTGGTAGTGTCTCTTCAGTGTTTAGAGTGGGTGGCTGGATGGGGAAGGCCGTTTAGGTTGAGCGTACAGGACTGGGTGCTTCTCAGTGGGGTGAGAAGTAGTCCATTGTATTATGCAGCAGCTTTACTTGGAAGGTGAGTATGGAGCGGTTTGATGCCTTTTTCAGTTGGAGGTCGTGTGCAGAAAAATCACTGAGTCTAAATAAAAGAGACTTGAAGTAGAATAAGCAAAAGTTTATTAGGACGTGATTGGCTTGGCTCCACTCTAGTTGTTCATTGCAGATGAACGCACATTTATGTAATTCCCAATTTTGGAAATATTAAAATACTAGATACAAAAGTATTAAACACAGAAGAATTCAACATCTGTTTAGTTTATATAATTGAATGACAGTGATTGAATAGTTTCTTTAAAATGTGGTTACAGTCTTAGCCTTTTGAATAATTACAATTTGTTTGGACGGATTAAATAAGAAAACTAGTACACAAATGATTGTAAATTGGTGAGAAAATTACTGCTTTAGTGGTTTAAGATTGTCATAGACTTGTATTTTATTAGTCTAATGTCTCAGATGAAAAATATTTCAAAGAATTATCAAAAAAAGCATTTCAACAAGTTATCTGCAGAATAATTACTTGGTAAAATCTATTGAATATTGGGCCTGGCAAATTTATTCACCAACTGAAATATTTTCTGACGTGAGTTTTTTGTTTATATTGAAATGGTTTCGTTGCCCTTACAGACCCCATTATTGATATTCGTAAGTGCATTTTCCTGTGCCTCAGCCTGAATTCCACTTTCCTGGGCTGGTATCTCAGAAAGCAGAATGCTGATATTTCAGAGCATATGCAGTCCATTGTGAAATGACACTAAAGCTAGTCCTTTATTCCATCTTCAGACTTAAAGTTTCTAATTTTATGTGGGGTAAAAGAGGAAATGTGAATTATATAAACTTAAAGTATAATTATGATATCTTAAAAATTATAATACAAGTATTAAAAATTTGGTTATAAGCTACAAAATTTTGGAAAATTATTATCATGAAATCAATTGTCCTCCCCCCTACTTCCATAAAAGCATTTTTTTCCTTTGATTTCTTCCACGTTTTTCCTTTGTTTCATTTTATTTATTTTTTTATTTATTCACTTTACATCCTGCTCACTGCCTTCCTCCTGGTCACCTCCTCCATCAGGCCTTCCCTCCATGCCTCCCACCCCTTTTCTTCTGAGCAGATGGGGGCCCTCTTCAGTATCCTCCCACTCTGGTACATCAAGTTTCTGTGGGACTAGGTGCATCTTCTCCCACTGAGGCCAGACAAGGCAGCCCAGCTATAAGAACATAACCCACGGACAGACAACAGCTCTTGGGATAGTTCCTACTCCAGTTGTTCAGGACCCACATGAAGACCACATGTGTGTGTGTGTGGGGGGGTGGTGGCTAGGTCCAGCACTTAAGGCCATTTTGTTCTATGATGTGAAATTAATATTCATGAATGTGATCACAGTTTCAAAAGGAGACAATGAAGAAACAAGATAATGAGAAAAACAAAAATTAAAAAAATAAGATTTTGGGGTGGAGAGATGGCTCATCGGTTAAGAGCAGCAGTTAAGAACTCAGAGGTCCTGAGTTCAATTCCCAGCAGCCACATGGTGGTTCACAGGCATCTGTAATGGAATCTGATGCCCTCTTCTGGAGTGTCTGATTACAGCTACAGTGTACTCACAAAATAAATTAAAAAACTAAATTAAGATTTTGAGTAATATTAGATAAAAGTCAACTGAAGACCAGTAAATCAGTTTTCAAGAAAACCAGACAACTTTTGTTATTTAACTTTGTGTCCAATAACTCCATCAAACTTAAAGTTAATCCTTTGTTTTAAAAATACCAGGAATTGCTCAGGAAGGATCCTTTCTAATATAAATTTTAAAATCAATACTTTGTATTTATTCTTTGAGAATCTCATTTATGTGTACAATGTGTTTTGATCAAATCCCCTCCTACATTCTAACTTCTTCAGCACCCCTCCCCCATCTTCTTCCACCTCATTTCCATAACTTGCTGACTCCAGTTAGTACTGTCCTTATATTTATGGGCATGACCCTTCACTGGAATATAGGCAACCTATATGGAACAGTATAGCTCCTAAACTGGACATGGGGCCTTGTGAGCCCCTCCCCAATCCATGCTAGAATTTTGACTGTCTTGACATGTAGCCAGATCTGCTGTGAGTAGCCATGCCATGTCCTGAAGGTATGATTTTACAGCATCATTCTCAGGGCCTTCTGTTCTTCCTGCCTCTTCCTCTGTGATATTCGCTGAGCCTTTCCTGGTGGGTGAGAGGTAGATGTTCCATTTAGAACTGAGCACAGAGCTAAATTTTGATACAAAATCTTGGGTGCTGTTTAAGTTTCTTAACATTCTTACCACTGTATGTTAATTATACAAAATAATGGAATTCATTATGATTTTATATATGTATATATATGGTACTTCGATCATATTTACTGTCTTTTTACACACAAATACTCACGTTTGCTGGTCTTAGTCAATAGACAATATTCTATAACTTTTTGGGAGAGGTTTGCTTGTGTCTGTTTTCTAAATATTTTAAAAACATACCCTCACAAATGAAACATAAAACTTGTGTTTTTACCGTATTTCAACACACTCCAAGCTTTGTTCTTAAATAGAGAGTCTAGGTAGAATTGTGGCCTTTGGAGAGTTTACATTGTGGAAAGAGTAGCTTTTTAACAGGCTCTGAACCCAGGCTAATCACTCTTCTAGAGCACTGTCGAGTTCAGAATTATAGGTCCCTTCTCGAAACTCAATCTTCTCCCAAGTGCATTTGGTTTTGTACTTTTTTTCGTTATTTATTGTGGAACTCTGTCTATGAATTAGCTTTAATTTGTAAGATGCTTGCACAGTGTAGTTATGGTGAGCAATTCACACTGCTTCATTCAAATTCTGGCCTTTTTCTCCCTGTATAAGTACTTTTTGACTTAAAGATGTTACAGGATGTTGTTTTATAGTTTAAAAACTAAGTTTTACTGAAAGAAAAAAGGCACATGATCATCTCATTAGACAATGAAAAAGCCTTTGACAAAAAAACACCCAATACCCCTTCACAATAAAAGTCTTGGAGAGATCAGAGATACTAGGGATGTAACTAAGCATAATAAAGACAATTTAGAGCAGGCCTATAGCTGACATCAGATTAAATAGAGAAACTTAAAGCAGTTCCACTAAAATCAGGAATAAGACAAGGCTATGCCCCTCTTATTGATTCAATATAGTATTTGAAGTTCTAACTAGAAGAATAAAACAACCAAAAGCGATCAAGGGGATGCAGATTGGACAGGAAGAATTCATAATATCATTATTTGCAGATGATATGATAGTATACTTAAGTGACCCCCAAAATTCTACCAGGAAACACTTAGAGCTGACAAACTCCCTTCATCGAAGTGGTTAGATATAAGATTCACTAAAAAAAAAAAAAAAAGAAAAAAAAAAAAGGACTCTCCTATATACAAACGACAAACAGGCTGAAAAGGAACCAGGGAAACAACACCTTTTACAATAGCCACAATAATATAAAATATCTTAGGGTAACTCTAACCTAGCAAGTAAAAGACCTGTATGATAAGACTTAAAGTCTTTGAAGAAGAAAATGAGAGAAGATATCAGAAGATAGAAAGATTTTTCCATACTCATGGATTAACATAGTAAAAATGGCCATCCTAGCAAAAGCAGTCTATGAATTCAGTGCATTCCCCATCAAAATTCCAACACAATTTTTTTAGATACCTTGAAAGAACAATATGCAATTTCATTTGGAAAAACAAAAAACCTAGGATAGCTAAAATAATCTTGTACAATAAAAGAAATTCTGGAGGTATCACAATTCCTTATCTCAAGCTGTTTTTATTAGCATAGAAACACACATATTGATCAACAGAATTGAAGATTGACACCTATGGACACCCGATTTTTGATAAAGAAAGACAAATTAATATACAATGGAAAAAAGGGAAGCATCTTCAACCAGAAGGTTTAGCTGGATGTTGATATTTACAAGAGTGCAAAGAAAATTGGCAATCGATCAGTCTCAAGACCCAGCTATATCACTCCTGGACATCTTCCTAAAGGACGCCTAGCCTATCACAAGGACACCTGCTCAACTGTGTTCATAGCAGCTATATTCATAATAGTCAGAAGCTGGAAACAACCTAGTTGTCCCTCAACTGACGAATGGATAAAACAAAATGTGATTTGTTTACACAGTGGAGTATTACTCAGCTGTTAACATCATGACATCATGACATTTGCAGGCAAATGGATGGAACTAGAAAATTCATCCCGAGTGAGGTAACCCAAACCCAGAAAAAAAATACATGGTATATACTCACTTATAAGTAGATTTGAACTGTAAAGACTTTAAGTCTTATCATACAGGTCTTTTACTTGATAGGTTAGAGTTACCCTAAGATATTTTAAAGAAAATCATACTACAGTCCACAGACCCAGAGAGGCCAAGCAACAAGGAGGGCTTAAGGGGTGCATGGAAAGGAGCTCCTAGGGAAGGGGAAATGAAAGAGATTTCTGCAGGTGAAGTGGGGCTGAGTGGGTTTGGGAACAGGAAGGATCAGATGGGGAAGGCAGGGAGGGAGAGCGATGGTTGAGGAGACAGCAGTTTGATTGTATTCTGGCTGTCCTAGTTACTGTTGTGTTGCTGCAAAGAGATACCTTGACCAGAGCAATTCTTATAAAAGAAGCTAATTGGAGCTTCCTTACAGTGTTAGAGGGTTAGTCCGGGTTCATCACTGTGCTAGAACCATTTGAGAGATTTACAATCCTCCTTCACAGGCAGCAGACAGAGAAAGAGACTAGGCCCACCCACGGTGACACACCTACTCTAGCATGGACACACCTTCCAGTCTTTGCCAAACAGTTCAGCTCCCTGGTGAGGTAGCCATTCAGATAAATGAACCTATTGGAAGCCATTCTCATTTAAATCACCTTACCAGCCATAGTGAGATTTTAAAAAAATATTTGGAATGAATTTTATTTTACTTGTTTCATGTTTTACTGAAGGATCTAGGCAGTGCAGGAAGTCTCTTTCTGTTTTATATATTAATTATTAATTAATTTGTAAAAATTGCTGGGAATTGTGGCCTAAAAGTAGAGAAACCTTTCATCCACTTATCTACTTCTGGTGTAGGTAGGTTTTTGATTCCCTTAAGTGAATGTAATGTGAAATTACTTTATTAGTATCATTATTCAGTAGACATGGAACCTGCTTTAATCTAAGATTAGATATTAAATATAGTTTATATTATAGCTAAGGTTAAAATAGACCAAAAGAATGGTCTTTATATGACAGTATGCAGTAAACATGCTTTCTCAGCTGGCATTGAGGCCTGTGTCTTCCAGGCATTAGAGATGCAAACATTTGTAATATCAAGGTTAGAGTAGCTATCTCCTGTTTCTTCGTGGGAAGCTCAGTAAACTGGTTTTACTGACTAATTTGTTTGTGTTTATAACTGACATGTTACTTTTGCTGAATGAGTGTAACTTAGCAGGAGCTTTGGCTCTGAGAAAACATTATGAATTTTGCAATTTACCTCACTACTTCCACCCTACCATGAGTTTGTATCCATCTTTCTGTCTTGTATTCTTTTTTTTTTTCTTCACAAAGATAATATTTTGAACTTTGAGGAATTCAAAGGCTAGTGATTTTGACCAGGAACTAAGATGAAGGATATAAGTTATTCTCTAAGTATTTGGTGGCTGTGCAGGTAGATTACAGGGGAACACTAATTGGAGTATAGAAACTAAAGGTAAAGAGATGTGGAGAGCCGTGCCGCGAGCAATTGCTGAGGAGAGCCATGTGTGCCTCGAGCAATCGCCATTATAAGATGGTGCTGGCCTCCGCTGTGCCTAACTAGTAAACAAGCCTTGTACGCAGGCGCGAGAGTGAACTCACGCCTAGTCACTGCCCATCTCGCGGTGTAGTAATGGGGTGATGGGCAGCAATGAATCAGGAGCTGTCAAGCCACATCAGGTGCTGAAACGTCATGCTGCGGGCTATATAAGCAGCACCATTTTCCCGGTTCCGGGTCTTCCTGAGAAGTAAGCAATAAAGCTTGGCCGCAGAAGATTCCGGTTGTCCTGAGTGTGTTCTTGCCGGCGGGGACAAAAGCTCGGGATAAAGAGATTATACTTTTCCACAGGAAAAAGCATAAATGGTGGGTTATAAAAGCAGAGACACTATATGCTTAGGATTTTATTTGCTAAATGTTTATAAATATTTGTTTGGTTCAGTATAAAAATGTATATTTTTATTCATACAGCATATAAATAAACACAGAATTTTTAGTTAAGCATGAAACATATCTGTAATCCTAGCACTTCAGTGGCTGAGGCAGGAGGATCTCCAGTTTGAAGATCCTGGGATCTTGTCTCAAAGAAACAAACAGATGCACAATTCTGTTTTCATTATTCTAATCATCATCTAACAGTGTTTCAAACATACTTTATATTTACAAACAGAGTGTTACTTTAGGTTAAGATTACTTTAAAAAAAAAGCCTCCAAAATAAATATTTGTATTCTTTTAATTTGGAAGTTTGTCTTTCCTCTTCCTTTTCCTAGAAACTTCTCTATAGCAAAGGATCTGTTAGTTAGTTTGTTGGAACAATGTCTCACTGGTTAGCACTAGCTGGCTTAGCTTGATACATAGACCAAGTTAGCCTCAAGCTTGCAGCAGTCCTCTTTTCTATGTGCTAGAATTACATGTGTGAGTCACCACACTCTCCTAAAAACATTCTTATTTATTTATTTATTTATTTATTTATTGGTTTTTTGAGACAGGGTTTCTCTGTGTAGCCCTGGTACTTTGTAGACCAGGCTGGCCTCGAACTCAGAAATCCGCCTGCCTCTGCCTCCTGAGTGCTGGGATTAAAGGCGTGCGCTACCATGCCCAGCTTTCTTAAAACATTCTTAATAATTCACTTAGCTTCCCTTTCAGTGAAATGCATTTATTGATGCATGAAAAAAAGAAGTAAGAATGAAAGGAAAGGACATGATTGCTCCTAGATATAGTGAAGGAGAAAGTTTATTATAGAGATGTGGGAGAGCATTGCCAGGGCCAGACACATCTGGGAAAGTTCAGAGTACTCATGACTCTGAACCTTGTGGGGAGAGCGGGAGGGAGAGAGGAGAACCAAGTATGGCAGCCAGGAGACCAAAGGTACAAAAAGGGACAGGTAACCAAAATGTCTGAATTATATAGGGAAGAGCCTCTGGGGGAAGAGCAGCTGGGTTGGAAAGTATAGGGTAGAAGGTGTGGTTTGTCAGCCATACCGTGTGACATGTAGAGACTGAGAGATGCTAGGAGAACCTGGTGACCAGGTCTGTTTTGCTGTGTTAAATAGGCATCTCAGCAGCTTGTCCTGGGTTTGAAACTTAACAATTGATCTTTTGCTGAACTTCAGATTCTGTGATTTATAGAGAAAAGACAGTGTTTCATAAAACCCTGTCTCGGTGTTTGGAGAGGGTGTGATGTGGGGTTGGGGAGTCTCTTTATGTGAAAAACTTTCAAAGCTTAAGATGGAAAGTGAACCAGTATTTTCCTTTTTCATTTCTCATCTTGTATGCTCATTTCATGGCTAGAGAACTGTTGTCCATTTAAGGCCTAAGCAGTGTGGTGAGTCAGTTTCCTTTCCTGTGCTACTGTGGGGCCTTCTGGGGGAATTGGACAGAGACATTTTGTCCTTCATTAGAAAGCCACAAAGGCAGTCCCCAGCCAATTAGATTCGGTTGTTTTTTTTTTTTTTTTTTTTTTTGAGACAGGGTTTCTCTGTGTAACCCTAGCTGTCCTGGAACTCACTTTGTAGACCAGGCTGGCCTCGAACCCAGAAATCCACCTGCTTCTGCCTCCCAAGTGCTGGGATTAAAGGCGTGCGCCACCAGTCCGGCTTTTTTTTTCTTCAGCTTTTAAAACGAAACTTTCTGATATTCTCTAGAGCTGATAAAAAGGAATGAGCGCGTCTCACACAGCTTTTGATATGGCTTTATGAAAAGGTGTAAGAAAGTGAAGCTATGTTGTAGCTGTTGATGACAAGGCCATGAAGAGGCAAGGATGTCAGTGATGCAATGAAAAGACAAGTGGAATTCATTAGTTGATTTTGAGCCAAGGTATGAAACTATGAATTTTATCCCTGACTATCCAAGAAGAAAAGTTAGAGGGTATTTTTATCCTGATGTTAATCTAATGATAAAAATCAATGGACACTTTGAGAACACAGCCAAAACAGTACCTTATGAACCACAAAAATAGTTTGTATAAATTGTTGACATGTATATTGTGCTATGTGATACTGCGGAAACCCATTCACCACTGGATTTTCCTGGCGTTTCTATACAGTCCTGCCTCCCTTCCTCATTGTGCTTATGGAGAGAGTGGTTATACTGAAGTAGAGTAGAGGCAGTATAATTAGTCTCTTTCCCCTATAATGAAATGGCACACAGTGAGTGACTTAAACAACAGATTAATTTCTTATAGTTCTAAAGCTTATCCAAGATCACCAAGGCACCAGCATAGCATAGTTATATCATAGTTATATCATAGCATAGCACAGTTATATCATAGTGAGGGTTTCCTCTTTTGTTTGCAGATACCATCTTCTTGCTGTGTTCTCGAGTGGCCTGCCTTTTGCAGATGTTGAATAAGCAAGGAAGCTTCAGTGGTTTTCCTTCGTATAAGTCCACGCTTTCTGTCAGGTTGAGAACCTGTTCTCTTGGCCTCATTAAACCTTAATTAGTAGAGCACACTGGTGCACACCTGTGATCTCAGCATTTGGCATGAGGATCTCTGCAAGCATGAGGTCAGCCTGCTCTAAGTAGTCAGTCTCAGGCCAGCCAGGGCTAAATAAGTCTCTGTTTAAACAGAAAAGAGAAAACAAAAAAACTTCAGGCAATACAATTCAGTTCAAAGGAGCCTTCACTTGCGCTCTCGCTCTCTCTCTCTCTCTCTCTCTCTCTCTCTCTCACACACACACACACACACACACACACACACACACATAAGAATAAGGGTGCTATTTTGATTCATTGTCATCCTTGTTTCTGTTTATGTCTATAGGATTTCAACATGCTGCTCCTTTCCCCGCACTCAGAATTCCAACTCTCTGTAGTGCACAGATTATAATTTCACTTCTTAGCTCCTTTCTGGTTTTTTTTTTTTCCCTTGAACTATCTTAGTAGGATTTTAGTGAGTTAAAGATCTCCATGGCTAAGTTTATTTTTCTTCTCTACATATTCTAATATGGAAACAGGAGCGGAGAATTGTAGCCTTTTTCCACCTGGCCTCTTTGTTCCCAGAAATAATGACTCTGAGACTTAATTATATATGAATAAATGCTTAGGCCATAAGCTTTGACTTGTTCCCCAGCTAGCTCCTAACTTAATTACCCATTTATTCTAGTCTATGCCTTTACACATGGTTGGTTTCCTCTCTTGCGGTTTTTGCTACTGTCTCCTCCAGAGTTTGGAGTAAATCTCTTGCACTTGACTCTTTTCCAGGACCCCCCCCCCCACCCTTGCTGGAACTTCCCACCTCCTATTTCCTGCTTCAGCTCATTAGCCAAGGGCCTTTTTTTTTGGACAGGTGATGCTTCCATACAGCTCACAAGAGATTCTCTCTCCACAGATTCTCTCTCTCCTCACACATAGTGTTCTAGACCTTTAAGAGGACCAGAGTTGAATCTCTTTTTTCTGTGTTTTCAGACACCACAAGTTTTGCCCTGAGCTTAACCAGGTCAGCTAGGACTATCCTGTGAGGGTAGGCATCACCTAGTATAGATAGCTAATCTATTGTTACCGCGTCAAGATTATAATTCCTGCTTGACTGGCTGTGGGAAAAGGAGGATATTCCTGTGAGCTATGAGTTAATTTCATCTAAATACCTGACTGGTGTTTTATTAGTTTAAAATGCTGGTCAGGTATAAACAGAAACAGTTTTTATCATAGAAAGGTAGACATTTTTGTCTACCTTCTTTTAGAACAAATTTAGTAAACGTTTACCATGTAAAACTTGCTTAAGTCCGAATTACTAGTTTCTTTCTTTATATCAGCAATACTCAGATGTTCCACCAACCATATGACTATCCTACACAGACTTTCGAGGCCAGCTAAGGTTCATTTGATCCCATCCAGGAAGACAAGATGGAAAGGGTATTCACTCCATACATTGGCTTCCTGTCTAAGGATCATAAAATATGGGTAAATATGTTGACACACATGGTGTATGGTTATTCTGTTTCTAGGACTTTCATGAGTCTTTGCTATAGGTCTGAAAGTTTTCACTCACCCAATTGTATCTTGGTATTTTCTTTTTAAACTAAAATAATAAATTTGTAAGAAACAAATTAGACCTTTGTTTGTATAAACTATAGTTTATACTCTTGACTTTTTAAAGCAAAAGCTAATGAATAATACTTCTATAGCATAATTTAAAAATTTTTTAAATTTGGAATCTATGACTGTTTCTAACCAGTATTGATCAGTTTATACTTTTATTGTCAAGGTTAAGAAATGCTCAGTAGATAATTAAAAATATTCGTCAGGCCTCTGACTTGATAGTTGGAGACATACTATAAATATAGAATAAATAATATTTGTAGCATAAATAATACTTTATTCTATATATCTTTATTAATGTGTCTGCAGCATGCTTGTCAGTTTAGGATCTCTACAGATGTTAATTGTGTTATGATATGATAAAATACTTGTTATTTAATCTCTGAAGTTTAGCTTACATTATCAGTGACTGTTCTAAAGCTCTTTTCCTTTTTCTTCTTTCTAAAATTTGATGATGTGCTAAATAAGCCGTGTTTAGATGTAAGCATGTACATTCTGTAGAGTATACATAGGTTCTGCTGACAGAACTAGAGTCCTATAAAAGTAGTGATGTGCCTGTCCACTCTCACCCAGCCATATGAAATACTTGATGTTATGTTTAGATAGTTAACCCTTTATTTTGCTGGTTTTATTGTAAATATCAAAAATACTTAGACACAGGTTTTGTATGGTTTCTATGTGGAAATGAACTGAAGGTAATTATGAAACAAAGACCTAGAATTCAGCCTGTGAGTGGGTAGCAATTGTTTAAGTGCAGAAGCCTCAGTGGATTGACCTTCAGTGTGGTTAGAATCAGAGTACCCCGTTATTGCAAACGCTTGATTTGGGGTATTAAACTTTCTAAGCTTACAGTCCGGGCAATTAACAGTCATAAAATACAAAAAAACTTACAATGCATCCTTTCTTTTATCCCAGTCCTTTGTCATTCAAAATCTACTTTTTGTCATTACAATTTTGTAATTGTTTTGCAAAAACTTTAAAATTGTTTATTGAAATAAATTAATTTTATATAAATGTAAACAAACATTAATTCTTTTGGGACCGGCTCCCTTCACAAGAATTTATTTTTAAAAAAGTATTGAGTAGCATTGCACTGTATAGCCATGCCATGATTTGTCTGTTAGCAGTTTACAAACATCTCAGGAAGTCTTTTGTACACATTTGTCATTACTTCTTTTGGATAAATACCTAGGAGTATCTGTTGTTGGTGATTTTTTAGGGATATCTGCTATTTATGTTTTAAGAAATAGTCACAAGTTTTAAATTAGTTGTGCCACTTTACTGTATATAGCATATATACATATACATATACATATATATATATGTACACACATATACATATACAATTGTTAGTCTTTTAATTCTAGACAATCCAGTGGGTGTACATAGTGACTGTCTTAGTTTGATTTAATTTGTATTTTCTCGAGAACATTGATTTTTTTTTTTCTGATTTTTAAATTTTGGCTACTAGTTCAGCTTCTTTTGAGAATGGCTGTTTAATCTTTTGACATTTATTTAAATTAGATAATTTTGTGTCTCACTCAATGATAAGAATTTTTTAGATATTCTGGGTACATGAGATAATATATGTATTTGTACAAGTATATGCAACAACAGTTTTCTGTATGTATGATGTATATGTTCATGTGGTTGTATGTGTTTGTGTGCATATATAAATAACAGCAGTAAATGTTGGCGGTCTTCCTTAGTAACCCTTCCCATCTTATTTTTTGTTTCATTGAGATTCTTGAACTTATATGTTTTTGGTCATAATTGTAGTCTTGGGCTATTTCTCCAGATAAATTTTACTATAATAGTTTGGAACTCCAAACTTCATGTATTTTAGTCAATTTGGTATTGTCCTACAGGTGTTAATATTTGTTTATGTCTTAATATTTTTTTACTTGGCATGATGAGCTGTTTCTCTGGACAATGGCAGGCCAAAGCCAACCATCTAATTGTTTGTATCAGTTATTTTGCCATACTTGTAAGATAAGTAATAGAGACAGCAATGGAAACTAATAGATTTTGCTACATTGATTTTTATCTATTCTGCACATAGATAACTCACAGATTTTTCTCCAATATTTTTGTTTCTTCAATAAAAAATGCTGGGGCCCTGATTCTTTTCTCTTTGACACCATTCCATTTTGTTTTTGAGACTATTAACACTCTGTTGCTGTGACAAATACCACAAGCGAGAGACATCTTACAGAAGGAAGGGATCTTTAGACTTGCAGTTCCAGAGAAGAGCCACTGTGGCTGGTAGGTGGCAGGCAGCAAGCAGCAGACATAGAGGTTGGAATAGAAGCTGAGGGCTCACATCTTGAACTGCTTGAAAAGGTGGGGAGAAGGGGAAGGGAGAGAGAGAGGGACGGAGGGTTTTATTCTTTCATTATCAATTATATTTTTATGGACTTATATACCACAAAAAGAAAAGAATATGATGTATTTGAAACTAGAACAGAAATAGCTTTACATTGTCTTTAATGACTCATGCCATGTAGCCTTTTTGCATGTTAGCTTTCCTCGTAACTCAGTATTACCCTTTCTTGATCTTCTTTCTAAATATAATACTATACCCAGACTCAGTTACCTTATGTAACATCCTTTCACACGGGCCTTAAATTTGTCTTCTGAAACTCCTTTCAGTGTAAGTAAGCTACATGACCCCTCTAGTTCTCAGATACTATAGATTCATGAACAGACAACAGAAGGAAAACTCATTAAGGTTTTAGGCCATACTCTCCGGAAAGGTAGAACAGAAGGAAAAAACCTTTTGGAAGACATTCTCATTCAAATCACCACAGATACTGTTCAGGTTTGTTTTATTATTGTTCGTTTTTTTTTTTCCTCCTCCTTCACTTTAGATTTTCTTTTCAATTAAAAATTTTCTCCTGAAAACTTTCATTTTCATTTATCTCAACCCATTTTACGTTTATTTCAGAGCAGTGTTATAACAACAGGTTATAGAAGCTGAAAGTTCTATCTAGTCTTGAATGCCTTGTATATGGAAAATGAACATTTTCTTAATACTTTGTATGTAAAGTACTTTTGGCTTGTGACTTTTAGGTTATTAATGTTATGGAGCGTAGATTCAGTATCTGTCTTAGTCCTCTGGATAATACTTTCTTTTAACAGACATTCAACTTGCTAGGGTTCAGCTCTTAAAACCTGTTTCATTTTGGTGGACAGCAGTTCCAGGATCAGTTCTGTTCTCCTAGCCTTTGCATAATAATGCTTAGTAAACACTTCCCGGTTCTGATCCTGGCACCTGGTGGTAAATTAGGTTACTAGTTAAAGGGAGTTAAAGTTTCAGGTAGGAGTTACTGTTGTGTCGGGTGTGGTGGTATAAACCTACAATGCCTGCATTTAGGAGGCAAGCTAAAACTGCATAGTGAAACACTTGTTTCCAAAAATTAATAAATAAACACAAAATGAAATTTTTTGTCATCGAATCTTAAAGAGATTATCCAGGATTAGCCATTTGAGCCCTTTGAAGTCAAAATTTGTTAATATCATATAGTATGACAATGATTCAGTTGGCCTTTGCTGGATGCAAACAGTTTCTAGGATATGGAAAAGATAAGGAGATGAGTTCTTCCAAGAGCTTTCAGGGGAATCATAGCACTGTTAACAACTGATTTGGCCTCAGCGAGTCCCATTGTGGACTTCTTGCATCTAGAACTTTTGAGAATTAATTTGTGTTGTTATAATAAGCTTTTCAGGTTTGTGGCAAGTGTTGTAGCAGTTATGACTTAAATGTAATATTTTCCATAAGCTCATATGTTTGAACACTTGATCCCAGTTGGTGGAAGATACTGAACCTTATGGACATGGTAATGGATAGTGGTTGGCTATTAGGAGTGAGACTTTGGGATTATAGGCTGGCCCTTGCTTCCAGGTCTGCTCTCTGCATCCTTTCTGCCATGACATAAACAATGTGCTCCAGTTCTCACTGTTAACAGCTACACACCCTTGAGTGATAATCCTTTCTGCTCATGATCAGCTACCTTCTGGACAGTGTGCCAAAGACAATGCTCTGTTGTTTCTGTCAGCTATGTTTGTCACAATGGTAAGAATAGCAACTACTGTAAGCAGAAATAGACACCAATGCACACTGCTACCTTGCAGCTTTGATCTGTATGTATGTATATATGCATGTATGTATGTATGTTTATATGCATGTATGTATATATGTATGTATCTCCCTATTGCCCCCCTCTCTAGTTCTCTGGTGGTTATTCTGTAATTTTTGTAAGTTCATAGAAAAATATCTCTAGGTTCATAGAACAATTCTTTTCCCTCTGGCATTCTCTCAACACTGTAGCCTGCAGGGCTACTTTTCCTGGTTCTCGTACACAGAAATATCAGGCTGGCTCAATGAAATTCTACCTAATTGGCACCAGCACACTATTTGTGACTAAAGCCTGCCCTAAGGGTAGAATGGTCAAAGGAAAGAGAACAGTATTAAGATAGACACTAATCCTCGTGTAGACTGCTTTGCCAAGTGTTTTCTCCATTATCTCCTGTAAGGCAAAGTGAACTGTGGACAGCTATGAAGTAATCTGAGGACAAAGCATGTCGAGACCTTAGTCGTTTTTGCCAGTGTCTTAGAGTTGTCTCTAACCTAATTCAAGAATAGTTTTAGGACACTCCCTTTATTGAACTTTGCCAGAGATTTCCACCCAACTTGTCAGAATAAATCTCTTTATGTTTCATAAGCTAGTTGAATTACCTAATAGCTATAGCATGACTGAAAATATCACTTCTGACTTTGGGTAATGCCCCCACACACTGCCCTCTACCATAAGAGGAGAGCTGACCTGCTGCAAATGTGGATATGCTGTGCATAGAAGTTTACTAATTTCCATTGCCACCATGACAAATGATCACAGATTAGATAGAAAATAAAGTACAAAATTGTTCTCCTACAACTCTGTAGGCCAAATGCATGACCTGTCTTAGCCGGGTGTTGCTAGTAAACACTCTGTGGGCTCTGGGTAGGAACTATGGCCTTTAGTTTCCCAGCTTCTAAAGGCCACTTACATTCTTTTGCTCCTACTCCCTCTTTTCATCTTCAAAGCTGCAAAAGGCAAGCCATGCCCTTTTTTATATAACTGTACCCTGATCTATCCACCTCTCGCCTTCACTAAGGACTGATTTAATTATGTTGAGCCCAGAGTTGTTTCTGCTAATGGCATTCCATTTTTCTTCATGATTATTATACAGTTAATTGAACCATGTCCTATGTCTTGTTGAGGTTTCTATGTACAGAATTGAAGAAGAGATATGAGTGGTATTATTGTGATTTGGTTTATGTGACACTAATACTTGAGCATTGGTCACTTCACCCAAGTGGCCATACTATAATGGTACTCACTTAGTTTAATTATTTGCTGAAATCTTCACTTTAACTTTTGATAATATATAGAGTTTGGGTTTTTTGTTTGTTTTGTTGTTGCTGTTGGATTGCTTTATTTTTGGTTTGGGGATGGTACTAGGAGTCAAAGCCAGGAATTGTGCCTGAACCTAGATAGAAATCTGAGAAGACAGAAAATTTCTGGTGATAGGAATTTCCTCTGTATTTAAAACCACAAACTTTATAAATGTCTTAAATGGTAATAAATAGTAATAAACATATATCTTAATCTAACCTATTTCTTTTAAATATTATTATAACTCAGAGACTGCATAGTCAAAGAACTGCTTGTTACCTAATATTCTAAATCATAACCAAGTTATAAATCCCCTGAAAAATACAACTATAGTAAAATTAAGTACTGTGAAAAAAAAAGAGTCTAAACTAAAACCTAAAATAAAGAAAAAAAAAAAAAAACCAACAAAAACAACTCTGCTGGGCACGGTGATTCATACCAGTATTCTCAGCACTAGCAGTCTTTGCCAAGGCCAAAGCCTTGAGCAATCGTACTGGATTGAGGCCAGCCATGGGTGAGCTGAAAGCCAGCCTGAGCCAAGAGTGAAATCCTGTCTAAAGAAAACTAAACAGCAAAATTCAGTGCAGCATGATTTGCTATAAACTTTATGTTGTTAATTAGAACGAGGCATATGAGACAAGTTGGCCAATTTCTGAGGTTTGGCTGAGAAGCACCAGTGCCTGGGTAAGTTTGCTTTTCAGACAGAACACTGAGTTCTGTGTCTTTAAAATTAACAGTGCAGTCATTGATTGCCCTCCAGCCCCAGTGATGACCATATGTTCAGAATAGTACTTTTAAGAAATGGAAAATAGTTAAGCATGTTTTAAAGATCTTATAAAGACATTTAAGAATTTTGTGGAAGTTTTTTCCACTTAGAAAAAATTGAAGTACAGTCTCCCCCAGATACTTATTTACTGTACCAGGGGTCACTCAACAAGTAGAACAGGGGAAAAGGAAACAACAGATACAGTTTTCCCAAAAGCATCAACCCTGATAAAATGAGAGTTCTCTAAAGATATGACCTCCCCACCCATCATGTTTAGACTGTTTTGTATGAGATTTGTATTGAACTTTGTTGCTTAGTTTTCACTGGTAAGTTTGACTCTTACTGTTATTTTTATCTTTCTGATTAGATTTTAAGAATTTATGTTAGTAACAAAGTATGAAAATTCATTAAAATATGAGTTCCCATTGCTTTTTTTTAAGGGGGGGGGATAAGAATATCTCAAACAGAGTTGGAACCTGTAATATCAGCAAACTTGCTTCTCTTCTCTTCTTGGACACTTTTAAGGTATCCTATTATTTGAAGATAATTATTTTGAAAAACATTTGTGGTGCAAAACCAAATGACTGCTCTGAGGTTGCTTAACCATTTCCTGTGACTCTGAGAAACTGGCTGCTTTCAGAATCACTGTGCTGAGTCTCGGGTGCAGTGAACTATTTCACTCTCATCTTCCTGTAAAGTTTACCCACACACATACATATTACACACACACATACACATATTACACACATACACACATACATATTACACACACACATATTACACACACACACACACCAACAACTAAAGAAAAAGAGGCTAGGAATTTGAAAGAGAGTTGAGGGTGATACATAGGAAGGTTTGGAGGGAATAATGGGAAGGGGAGAATAATGTAATTATAATCTCAAAAATAAAAATAATTATTTATAAAAATATGTTTTGTTTCTGTAATTCTTAGCAAATATCCTTCAACAAATGTAATTGTTTTATGCATGAAATTCTTAGGGCTCTCTTTGAAGGTATAGTTAAGATGCAAATGGTTGTTTTTTTTTATAACAGCACTTAGTTTTTTAACAACAAACTTGAAGTGTTAGTACGGGAGATACTGGGATATTTCTTTTTTCCTTCCTTTCTTTTCTTTCTTTGTTTTCTCTTCTTTTTCTTATCCTCCTCCTCCTGCTCTTCTTCCTCTTCCCCCTCCTCCTCCTTTTTTTTTTTTTTTTTTTTAAAGACAGTGTCTTTCTATATACCCCCACCCCCAAGCTGTCCTGGAATTTACTAGGTAGGCCAGGCTAGCCTCAAACTCAGAGATCTGCCTGCCTCTGCCTTTGCCTCCCAAGTGCTGGGGTTAGAGATGTGTGCCACCATACTCAACTCTATCTCTTAATTTTAATGAGAGAGGGAGAAAGTCCATCTTGCTGTTTCTGTTTGGTTAGTGAATTTAGTGGACAACATAAAGAAACATTTTTGAATATCTATGACTAAGAAATGAGATGTTATATAAATTCTGGTAGGGCCTGGAGAGATGGTTCAGCGGTTAAGAGCACTGACCACTTTTCCAGAGGTTCTGAGTTCAATTTCAAGCAACTACTTGGTGGCTCACAACTGTCTGTAATGGGATCCACTGCCGACAGCTATAGTGTACTCATACACATAAAATAAATAAATAAACAAACAAACAAATAAATAAATATTTTTAAAATTCTGGTAATAGTATATGATGCTAATCATTAAGAACTTGTTATGTAGTAGGTTGTATTCTGAACACTTTATGGCTTATATAACTTAGTGAGGTGGGTAGTTCTTTCCAGTGATTTTATATATTGTATATTTTATGTATGTGTGTGTGTGAGAGAGAGAGAGAGAGAGTATTATCTTCCTCCCTCCAACATAGATAATGTTATTGGTACTGCTTACAGATGAGCAAACTGAGCTTGAAGGGTTACCCAGGGTTACATAGGAGGTAGCAGAATGCCTGGTTCCTGAGAAGTTCTTAGCTCTCTGTTGTTTCTGTTGATCAGTCCAGTGTTATTGTATGAGAGAGCCCCTAGTTGCTCATCATCGTTTGTTGGGTGGTAAGGTATTTGTTGATAATGAAGTCATGTATATTAAACTTCTTAGGCTTAGAATGAAAGCCTAGATCTGTATACAGGAGTTTTTGTATGAAGAATGCAAACTGTTCTAATGACAAATGTTCTGTTTTTTTTTTTTTCCTTATGTTTCTGAACTGAGTCTGAAGTATCAGTAAGGCCCTGATGTTACTCAGTGTATTGCAATCTAAGATATTCCATGGAACTGTAGATCTGATATGTACAACGTGGTTTAAGTTTGGTCTTAGGAGATAAATTATTTTGTGAGAATAATTCAGAGGCATGTTGCTCACTGGTAGAACTTGAGTCCCTCAGAAAATAAGATCACTGAAATATTGGTGGTTATACTATATAAGAAGTAAGGGGTTATATGTTATTTTGTGAACGTTTCACAAAATTTATGACTTAAAACAACAACCATTTTATTTGCTAATTGTTTTTTTTAATTATTCTCTATTTTTTTTAACAGTCTAGACTTTATCCCTGTCCACCGTC
Organism: Mus musculus; assembly: GCF_000001635.26. Classification (NCBI taxonomy): domain Eukaryota; kingdom Metazoa; phylum Chordata; class Mammalia; order Rodentia; family Muridae; genus Mus; species Mus musculus. The sequence goes on along the minus strand of NC_000083.6, from coordinate 17,598,251 downwards.
TGACTGTCCCACATCTCACACCTTTTCCTCCCATCTCCAAGAGGTTGTCCCCACTTTACCCCCCCCCCTCCCACTCCACTAGACCTCCCAACTTTCTGGGGTTAGGTGCATCTTCTCTGACTTGAGTGCAGACCTGGCAGTCCTCTACTGTACATGTGCTGGGGGCCTCGTATCAGCTGGTGTATGCTACCTGGTTGGTGGATCAGTGTCTGAGAGATCCTAGGGATTCATGTTAGTTGAGATTGCTGGTCTTCCTATAGGATCCCTCTCCTCCTCAGCTTCTTCCAGCTTTTCCCTAATTCAACCACAGAAGCCACCAGCTTCTGTCCATTGGTTAGGTGTAAATATCTGCATCTGACTCTTTCAGCTGCTTGTTGGGCCTTTTGGAGGGCAGTCATGATAGGCTCCTGTTTGTAAGCACACCATGGCATCACTAATAGTGTCAGACCTTGGGGCCCCCTTGAGCTGGATCCCAATTTGGGCCTGTTGCTGCACCTCCTTTGCCTCAGGCTCTTCAACATTTTTGTCCCTGCAGTTTTTTGAGACAAGAACAATTCTGGTCAGAGTTTTTGCTAATTGTTCTTTAGGTCAATAATTTGAATTAGGTTTAGGTGAACGTGTCTTCTTTCTTGCCTGAAGTTACTTAAGAGCAGTCATTGTCTGTTGCGCTTCTAAGATAGCTTTACTCATGCGTCTGGCAGTGGATGCTGGCTGTTGGCTGTATGTTTTTAATGTGGTTACCCACCCACAAGGAAGCTAGCTTGGATTTTCTCTAACAGCGCTGTTAGAGTAATAATGAATAGTAAAGTTTACACAGCCTACCAAGGCCCAGCATTAAATATTCTGGCAAACCTTTTTGCTTCATTTCATTGATTAAACCAAGTTACAAGGACAGTAGAAATTTACATAGTAAAGGTAAAATTACACTTCCTAAGACGAGGTCCCTGGTATCCAAGTTTCCTGATTTCTTTCTAGGCTGACAATTTATGTCTTTTTATTAACTTTCTATCTTTCTCTCTTTCTCTCTTTCTCTCTTTCTCTCTTTCTCTCTTTCTCTTTCTTTCTTTCTTTCTTTCTTTCTTTCTTTCTTTCTTTCTTTCTTCCTTCCTTCCTTCCTTCCTTCCTTCCTTCCTTCCTTCCTTTCTTTTCTTTGTTTTTTTGAGACAGGGTTTCTCTGTATAGCCTTGGTTGTCCTGGAACTCACTTTGAAGACCAGGCTGGCCTCGAACTCAGAAATCCACCTGCTTTCTTTCTATATTAGCATATTTAAAACATTATTTGTGGGCTGGAGAGATGGCTCAGTGGTTAAGAGCACTGACAGTTCTACCAAAGGTCCCGAGTTCAAATTCTGGCAACCACATGATGGCTCACAACCATTTATAATGAGATCTGATGCCCTCTTCTGGTGTGTCTGAAAACAGCTACAGTGTACTTACATATAATAAATAAATAAATCTTTAAAACATTTGTATATGTGTGAAAGTTTATTCCACTTACATATAAAAGGAAAATCGGGTAATAAAAATACCCATCATAACCAAACCCCATCTCTTAGGAATAATCACTGTTTATGTATGTTTTTGTCTACGTTGTATCCTATTGGGTCAAGTTGATTTAAATTTCTGTAACATACTTTTCTTTCTTTAAACCTTATTTATTATTTATTCAGATACCTTTCTGCATTTGAGGTAAATATATATTATCTATATAATACTGTATTAAATATGAACATACTCATCTGCTACTCTACCAAAGGTTAATAGATTTCTGGCAACTTGTTTCTTAGTGTGGTATTGGAAGGTGATGGAACCTTTAAGAAGTAGGTCTTTGGAAGGTGATCGAGGGCACCGTCCTTGAAGGAAATAATGTATTTTTCCTGGAACCCTGAGTTAGCAGTGCAGAGAGGGTTGTTACAGAACCAGACACTTCCTTGCTTTGGCTGGCTTCCTGTCTTCCCTGTGTTGCTGCCATTTTGATGTTATCCAGCATGAGGTGATTCACATAATCAGAGCTACATGCTCTCTGGATTCAGCAAGATACAAAACTGTTAGCTAAGTATATCACTTTTCTTTATAAGTACCCCAAATATTAATAGTAAGAATAAATAGGTAGAATATAAATCATTTACCATTTTTTTGCTTTATAAAAAGAATACAGCAATAAACATTCACTTAAATTTTTTTATTACATTTACTTATTGTCTGTTGGACATTTACTTATTGTCTGTTGGTTGGAGCTTCATGTGGAAGTCAGAGAACAGCTGTGTCAATTGGTTTGGTTCAGTCCCTCTACCATGTGGGACGCAAGGAGCAAACTCAGGTCATCAGGTTTGGTTGCAAGTGCCTTCACTACTGAGTTACCTCACCAGCCTCTAGATGTATTTTAAAAGTTTACTTACTATCATTTTGTTTGTGTGAAAGTGTGAGCATTGCGTATGATATGTGTGTGAATGCAGCTGGGCATGCACCCCAGTGTCAGTGTGGAGTTTAGAGGACAGGTTGAGGACTCACTGATGATCTCTGTCCTCTACTGAGGCAGACTCTGTTGGGCTGTGTAGTATAGGCTAGCTGACCCACCAGCTTCTGGTAGATTTATCTACCTGCCACAGATGTGCCACTGTACCCATCTTTTTGTACCCACTGAATCCTATAGGTTCTGGGGATTAACCAGGTTGGCATGCTTGTTCAGCAAGCATTATTACACACTGAGCCAGCCATCTTGGAGGCTTTTTAAAAGTTATGTATCATTTCTTTGTGTGTTTGTAATGTATAGCCCTGTGTAATTGATACTTTTCTTTGGTGGACTTGGTGAAAAACATTTTAGACCTTGATAGGTATTGATGAGATGAATTTAAGAATCCTCTGGTATAAGCTCATCAATAGGTGTAACTTAGCCAAGCTGAGTTTTTTGTGTTGAGAGCATGTTAAAGAGAAGTTTTGAAAAGCTAGTGAAACTTTACCCTTTCTTAGAAATGGGAACAAAACACTCATAGAAGGAGTTACAGAGACAAAATTTGGAGCTGTGACGAAAGGATGGACCATCTAGTGATTGCCATATGCAGGGATCCATCCCATAATCAGCTTCCAAATGCTGACACCATTGCATACACTAGCAAGATTTCACTGAAAGGACCCAGATATAGCTCTCTCTTGTGAGACTATGCCGGGGCCTAGCAAACACAGAAGTAGATGATCACAGTCAGCTATTGGATGGATCACAGGGCTCCCAATGGAGGAGCTAGAGAAAGTAGCCAAGGAGCTAAAGGGATCTGCAACCCTATAGGTGGAACAACAATATGAACTAACCAGTACCCGGGAGCTCTTGTCTTTAGCTGCATATGTATCAAAAGATGGCCTAGTCGGCCATCACTGCAAAGAGAGGCCCATTGGACTTGCAAACTTTATATGTCCCAGTACAGGGGAACGCCAGGGCCAAAAAGGGGGAGTGGGTGGGTAGGGGATTGGGGGTGGGTGGGTATGGGGGACCTTTGGGATAGCATTGAAAATGTAAACAAGGAAAATACCTAATTTAAAAAAGAAAGAAAGAAAGAAAAGCTAGTGAAAATGTAAACTATAAAGAAAAAAATCTTCTCTTAACATTTTATTTATAGATTAAAATATACAGACATAGTTGCTATGTTGGCTAATTGGCTAAACTTTCGTTTTGTATATGGATCTGTTGGTGGCTGTTTGTCCAGGAAGAGAACTTTCTTCCTTTTTCTATAGGAAATTATTTTTTCATTTTTTTTCTCTTCTGTCAGTTTCTGTTAAGGACTGCAATATGCTGCTTATGTTTCTTGCCTCTATCCTTGATTTTTTATGTTCACTTTGTAGAGCTTCCAGACACGGATTCTTTGTGTCCTGCAGTTCTCTTACAGACTTTCTTTTTTTCATCTCAAATGCTTTCCAACATTGGTGCTTAAAACATGTTTCGTAGCTGCAAAGTTAAACCAACTAGGAATTCATCTTTGTGTTTCTCTCTCTAGTATAGAAGTATTAATTTTTGCCCATAGTGTACAAAACTACAGAAAATAGAAATTGTAAATAGGCTCTTCATATAATACAATAGTTAATTTGCAAATGGTAGAAACTTTATTGAATCAATATATCAGATTGGTAAATTATACTTGGTGTCTGTGTAATGTTTCCCTATAGGTTATTTTAACCAGAAAAGTCTGAAAAGTAGGTAAAGTTAAATTGTCTTCTTACAAATTACAGTTGTAAAACTACAGCTGCAAATTACCTGTTTAGTTGTGTAAAGGCAAATGAGCTTAGCTTTAGGTACACCTGATCCCTAGGGTTTTTTGTTTGTTTGTTTGTTTTGGTTTTTTTTTTTGTTTTTTTTTTTTTTAACTGTAGCTGTCTTCAGACACACCAGAAGAGGACATCAGATCCCATTACAGATGGTTGTGAGCCACCATGTGGTTGCTGGGATTTGAACTCAGGACCTTTGGAAGAGCAGTCAGTGCTCTTAACCACTGAATTATCTCTCCAGCCCATATAAAATAAATAACACATTAAATAAACAAATAAATAAATAAAACATAAAATAAATAAGTAAATCTTTACCAAAAAAAAAAAAGATTTGGTATTAGAAGGAGCTTGCTATTGTCATAATTACGATGTGATCTCTATCAGGCCCCAAGTATCAGTAAATCTAGGTTCAGTCTTCGAAAAATTAATGCATAGACATGTGTCACCTTCAATAATTATGACTTAATTTTAATGTGTTGGGTGCTACTTTTATTTCAGGTGTTATTGCAGGCTTCTCCTCTTTTGGGCACAGCATTTAACAAGGCAAATGACCTGACTCTTTCCCTCAAAGAATTATCTGTGAGTGAAGCAAAATGTTTAAGTACAGTTCACATAGAAAAACTTCCTGTTCTACAGAGTAAACTAGTCCTTGGAATTTTATTAATTTTACTTCCTTCAATTTTTAAAGTATGCTCATTATGCTAGAACTAAATACAGTGTAGACTTGGAACTTATATTCTGCCCTAAACTCTAAAAGTTTAAATCTAAACCCTAAACTTGCCATATAGACAAGTTCCCTGTACAGTTTCCAGTGTCCCAGTTTGACAGGTGGTTTGTGGTGTGAATTGTGGGGAGGGAGGTGACTCATGATTCTGGAATGAATCTTTTGACTCTCCCTGTATCCTCCATAGAACACTGGGAGGACTGCGGGTATAATTAGCACTGCACATCTAATTATAAACAAAACTCCATGTACAGTGGTTACCAGGAAGTAAGCCCATGCTAGATAATCTTTCAAGTTGGCAGGACTAATTTAAAATAATAATGTGGTGTTTACTAAAAGTTAAGTTGCTTTTCCTTGATTGAGCAGAAGGTTTACTGTAAAGGTAAAGTGGATTATGTGACAGTACTATCTATGGAAATCATGGTTATCAACTTCTAGGGCCTATAACAGTTCTTTGCCATAGTATTTATACCCTTTTCTTCCTATGAACTATGTATTTTGTATTTTATGCTATGCTCATTTAGGCAGTAGAAGAGAACTGGTCACAGAAAGAAATTCTACAGTTAGTTGGATTGATTTTTAAAAGGAACCAGAGATATGAAAAAAATATTGGACTGGTATAACTGCTGAAGAAGGACGATTTATGGTATGAGGAGAGTAAGAGCTGGAGTAGGAAGCGAGGAGGGGCTGTGGCAGCCATGCACCCTGCAGAGACCTTCAGAGAAATCAATGTCTGGAACACCTATGGTCTCAGAGTCCATCGAGTGGATGAGCACTGTGCATGGCATGTGCTTCGTGAAATTCTAAAAGTTCAGCTGAAACAAGATCTGATTTAGTTAGCTTATGTATCAGCTTGGACAGTGTGTCTCTAAGATTCAGAGCAAAGATACTAGCTATGGAGATTATTACACATAGCTGTATCCTAAACTTCTGTGTAGGATGGTCATATATTTGCAAAATGGGCCTAAGAGTTGTGGTTACCAAATGAAGTAAGAATTTTAAAGCAGATGCATACAAAGGAGCCTGTCTTAGTTAGGGTATTACTGCTGTGAACAGACACCATGACCAAGGCAAGTCTTATAAAAAACATTTACTTGGGGATTACAGGTTCAGAGGTTCAGTCCATTATCAAGGTGGGAGCATGGCATTATCCAGGCAGGCATGATGCAGGAGGAGCTGAGAGTTCTACGTCTTCATCCAAAGATGGCTAGTGGAAGACTGACTTCCAGGCAACTAGGGTGAGGATCTTAAGCCCACACCCACAGTGACACACCTACTCCAACCAGGTCACATCTATTCCAACGAGGCCACACCTCCAAATGGTGCCACTCCCTGGCCCAAAAATATACAAACCATCACAAAGTCCCTTTCACTTTTCATATTCAAAACTACCCAGTTAAAATTTTTAAATGTACTGGAACACAGTTTCCTTTTACGGAATAAAAAGTTACAAAAGTTAAAATACAGAGATAGATGGAGAGAGTGGGAGATAGGAGGGTGGGAGGTGTACTTTCTTGGCTTGGGTGTATGGCAGTGCCACTAGCTGGTTCTGGTTGCCAGATGCTTTGAGAGAAGGGCAAATGCTGTCTCTGACCTAGAACTTCTGATTTGCCTTGTTGCTGCACAGTATTTGAGATGTTTGGACTTTTAGGTCAGTTTGTAGGATTTAGAAGCAAAGCCCTGCCTACCTTACCCCTCAGTGGCAATTTGCTCTGACTTCCTGTTGTTTTCTGTTTGGTATTTCACCGGTTTCTGCTCTTTCTTTATTTCCTCTTCTAATTACTAATATTTGATTTACTAGGTTTTTTGAGCTCCTTGGAATGAAAAGTTCTGTTAACTAGTTTTGAACATTTTTCTAGGCATTAAAAAAAAACTAGGAATTTTATGCTTTTATTGTTTGCTTTAAATGTTTTCTAAATTCCTTGTGGTATCTTTGACAAGTGATTGTTTGGAATTTTATTTTTCCAAATATCTAGAAATTTGCTGCTTGAGTTTTTGTTTCCATTATAAGATGTAGCTTAGTGGTAGAGCTTTTGCTTATTTAGCATTTATGAGGTTCTGTGTTTAATCCCTAACACCACCGCCACCACCACCACCACCACTACTGTTTCCACCAGCAATAATACCAAGTATATAGATTTCTGAAATGTACTGATACTTATTTTATTCCATCTTGCTAAGTGGTTCATGTGTATTCTGCATTTGTTTGCCTCAAAGTTCTGTAGAATTAGCTCAGTAGATGTCTGTCTTAGTCAGGGTTTCTATTCCTGCACAAACATCATGACCAAGAAGCAAGTTGGGGAGGAAAGGGTTTATTCGGCTTACACTTCCATACTGCTGTTCATCACCAAGGAAGTCAGGACTGGAACTCAGGCAGGTCAGGAAGCAGGAGCTGATGCAGAGGCCATGGAGGGATGTTCTTTACTGGCTTGCTTCACCTGGCTTGCTCAGTCTGCTCTCTTATAGAACCAAGACTACCAACCCAGAGATGGCCCCACCCACAAGGGGCCTTTCCCCCTTGATCACTAATTGAGAAAATGCCTTACAGCTGGATCTCATGGAGGCATTTCCTCAACTGAAGCTCCTTTCTCTGTGATAACTCCAGCTGTGTCAAGTTGACACAGAACTAGCCAGCACAGTGTCAGTTGAGTAGAATTAGCTAATAGCCCTGTGACTATACTTCTGTGACCTGTCTTCTTGCCCTGTGAATTATATAGTGATAGACTCTTCAGCCATGATGATTGATAATTCTTTTGCTGTTTGAATTTCATTTTCCTGATGGATTTGGGAACTCTGTATTTAAGTATACACATAACTAAGAAGGGCATGTAACATTATTGAATTTTAAGATTATAAAATTTCTATGCAGTTAACTTGTCAGTGTCTTTAAATTTAAAATATGCCTTACCAACAGCATTTAGTTGAATTTAGTTCCAAATTTAATGTTTAAAAGTACCTTAATTGTATATGAGGTTGAGCTTACCATTTTATCATATTTTAATTTACCCTTTACTTTTGTTTCTTATATTGCATTTTTTCCTCTTATTTCTCTTACATTGTATCTTTTGGGTCAATGAGCATTTTTTTAGTAACTTATTTTCTCTCTTTAGTATTTTCTAATTTTTTATTTTATATTATCTAATTTTAGTATTTTATATTTTTTGCTAACTATACATCTCATGGATTTTTTTTCCAGTTTTGTGCGGCCAATAGGATTCATTTTTAACTTACTGAAGTCTATGTACAGAGTACATTGAATAACTTCACATTTTACATTTAACCCTTTTTGTTTCCTGCTTCTTTTCTTGAAATAACTCATTTGTCCTCCTCATTTCACACTTGAATTCTTATTCAGCTTCTTCCACATTTCTGCCATCACCCCACTTCTTTTCCCAACATCCCTCTTGTAGCTTTTGTTTACATAGTTTACAAATATCTACAATGTTATTTCTTACTTTAAACATTTTCTTTAAGGAAATTATGGACAAATGTTATTTCTTCCTTCCGAGATATCTGATAGGTCTGATATTATTTTTGTTCATTTTAAGACGACTGCTCTAAAAGTCTTCTTATAGTATATAATTGCTTGAGATGAATTTTGTCAGCTTTTATCTATGTTGAAAGTGCTTACACACTATCCTTGTTTCTGAAGGATGTTGTAACTGTGGATGGGATGCAAAGTTGATATCATAGTTTTACTCTTAGCCTTAAAAATGCTGTACTATTTTCTGGCCCAACTGTTGATGTTAGTGTTGTTTTCCCTTAAAGATAGTGTGGCACTTTGAGGCTCCTTTAAAGTGTTTATGCTTCTCTTTGCTTTAGGAGTTTGGCTATGAAGTGTCTAGTACAATATTCTTTTTAATTTATTCTTGTGGATAATCTCAACATTTTGGGTTATTATTATTAAATTGGGAATTTTAACTATTCAAATATTTCTGTCTCATTTTCACATGTGTCTTCTGGGCTCTTGTTAACTTATTATAGTATTTGATATTAACCCACAAATACCTGATGTAGTATTCATTTTTCTTCAGCATTGCATCCCTTTGTTCCTTAAATTGGTAATTTTTAGTGGCCTGTCAAGATCATGTGGCTTTTTTCCCCACTATTTCCAGTTGCTGTTAAGTCTTATTCATTGATTTTCATTTTCATTTTAATTCTTGAACATTTCAGTACTACAGTTATCCAGTGGCCTAGTTTGACCTTCCCTAATTCTCCCTCCCCCTCCCCCTCTCCCCTCTCCCCTCTCCCCTCTCCCCTCTCCCCTCTCCCTCTCCTCCCTCTCCCTCTCCCTCTCCCTCTCCCTCTCCCTCTCCCTCTCCCTCTCCCTCTCCCTCTCCCTCTCCCTCTCCCTCTCCCTCTCCCTCTCCCTCTCCCTCTCCCTCTCCCTCTCCCTCTCCCTCTCCCTCTCCCTCTCCCTCTCCCTCTCCCTCTCCCTCTCCCTCTCCCTCTCCCTCTCCCTCTCCCTCTCCCTCTCCCTCTCCCTCTCCCTCTCCCTCTCCCTCTCCCTCTCCCTCTCCCTCTCCCTCTGTGTGTGTGTGTTAGATGAAGCAGATGTGTACATATGGGCATGTACAGAGGCCAGAGGAAGATGCTGTGTGTCCCCTGTTGCTTCCTACCTTGTTCCTTTCAGACAAGGTCCTTCATTGACCTGATGCCCACAGTTTTTGCTAGGCTCAGCCTGTCTTCTCTTCCTAGTGCTGGGGTTACAGGAATGTGAGTGACAGCCACCTATTTTACTTGGGTACTGGAGATTTAAACCCAGGTCTTCATGTTTTTGTAGCAAGTATTCTTACCCATTGACCATTTCCCTGTCCTCTGGTCCCTTTTATATAGTTTCAGTTTTTCTGGTAAAATTCTGTCTGTTCACATAGAATTATGTTTTACTTTTTAAAGCCCCTTTCCTTTATGTTTTGGGACATATTTACAGTAGCTGCATTAAAAGTTAAGTGTAGCAACTGACTTTTGATTTCTTATGAGTAATATTTTCTTGTGTAATTGAATGACCAGTGATTTTCTAATTACATTTGGACAATACTGAAGAAATAGTGTAGAGGGTTTGTTTGTTTGTTTGTTTGTCTTTTGTTTTGTTTTTTCCCTCTTGGAGTGTTGGTATTTTAAAGGAAGCTTAATTTCTGATCACCTGGTTATAGGCTTGGTTTTATCCTTGGACGATTCTCAGGTCTTGCTACCTGCTCAAGACTCATTTTCAAATTATTTTTCTTTTGTGGATTTCCATAGGGCTTATACAGTCGACCTTACTTGAGAATGTGACTTCTGTTCCCCAGTGTTTCAAATTGATGCCAGAGGTATTACCGGGTTCTTGCTGGGCCTCGGTTGTACTGTTGGCACTTCCCTACATTGCTTGACCTCTGGTACTTCTGTTTCCTTTCAGGGATATTGTTCCCTCTCTATTATGGGCCTGTGCTGCTGTGTGCTGCATTTGACAAAGGACTCTCAGGAAGTTCTGCACAAGCCTATGTGGCCCCTTGCACTTGGCTCCTTTTCTCTCTTGCTACAGTCTTTGTATGCCCGTCCTGTTCTCTTTGGACTCCAGCTTGCCATTCTGCTATTAGAAAATGGTCCCAAGGCCGAGAAGTAGAGTTATTTGGGGCTCAGTACTATGTAGAATAAAGGTCACAGTTTTGTCATTTAGATAGAGAAAGAATTCACCAAGAAAGGAAAATGCAGAAGTAGACCTTATTAGCTATACTGTGGTAGACTGCAGTGGACAAGACAGCAAAGAGAAACTGTCTAGAGGCACTTCAAGGGACTGCTTTTTACGGAAGTGAGGTTTCTGGTGGGCAGTCAAGCAGTGGTTCAACGGCAGTGTTCTGAAACACCTGCAGTAGGGGCTTATAGTAGTTATCAACAGTCTGGCCTGGAGGCAGTGATGGTCTTGCCCTGAGTCAGAAATGGATCAATATAATTACCTGTCCTAAATTTATATCCATATCCACTTCTTTTTTCTTTTAGAGGTCACATTCTTGATTTGTCTGTTGTCTAATATGTGAAAATACTTGTATCATTTGTGCAGATGATTAGGTATAATCTTGTACTAAATTAACTAAACTAAAACTGCATAATACCGCCCGGCGTGGTGGCACACACCTTTAATCCCAGCACTCGGGAGGCAGAGGCAGGCAGATTTCTGAGTTCGAGGCCAGCCTGGTCTACAAAGTGAGTTCCAGGACAACCAGGGCTATACAGAGAAACCCTGTCTCAAAAAACCCTCAAAAAACTAAAACAAAACTGCATAATACCATCAAGGTTTGTCTGATTTGCACAGCAATTTTAATGTGTTGAAATGAACTTTAACAAGAGTAGTTACATATACATATATATATATACACGTGTATATATATGTATGTACATATATATAGATATCCCTCCAACTCTTCCTCATTTTTTTTCCTTCTTTCTAAACGATCTTGCTGTGTTTCCTATGCTAACTTTCTATCCCTGGGGGATCTTCCTACCTCAGCCTTAGAAATAGCAAGACCAAGAAGTGTATGCCAGCCGCTGCCACTCAGCTTGGAAAAGTCAATCCTGGTTCCCCCATGGCAGAATAATTTCTCCATGATCTTCTTGCTTTATGTCTGCAGCCATATACTTTCTTTTCCATGAAAGAAGCACATTGGGTTAAAAGAACATTAATGGAGTTTCCAACTGGAGATAGTCTAGAATACATTATGTAAATGCTTTTCTGTTTACGGCATTTGGTTTTATATCAGTAGATCATGTGGGAGTGGTCTCAGAAGCAAAACAATGGCTATTTATTATTATAGCTTCATTTAAATATAGTGAGCCTTGTATCTTCCAGGAAAATTTGTTATAATTAGGTATTATGCTTTTGGGGGGACTTTATCATGTTAATTTAAAATACATACGATTTCATTATCCCAGAACATGAGATAGCCTTTTAAAGGGATTGTACTTACGGAAAGTTTGCTTCTTTTAACGCAAGTCTCTTGCTATGTTATTTATCATGGTTTGCACCTTTGTTAATCATTCTCTTGCGAGCAACACTCCTCTCTCCTCAAACACTTCCTTGGCCTCTTATTATATCCTCCTGCTTCTGAAGCTCAGGAGTCACGATTTGTTTCTTATTTGTTTTAATTTTTGTCTATTTTTCTATTTTAATTGTGGTAAAATACACATTTTTTTTTCCTCTTAAGGCCTGGGCTGGTAAGCATAGGGCTATGTGAATACTTCATCTGTACCCTGTTCGTGAGTCAGAGCTCTCTGATCCTCTTTTGGGACCTGTCTTTTATTATTCTCCTCAGATATCTTTGCCTTTTCCATTCTTGCATGTTGTGCTGGGCGTCTAGACTTGTATCTCCTTTCACAGAGTTTACTGAGGTTGTCTGTGAGTCTCCACTGGGATGTGATGTTTCTCAGTCTTCACTTCCAGCCCTCCAGGCTCAGTCATGATCATCTTCCTGGGTTCTTGTCTCCCTTGAGTCCTCTGAGATGCTGTCCCTGTGTTTCCCTCAGCACTTCCTCCACCTCCTCATTTTATTTTCCTTATTTTTCCTTTCCCGTACCAAATCATGTTTAAGTTGCTGCTTCCACCTTAAACACACACTAACAAAAACAAAGGATTTCACTTTCCTACCTACACCATATATATTTTTAAACATTATGCCTGTGCTTTTCTTCAATAAACAGCCTGTACCTTGCTCATTGTTTTCTTGGGAAATTGGAATATGGCTTGCATTCCCATCTTCCCACCAAGAGCCCATCTTGCCAAAGTTCCTAAATTTTTAGTTGCCAAATACAGGGACTGGGGAGCGGGGGGAGATTTCTAGCCCTAGTTTTACCTGGTCTTTTACATACATATACTGTCAGTCCTATTCCATATAAAACCATGTGAAAACCATTGGTTTCGGCATGCTCTTCTCCGGATTTGCTCATCTGTTCTATCTTACTTTCCTGGGCTGTCCATCTTCCTCTACCCCCACTTAGAAACTGATACTCTCTGACTTGCTTCCCTTTCGGTGGTTTCAGCTACTGTATGACTTAAATTATGATTTAGTATTTTAATCATCTGTCTGCATTGTTCTTTTAAGCCCAAGACTTGCTACCATAGTCCTAATGCAATCTTATAAAATCATGGTGTCTACATTTTTGGTAGGAGACTTGAGACTAAAAGAATAAGTCTATAAGAGCCAAGATTCAAACATTCATCTGAAAATGAAACTGTAACCTCTATTTTATGCTGCTAGTTAAACATTTTTAAGCAGCTATCTGGCAAACATTAAATATATCATGGTCCATGTGCTGTGCTTACTGCTTTCTTTCATAGGGTGGGGCAGAGAGGGTCAGAAAGAAATGAAGAAAACTGCAGAAAGACAAACTTGAAAACCCGTATTCTTAATCTCGGGGTCTGATTTCCCTTCCTTTCATTTTCCTGGCCAACATGAATTTGTAGGACTTGATAGTTGCGAATTAAATCATGCCTTTACTGTTTATATATGTGCTCGTAAAACTTCACTTTCTTTTTGGTTTCTTTTATTTTTTGAAAGGGGAGGGAATTGATATAGGAATTTGGTGTTTTTTTAAAAGAAGGAATAAGCCCAATACCAGTATAGAGTAACCTTATAATCATGCTAAAATCAAATTGTATTGATGTAAGATTCAAGACATTTCAAAAACAAACAAACCAGGTTTAAAGTGATGTCTTTTGACTGGCCTGTATTAAAAGTAGGTTCCATCAGGTTGGTATTTAGATAAAGATGATTATATAGATCAAAACTGTGTTCTTCTAATATTCAGTAAAATATAGCAGTTTGGTGTGCTTTACTACTGGATGGGTAACGTTTTATGTAAATATGAATTTGATGAGGTTTAATTATAAAAATAAGTTATTTGCATTTTGGCAGAGTGCTGACTGGCCAATTCTTAAATTTGATGAAGACAGGGCAAATAATCAACTGTTGAATATTCCTTGGCTTTAAACAGGTCATGGCTAAACAGTCTTTTTTTTTTTATGTCAACTTGTCCCAAGGTATGGTCATCTGGAAAGAAAGAATCATAATCAAAAAAATGCCTCCATGGGAGTGGGCAGTAGGCAAGTCTGTAGGGTATTTTCTGATTGATGATTGATATGAGAGGGCCCATTGTGGCTAGTGCTACCCTGGGCAGGTGGTTCTAAAATAACTGAACAAGCCCGGAAGATGGAGCCAGTGAGCAGCACTCTTCCATTGTCTCTCCTTTCGGGTTTCTGCTCTGACTTCTCTCAGTGATGGAGTGTGACCTCAGAGTTGTAAGATAAACACCTTCCTTCCCAAGTTCCTTTAAATGTGGTGTTTTATCACAGCAATAGAAACCTTAAGACAGCATTCAGACTCAAAAAGTTCTGATGGATCCTAGTAGATGAGTGGTGATGCCCTAATATTAAGCACTAATATTACCCAATAAGAGACTTTTACTGAATAAGCCATGCTGACTCGAGCTCATGATTGCATCTAGCATAGGGTGAGCAAGATGCTTAAGGGGCATAATTTTATCTCTCATAGGAGTGCAAACACATCAGAAAGGTTAAGAATTTATTAAGGGCTTACAAACAATTTTGAATAATATTTCAGTGTGAGATTGCATGAATGAAATGACCCTTTTGGTGGAATGAGTAAGAAGTGACACCCACGAGCTTCCCTATTTGAACATTCAGTCCCCGTATGGTGGTGCTCTTTGGGTGGTTATGGAACCTTTATGAGATTGAACCTTGCTGGAGAAAGAATATCACTGTGGGATGCTTTGAGTTTATAGCCTCATCCCACTTCCTGCTCCCTTTCTCTTTCTCTTCCTTTTTCTGTAGGCATGTCATACATAATTACCAGCTAAAGGAGACTCAACCCTCTGGATCCCAAGCCAAAAACCCCAACCATTTCTTCAAATTGATTTTGTTCTTGATGTTGATCACAACATTAGAGCAGTAATTAATAAACCCCAAAATATCTATTGAAACCAACCATCACAAGGCAATGGGAACAATATTGGAAGTTTAGAAAATTAAATTCTTAAAAAAAAAAAAAACAAAAAAAAAAAACAAAAAAAACAAAACCAAGATATTGTAACTACTGTTCTCTACACATACCATTGACAGGGAATGGGCAGGTGGCTACTTGCTAAATCCACACCTATAAATGAGTAGAAATTTTATTCAAATAGATCTTTTTATTTTTTAATTTATTAATCATTCTATTTGTTTACATTTCAAATATTACCCCCTTCCACGAACCCCCTACCTTATCTCCCTCCCCTTTGTCTCTAAGAGGGTGCTCTCCTACCCACATACTCACGCCCGTGTCACCCCTCTAGCATCCCCCTTCTTTAGGGCATCAAGCCTCAACAAAACCAAATGCCTCCCTTCCCACTGATGGCAGATAAGATAGTCCTCTGGTACATATATAGCTAGAGCCATGGACCCGCCCATGTATACTCTTTGGTTGATGGTTTAGTGTCTGGGAGCTCTGAGGGGTTCTGTTAATTGATACTGTTGTTCTTCCTGGAGTTGCAATCCCCTTCAGGTCCTTCTGCCCTTCCCCTAACTCTTCCATTGGTGTCCCGGGGCTCAGTCCAATGCTTAGCTGTCAGTATCTGCATCTGTCTTAGTCAGATGCTAGCAGAGGCTCTCAGAGGATGGCCATACCAGACTCTTGTCTGCAAGCACAACTTGGCATCAGCAATAGTGTCAGTGTTTGCTGTCTGCAGATGAGATGGAACCCATGGTAGAGTGGTCTCTGGTTGGTTTTTCCTTCAGTCTCTGCTTCATTTTTGTCTCTGCCTTTCCTTTAGACAGAACCAAATGCCTCCCGTTAGACAGGGACAATTCTGGATTAAAAATTTTGAGATGGGTGGGTGGCCCCATCCCTCCACTGAGGGTCGTGCCTATCTACTGGAGGTCATCTCTTCAGGTTCTGTCTCCCTGCTGTTGGGTATTTTGGTTTATGTCATCCCCTTTGGGTCATGGAAGCCTCTCTCATCCCTGGAGGCTGGGACTTTTTCTAGTGGCTCCCCAAGTTCACCATCCTCCCCCCCCCCCACACACACACACCCGCTACTTATTTCTACTAGTTCTCCTGGCTCTCTGGACTTCTATCTCTTCTATCTCTTCTCTGGTCCTGCTCCCCTCCCCCTTTTTTCTCTCCCCTTCCCTTCTCCCATCCATAGTTGAGTAATAATACTCCATTTGTAGTAGTACTCCATTTTCAAAATGTGTATAAATGTACCACATTTTCTGTATCCATTCGTCTGTTGAGGGACATCTGGGTTCTTTCGAGCTTCTGGCTATTATAAATATGGCTGCTATAAACACAGTGGAGCATGTGTCCTTGTTATATGTTATATGTTATATGAGCATCTTTTGGCCCAGGAGTGGTATAGCTGAGTCTTCAGGTAGAACTATTTCCAGTTTTCTGAGGAAACACCAGATTGATTTCCAGAGTGGTTGTATCAGTTTGCAATCCCACCAGCAATGGAGGAGTGTTCCTCTTTCTCCACATCTTCACCAGAATCAGCTAAGTTTTTGATCCTAGTCATTCTGATTGGTGTAAGGTAGAATCTCAGGGTTAGTTTTGATTGGCATTTCCCTGATGACTAAGGAGGTTGAGTATTGAATGTCCTAATTTCTTTAGGTACTTCTCGGTAGCATAATTTTTACCAATTTCATAATGGAGAAGTAGAAAATGGTTGGCCATCTTACTCTAGTTTCTTTTCTCTCTAAATCAGAAGTGCACAAAAGTACGAATGACAGTTAACTCTTAAAAGGAAATGAGTTCTCTTGACAATGTTCTAGTGAGTTTAGTTACACAATAACAGATATGTACTAGACTGAATGAAGGAAGAGGAAATCATGACATCCAGGCAGAGGAACTAAGTAAAAAAAGGCCTGCCGGGGAGAGATTTCACCTGACTTGTTCTTAGGGTAAGACAGTCTGCTATGGTCTGAGCACATCTAGGAATAGTGTGGTTGGTGCCTGTAGGATTCCATCAATCCTTCTGACATGCATGCAGATCACTGGGTAATCTCCTGAAATTCCTGCCTGGAAGGGAAGGAGTCTGCTTTTGTAAGAAGGTGTGACGTAATACGGGTACTGTGGTCTTCATTCTGTACTTTGAGTAGCAGTTGTAAACTTTACTCTAATATGAGTAGTGTGCATTTATTTTGTGAGTTATAAGTTACCACTGTTTATTCTTTATTGAGCACTATGTTTTCCTGTATATTAAGTAATGTCAGTTATGTTCTAATGTCAGTTATAATGAAATAATATTTTTAATTTCATTACCAGATACCAAATTGTTAAAAGCTCTTCCCTTTCATTAAATTAACATGAGTCAGAAGATGCATTACATTAATGAGAAGATTAAAATTTGAATAAATTGTTTTAGATCTGGGTTGAAATGTACAATTAAATACCTGTCTAACTTTAAGATTAAATTAATCCATTTATGTTTGTTTTTTTCATGCCTTAAATTTAATTTTGTTACTTTATAGAACTCTTGTGAAGATTAGAATTAACTGTAAAGTACCTTGTGAGAACAAATTAAAGATGATTTCAATTTGTTAAACTCTTGAAATCCCTTAAAAGCTGTGATTTTTAATGTAAAATATTGACTGTCCTAATTCTGAGTTATTGAGAGATATGTAGTATTATTTTCCCTTTGCTTCTTCCAACCTTTCTTCAGTGATTCTTGACAAGTATGAGGGGGGCGGGTTATAGCTTAGAAAGCCCCCACTACGTCCCTGCCTTAAGATATGCTGACACTCGTGGTGTTTGTTCTCTTTTAAAGATGGAAACTGCTGTTCTTGTGAATGCTACAGGAGGGTGAAAAAGCAGGTGTTTGAACTGTAGTTGACCTGTTTTTTAAGTTTTTTGTCTGTGATACTGTTTCTTGCTTACCAAAACTTCATAAGTTATTTTCTGCTTTTATTTTGCATTGGGCCAGAAACATCCTTCTCTTGTGTGTGTGTGTGTGTGTGTGTGTGTGTGTGTGTGTGTATACACATTTAAAAAAAAAAAAACCAGTGTGATTCCATAGTCGTTTCCTTACCACAGTCCTGCCCGCCATCTTACCCAAGCAATCGCCCGTTCTCTTGAGGAGCTACCTTTTAAGCCTAGAAGCAGGCAGACCAGTTTATGATTTGCCTGAGGGAGAATGGGTCACAGGAAAGAGACCAGCAACCTGGTTTTATAGTATTTGGCCAAGAATTATAGGTGTCCAGACCCAGAAGTAAGACATTGAGTGTCGTCCTTTCCTTTCGGCCCCACTTAGTCCTAGCTGTTTAGGGACAAACTCAGTTAGAGATGGCCAAGTAATATCTTCTAAAGTCAAGCCAGGGACCCAGAAGGTTGGGTAGGACTGTATTAAGGAAAGTACTATGAAATCACAGCTGTCTTAAAAAATTAATATACTTTAATTATTAAAAGAAAACAAATTCAAGTCAAATATATTTTGCATACCAAAATGATCCAGGCCTCAAGCCTTTATACAGCTCAGTAAGCTTCAATAGAGGTACAGTCACCAACCTTTTCCACCATTGGATATATTTTTATGCACTCAGTGACTACCAACAATGAGAAATCAATGATAGACTAGAACTAGAAAAACAATTAGCTTTATACCCTCTTAATAGTTTTTATTTTGTTGTTGTTAGTTTTGGTTCGCGATTGTGATTGTAGTGTGCTTTTTTAAATATATGCTTGGGTTTATAATGAGTAATTCAAGAATACCATAAAACCTTTATTTAATTCAAATAGCATTGAAATGGAAAAAAGTCTTAGTGTTTAAAAAAAATCCTCAAGTGATTAGAAATGCACTAAATTTGGTGTTTTCAAGAAACATTATCTTATGAGCTCTCCCCTACTTCTATCTTATCTTTATTTCTTAATTTTGTAGATCGGCTTCAGCTTCCAAGGAATATGATCGAAAACAGCATGTTTGAAGAAGAGCCAGATGTGGTAGATTTAGCCAAAGAACCTTGTTTACATCCTCTGGAACCCGATGAAGTGGAATATGAGCCCCGAGGTTCGAGGCTTCTGGTGCGAGGTCTTGGTGAGCATGAGATGGACGAGGATGAAGAGGATTATGAGTCCTCTGCGAAGCTGCTGGGCATGTCCTTCATGAACAGAAGCTCAGGCCTGCGGAACAGTGCAGCAGGCTACAGGCAGAGTCCAGATGGGACTTGTTCATTACCCTCTGCCAGGACCTTAGTGATCTGTGTTTTTGTCATTGTGGTTGCGGTCTCTGTAATCATGGTGATTTATCTACTGCCTAGATGTACCTTTACCAAAGAAGGCTGCCACAAAACAAACCAGTCAGCAGAACTCATCCAGCCAGTTGCTACAAACGGGAAAGTGTTCCCATGGGCTCAAATTAGGCTTCCCACTGCCATTATTCCTCTATGCTATGAACTTAGCCTACATCCAAACCTAACCTCAATGACATTCAGGGGATCTGTGACAATTTCACTTCAGGCTCTTCAAGACACACGGGATATCATTCTCCATAGCACAGGACATAATATTTCAAGAGTGACATTTATGTCAGCAGTTTCAAGTCAAGAAAAACAAGTTGAAATTCTGGAATATCCATATCATGAACAAATCGCCGTTGTTGCCCCGGAACCTCTTCTAACAGGACACAATTATACCCTGAAGATAGAGTATTCAGCAAATATATCTAACTCTTATTATGGGTTTTATGGCATCACCTACACAGATAAAAGTAATGAGAAAAAGTATGTAAAACTGAAATGGTTCTTGTTCTGTGCTCTGCTGCATGTAACTTCTACAATGCAAATAGGACCCTTTGTCACACCATAGATATTTTAAATTCAGAGGTTTCAAATTTACGAAGTTATATGTACAGTAGAATGGCAATATGGGAGAATATACTTCTTTTGAGCTTTTCATGCTTTCTGAGATGAATATTGCCATCCTTCCATGAAGCTGTAAGGAGTGAGGAGAATGGGCTAATCTACTTGCAGGCAGGACTTAAGGAGGTACTTAGTGAGTTGGAGAAAGAGAGGATGAAATATGCCTATGTATATCCTTCTTAATGTCCTTAATCTTTACTGGTTCGCTTTTTAAAATGTCAGTTTGAGTGTGGAATCTCTAAAATTGCAAGCAGAACTCTAAGAGAAGCCCCAGAGTTATCTCGTCTAATCTGATTTTTTTTTCCCCGAAATCTTTGGACCTAGTGCTACCTAGTTAGAAAAATTAATACTGTGCAGTAGAATTCAGTTATTTTTAGTGTAGTTGTGTAAATTCTAGGCATGAGCTGGGTTGAGTTATGTTAAAAAAATGTGGGTCCTTGAAACTAAGAAATAGAGAAATTAAAATAGTATCTTAAACTGAAAGTTTAGAATGAACAGAACGTAAGTTCATTTACTTGCCTCTTAAAGTGAAGTACCCACATGATTGTCTATCTTGAGAGTACATACAAGTTTAGATCATTCTTACCTTCAGGATGTCTGAAAATTATTAATCCTAAGCAATGTTGTATGTTTTTTCAATTTTGCTGGAAACTTTTATATTGGCCCCACTATAATTAAATATTTAAATTGATAGAGTAATTAGGGGGATACATTTCTTCTTGCTTGAAAGGCAGCTCTTCTTACCACCAATGCTCTTGTTGCCTGGAAAAATCACAATGTCTGTAAATGCTTTGAAGAGACACTGCTTGTGGTCAGGAAACTTTGCCTCCTTTCCACACTGCTGCCAACATAATCTATGCCTATTTTTATCTTTGCACTTGTTTCTGCTAGAGGTGCTCATGGTCACCTTCGATGTACAAACATTTTACAGTTCTTATTCCTAACATTTTGACAATCTTCATTATCTGGCCTTTGTTTTCTCTCACAGCCCTTATTCTCCTATCATGTTGAACACTCTATTCCTACAACTAAGCATAACAGTAGTCAGTATTTATTGGGAACTGAAATACTAGAAACTGCTCAGAACATCTTATGTTTCTTTAATCTTCTACCTTGTCAAACTAAGAAATGCTAATATATTCATAATAGCCAAGGATGAAAGTGCTTATAAATTACTATTATAAAGTAATAATAGTCTGCCAGGACTGTCAGGGAGCAGAGAGGGAACCCAGACCTTTCCATTGTATTGAACCACTTCCCCAGTTCATACTTCATTTCTTTTGCACATTGTTTTTGCCAGTGCTTAAGATTCTCTTACTCACCTCCCAGCTAATTCCTGTCCTGACTTGAGGATATGCATGCTTAGCAAGTGTTTCTGAGAGCAAACATAGTCACAAGGAAAGAATAGGTATCGAGTTTCACAATAGAGAAGACATTGTAATTGTCTTCAAAATGTAGACTTCTCATAGACTTGTGTGAGATAGTTGTTATATTGCTTGAACAATAACTTAAAAGTTTTCTCGTTTGTTTGTTTTGACTTAGAACATTAGGATCTATAGTCAGGCATGAGGAATGCAGTTGCAGTCCCAGCACTTGGGAGGTAGAGGCAGGAAGATCAAGGAGGTCGAGAGGCGCGTGCGCGTGCGTATGTGTGTGTGTGTGTGTGTGTGTGTGTGTGTGTGTGTGTTTGTACATGGTGAGTATGAGGCCAATTTGGGCTATTTAAGATTCAGTCTCAAACAAAAAGAAGAACATTATGATATAATTTTTGTCTATAAATAGGCCTCTCTAATGTGAGTAGTAGGGATATAATTAGACTTTATCCTATTCTGTTTACTGGGTGAAAATGTTGGCAGTGGATGAATAAAAGGAATGAGCTTTAGAAATCGCATGGTTATCAGATGAAGTTCACTCTGCTTTTACTGGGCCTATGCTTATCAGGAAAGACATAATGACTTTACGTGCGGAGAGAGTTGTAGTTACCTAGTACTAGTAGTAAGCATCGATGTAGAACCACCTAGGTAGCCTAGGTGGTTTTGTTAGTTTATTGTAAAGTTTTCCTGGATTCTGGCAAAACCCTAAGGCTTGGTTCAGGGAGACCTGGCTCAACCATAATATGTAACATATAAGACAGAGATGTAGGTTACAGACTGGACAGAGTCATGGAGCTAATAAATGTAGACCCCAAATTCAAAGCGCTCTTTTCTGCTTATCTTCTAAAAGTGGAGTCTAGCACAGCGGGTGCTGTGTCCACAGTGCCTGTGAATGGCATAGAAGCTGGCATAAGAGAGGCCTCTCGCTCGCCCTGCTACTCTGCTTGTGTAGTCTTCAAGTGGAAATCACTTTCTCCTGAGTGAAAATCTACCATTAGCCCCTGCTGCTTTTTGTGATTTTCACAGGCAGGACCATCTCTAAAAAGGAAAGAGGAAAGCAGAATGCTATTAAAGAACAACTGGTTTTTCTATTTTCATGAAAGTGCATATTGTAGATTTGAGATTCAGT
The DNA here is from genome assembly GCF_000001635.26 of Mus musculus. Lineage (NCBI taxonomy): Eukaryota > Metazoa > Chordata > Mammalia > Rodentia > Muridae > Mus > Mus musculus. The sequence goes on along the minus strand of NC_000083.6, from coordinate 17,575,891 downwards.
GTTGTGAACCCAGCTGGTTAGTAGCTGCTAATGACAATCCTATGGACTTCTATCAGAAACTCAAGCCTCTCCGTTGGTGAATCCCACTGCACTTAGCAGCTGCTCCAGCTTGTAGACGCGTATTGCCTTCTTTCCTTATGCTGCCGTCTTTCTCAAGTGTACTCTTCAATTCTGTGCTTTATCAAGTGTGCTTGATATTCAAGGACCCATTCAGGCTGGGTACTAGTTTCTTTATAGTGTCTTCACCTGCAGAAGAATTTGTTTCACACCATTTGATCCCACTAATGTGCTTCCACTGTTAGCAATACAATTTGAAGCCTGCAAGAAGACTCTGCCCCCTCTAGGCCTCTGCTCTCCTCGCCCCCCTCAACCCCTTTAGTTAATAGTAGGTGTTTTAGAGGCTGGAATTGTAATGTATTTTTTTCTTCATAGCCCTAGTACTTTGTGGGATGCCCTGTCTAGTACGCACTCTAACTATTGGACCAAATTTGCATTTCTTTTTAGGTACTTTGCAGCAACTCAGTTTGAACCTCTGGCAGCAAGATCTGCTTTTCCTTGTTTTGATGAACCAGCATTTAAGGCCACATTTATCATCAAGATCACAAGGAATGAGCACCATACTGCGTTATCAAATATGCCTAAGGTACTGGGACGTGAAGGTGCAATATTTGGATAGATCTCTTATCTCTGAGAACAGTTGGATTCCTCTTTACTATTGGTAGGGATATTTAGAAACATATGTGTATATATTCTTTCTGAAATAGTTAGATACAAATGGAAAGAAAAGTACTTTGTCAGTCTGAGGAATGCTTGAGAAAGGAAAAGACCCTGCAAGGCTTAGAATGCATGCGTAAGAAGTGTGAAGTGTCTTCCTGCTCTACAGTAGCACAAATACTAACACTATGAAACAGTATAAGCTGAGTAAATGACTTGAGACATAATGAATTTGCTCTTGTAAGCATTGTTGAGACTATGGAATTGTGATCATTCTTAGTGTTTTGGCTAATGAAACTCTGGATTATTGTCATGTGGAAATGGACAAGAACAGGAGCCTTTTTCTTGTTAGTTGCATGGGAGGTAGTAGGGGTAACACCAAGTAGAAGAGTTTTATGCTCAACAGAACTTTATTCTTTTTGTGTCTGCCTGAATGGCTTGTGCAGCCGGTGTGGTACTTCCTAGAACCTGTATGGCTAGAGGTGAGAAGTAGCCACAGGTAGCAGGCAATACCATCTACCATCTACCCCCATAGCCATCAGACAGCATGAGCTTTCATTGTCACAGTCAACTCATCACCTTAATATGTCTCTTAAAGAGGTGGGCACCTACTTCACACTAACCCAAAGCAAAACCTGATTCATGGTTGGGAAATTTTGAGAGTTCCTGGCATTTCTTCACCTTTAGTCAGTGACAGAGTTCTCTAGTGACTTAATGCTTTTGATTCCACTAACTTTTCCTGGGGGTACTCCATGGAGCACTAGATCATGTCAGGGAATGTTTTAGCTACAGTTCCCTCTTGAAGTCAGTGATCCTCAGGTTATGGAGGTAGGGAATGGGGAAGGATTTGAATTTTGCTACAGTTGGAAGACAGAACAATTGCTACAGGGAACAAATATATTGAGAGTCATGTTGAGGTTCTCATTATACTCTGTGTCTTCTTGATCAAGAGAAGAGACTGAAACCATTATCTAGAAATTTGTGTTGAAAGATTAAAATGTCTATTTATTACTTCATGAATTTTTAATTTCTTACCGTATTTGTCATTGATCCTTTAGTTACAGAACTGTCATCTTCCTTTTTTTTTTTTTGGCTATAGAAGTCATCGGTCCCTGCAGAAGAAGGACTTATTCAAGATGAGTTTTCTGAAAGTGTGAAAATGAGCACATACCTGGTTGCTTTCATTGTAGGGGAGATGAGGAACCTGAGTCAGGATGTAAATGGAACTCTGGTATGTCCGTACTCTGATTGTCTGAAAGCTGGTGTATAGTAGGGTGGTGGTAGTTCTTGGTGGTTACCTTATGAATACAAGCTTTTAGATCGGATTCTAACATGTTACACCAGAAATACCACTCTCATTTAACTCATATATACTACTATTCATTTGCTGTCTGAAAGTTAGTAGTTTTCAAGTTTCCTATTTTGTGAAAATTATAGTAAGATAACATATTATACTGACATTTCTAGAACTGTACTGTAGAATATGATGGTCAGTAGCCTGAAGGAAGCCAGGACAGGAACTCAAACAGGGCAGGAAACAGGAGCTGATACAGAGGCCATGGAGGAGTGCTACTTACTGGTTTGCTTCTATGACTTTGCCCAACATGCTTTCTTATAGAACTAACACCACCAGCTCAGGAATAGCACCACTCACCATGGGCTGGGCCCTCCTCCATTAATCACTAATTAAGAAAATGCCTTACAGCTGAATCTTATGGTAGCATTTTCTCAATAGTGGTTTCCTTCTTTCTGTTAACTCTTCATTGTGTCAAAATGACATAAAACTAGCCAGGACATATCCCAAGTGTCTCTCAAGCATCCTGGTACACTTTGCACATTTGATTTCATTTCCTCCTGGTGCATCTCATCAGTCATTAGGAAGAAACTCAACACTTTCTTTATGCAAGGCACTATGCTTTCGGTGATGTGTTCAGTTTTGGAAGGCCAGTGTGTCCCTTAGATCCTACAGGCTCTATTACTGCTTTTCATTGCAGGTGATAAGGTTTGGGCCTGCTTTTGTTGGCTCGTATTTGTTTTTATTACTTAAAGGCACAAACGGGTTCAACCTACCAAGTCATAACTGTAGTTATAAAGTCTCTTAAAGGGTTCTTGGACTAGATGGCAAGAAAGCATTTAGACTATAACTGCCACGGCCTAGTTGCCAGGGGGCTTTCATTTGACTGTTACTAGGATATGATTTGTTTGTTTTTCTTTTCCTCCTTTATTTTTTAAATTGTTTCAACCTACAGCCTTAAACCTGCTAACCACCTCTTGTACCACAGAGCTGCACCCCAAATCCCCATACAGTAGTAATTGATATTCTCTTACCCAACCCAAAATATTGTTTAAGGCATTTCTCCCCTGGTATGCATGGTAGTGAAGACCTGTAACCCCACCTACTTAGGATGCCGAGGCAGAAGGGTCACAGTTTCAAGACATTCCTGAGCTACAAAATGAGTTCAAGACTGAGCCTGGAGAACTTAATGAGACCCTGTGGCCAACTAAAAAGTAAAAAGAGGCCTGGGGAAATAGCTCTGTGGTGGGGTGCTGGCATCATATATGTAGGGCTGTAGTTTAAATCTCTGAGACCACAAACTAGCAAAAGACTTTTTTTTTTCCTGAGACACATTGTTCTCTTTGTTTATTTTCCACTGTTTTATTATTTTTTAGAATAAGGTTGATATAAATATAATGAGCAGATGATAACTATGTATTAAGAAGTTAAAAGCACATGTTCTTTAAGGAAAAGAAAAAAATTAGAAAGGAAAACTTTCAAAACCCTTTCTCCTAATTGTGTGCCAGAATTGAGAGTAATTGTGTCACTTGGTCAAATTTCAGTTTCTTTTATAATCATATCATATTACTTAAACTGTGCACTTATCTTCCAAATAGAGAGAGGATAGGTATTTAAGTAATCTCTGTAATTCTATGATTTGCTTCTGAGTGTGCAGTCTGAAGTGAATGAGCAATGTGAGACCTGAATCATAGTTAGAGTGTCTCATGATACAACTGTTTTTTATTACATGATCCATCAAAGCAAGCCAACAAGTGAAGTTGATATTTATTTATGAGTATATATTTAGTGCCTACTGGATGACAGGCACAATAACAGGCACCAAAAGGATTAACACCTTAGTTTTGTGCTGCATATAACCCATCTTCACAATTCATAAGTAAGAGCACTTGTGAGTTATAAGAGTGTAAGAATGTATCATTACATTAGGGTCAGTGCTTATACTTTGCTCTGAGGTGTGCTATAGTAGTTTATTTGAGATATTGGGGAAAGCTTTAAAAAAATTAAAACACTAAGTAATTCTTTTGTGTAAGTATGGGTATAAATGACTTGTTTGCTGGTCCTAACAGTGCTCAGCTGAGTGGCATGCCATTTTAATCTTACCTGCCTTTACACCATGGATTATGTTTCTCTTCAGGTTTCTGTGTATGCTGTACCAGAAAAAATTGGTCAAGTTCACCATGCCTTGGACACAACTATAAAGCTTCTTGAGTTTTATCAAACTTACTTTGAAATTCAGTACCCACTTAAGAAATTGGGTAAGAGTTAGATAGTTCCTTTGATTTTCATTGCAATTTATAACAAAGATTTGCTTCATAAACAATTTTTTTAAAAAAAGCCTTTGCCAAATATTTTTAAAAGAAAACCAAGAAATTTTTAATGCTGTAGAAATTTTATTTGTGTACGGTTATTTATAATCTATACATCTGAACTTAACTTAGAATTACTTAGATAACTTAAGTTTATGGGGTTGTAGAAATTTGCTTAAGGCCCCATATGGAGTTTGATAAATTCTAACTTCGAAGGAATTTCGGGTTCAGATGGGAGGAGGAGATTTAAGTTTTGTTTGGCGTGACACTGGTTCTGAAGAACAAAGTGGGGCTCTGACTGGGCTTGGTTGTGTTCACTCTAATCTGATTCATTGTGAAAGAAATGGGCTGGCGTTGTCCTTGTTAGGGGACAGTGGAATTGCTGATCGGGTCTTCCTCAGCTGATATTCAGGTACCGAGCATTTAGACGTAGGGACAGGAAGATTCAGCATGTTAAGGATCATGAAAGACCTTCTACTGGGCAGAGTCTTGACTTAGGGAGTTCTTTAGGTGAGAAGTTGATCTCTTCTGTCTTGACATGTCCAGATTTGGTGGCCATTCCTGACTTTGAAGCAGGAGCAATGGAAAACTGGGGCCTGCTTACATTCCGAGAAGAGACTCTTCTGTATGACAATGCAACTTCTTCAGTAGCAGACAGAAAACTGGTCACTAAAATCATTGCTCACGAACTGGCACATCAGGTATCACCAACGCATACCGTTATATCTCACTCCCTAGAGTTTTAGTAAATACCTGTATGTTACTAAGCATATTACTATTTTGTGGTTTTAGTGTTGCTATTATATAAAATGACAAAGGGAAGAATTTCACCTTTAAGCTATTTCATGTCCATTGTCTCATCTCATAAACGCCCTATGGTGGGCCATAATCCCATTTTACAGGAAGACAAATTTATGAAATGATTTGTTCAAACTCACACAGCTGTGATACCATTAAGCCTCGAAGAATAACTATACATTCAGATTATCTTTTTTAGTATCCCAGTGCTGGGACCAAGCCCAGGACTTTGTGTTTGCTAGACAGTGCTATATCATTGAGCTAAATTCTCCAACCTTGGAAAATCAGTTTTTTTCTAAATTGTACTTATCTGTGCCATGTCTAACAACTACTGGCTTCTCAATGAAACCTTGTAGGATAGAGCGTTTTCCCTCAGTTACACCATCTCCCTTATTAAGCAGAACCTTCTTACTGTGTAACTAAATCTCTCCTATCTTAACTCAACTCTCGAGTACCATTTCATAGGTGTGGGCTATCATATCCAGCTTTCTACTAACGAGTCTTGAATCACAGTTGTCAGGACCAATTTTCTTTTTCTTTTTTCCTGCTACAAGTTGGTTTTCTATTAATGTAGAAGAAGGAGCTTTCCCTAGTGTAGAGTAAAGGAATTCTCTGTATAAGATGAAAAAAGGAAGAAAAAAATGTTCGTGAACATTCCCATTTCCAACACATTATCTCTGTTGAGCCCTCAATATGAGATGCTTTTCAGTGGGTTTGGAAGCTGTGAGGAAGCTGTATTTGAAGAAAGACTAGAAAGTGCTGTGGCCAGTTAACTTTGCCTCAGACATCATCTATAGATGGCTGTGACCCTTGGAAGAACTTTTTAGCAAGCTGATATATCAAGTATATACTTACTGCTATACATGAGCTGAAAGAAAAGTGGTCTTTTGTGAGATTTCTTCTAACTCTGTAGAATCTGTTTTTTATTTTATCTTCTGTTTGGGGCTTATAACTTATCTTCCTGTTAAATGGTTTTTAAGATACTACCTTTGAAAAATAAATGATTGCTACTCTCAAATGTAATTGTTTGTTTTATTAATAATGTATTTTTTGCTACTGTTGTGAAATAAGCCCCATACCACATTGACAAATTTGCATACCCCATGACCACTTTTTTTTGCAAATGTGGGTGCATGCATGTGCATGTGTGCTTGTGTGTGTGCATGTATGTATGTCTGTGTGTGTGTGTGTTTCTGTCTGTGACAGTGCATCAGGAGTCCTCTTCCAGCACTCTCCACCTGTCCTGAGGCAGGATCTCTTTCTGAACCTAGAATTCATATCTTAGAGAGGTTGGGAGCCAACAGACCCCAGTGATTTACCTGTTTATATGTCTGTAAAACTGGGATTGCAGACAGTTTTTAGAGAATTACATGGTGGCTTCTTACATAGGTGCTAAGGTCCAAAATTAAGTCCTCAGGATTGCAGGGTAAGTGCTAATGGCTGAGCCATATCTTCATACCCAAAAGTATTTTGAACATATGTTATTTAGGAAGGTCTCTTACCTTTTTCCTTCTTCTTATTACTATATATAAGAAACCATTGAAAGATTACTCTGACTTCTTTTGTGCGGTGTGTGTGTGTGTGTGTGAGAGAGAGAGAATACATACATACATGCCAGGTTTCTATAGGAATGTTACTTAAATTTTAGTCAGAAAGAATCATGTGTTTTGAACCTCAGGTAATGGAAGAAAAGCATGAAATCCAGGCAGATCCTCTGACAATAGGAAAATCTTTACTTGTCATGGATGATTTTATATATATAAATTGGAAAGTAATCTTACAGAGTTGATATTAGATCAGATAATTTCATTATCTAAGGAGTTTCACTTTAATGAAGCAGCTTAAAATTTTCATTACAGCCAGGCGGTGGTGGCACATGCCTTTAATCCCAGTACTTGAGGGGCAGAGGCAGGTGGATTTCTGAGTTCGAAACCAGCCTGGTCTACAGAGTGAGTTCCAGGACAGCCAGGGCTACACAGAGAAACCCTGTCTCGAAAAACAAAAAACAAAAACAACAAAAAAAGCCATTACCTATATAAAACATGTTGTATATAGCATATGTTAAAAATTCACACATATTTTAATAAGTAAATATAGTCTTTCCTGCTTTTTCCCCCATTCAGTTTAGGTAAAATGTTGAACTTTTTATTTTACTTCTAAAATCAATTTATACAGCTTTCAAAATCCTTTCTTTTTTGGGATAGTTTGTATAACTTTTATAAGACTTTAATTATTCTGGGTATAGATTGTTTTAAGATATTTTGATTATCTTCAATTAGCCTGATAGTCCATTCAATTAAGAAATTCCTGAGTCCTGCTGGTGACGAATTTGTCTCTTACAGTGGTTTGGAAATCTGGTTACAATGCAGTGGTGGAATGACCTGTGGCTAAATGAAGGCTTTGCCACTTTCATGGAGTATTTCTCTGTGGAAAAAATATTCAAAGAGCTCAACAGTGTAAGTACTGTGTTTCTTTGTCCTATGAGGAGGGAATAGCCACATTATAAGTTAGTATTTACCATATATTTTCTACATATTTGAGATAATTTGAAAAAAGTTAAAATCAGTAATGCTGGAGACTTGACAATGAAACCCACTCTTGCATATTGAAGTATTTCATTAAACATTAAAATGATTATTTTTTACTTTAGGATGATTATTTTAACTATTACATTTTATTTTATAAGATGTGGTCCTTTTGTTTGAAGGAATGCAGATAAAATTGGAAAATAACTTAAATACTTGTATAAAAAGAAATGAAATGAAGACTGGCTTCATACTGCTTTTTATATTGTCACTGAGTGCATTCTTTCAACAGTTCTTAAGTAACATAAGTTGCTTAAATAAAGAAACAAGGGCGGGAGATATGGCTAAGCAGTTAAGAGCACTAGTTGCTCTTCCAGAGGTCCTGATATCAATTCTAAGCACATGGCTCACAACCATCTATAATGTGATCTGATGCCCTCTTCTGATGTCTCTAAAGACAGCAACAGTGTACTCATATACATAAAATAGAATCTTTTTTAAAACCAAACAAATAAATTACTATTGCTGCATACAAACCATGCATTTGTTTCAAAGATTGAATACCATTCTGTTAAAGAGAGGTATTGTGCTGTGAGTGTGTCATTAGAGACTGGAGATACTTCCTGTACTCAAGGATTTTCAGACACCATAGGTCATAATTTCATAGGCATTGCTGAAATAATTCAAGTATTATTGGGTAGCTGAAGGGAAGCACAAAACATGTGCCTCTCAAACTATAGGACAGTCTCCCACATAGTATTGTCTTCAACCCTAAAATTCTGTGACTTGCTCTTAGACGCTTACATACATTTTTTAGGTATTTATAAGAAGTATTCTTGGGAGTTTTTAGTTTGACATTTCTGTATATAGGGCTTGATTCCGACTGCAAGTAATTTTTAGTTGAGATACGAAATAGGTAGTTTAAATAATGTGTGCTACTTAATTAAACATTGAAATACAGAGTCTCACCACTTGGGGGTGCTGAGAACACTTTAAATTCTAATATACATTCTAGGGACACTCTTGGCTGAGCTCTCAATGCTTTCAGAATAAGAGTTGTATTTTCTTTTAAGTAACCTCTAAGAATTATATATCACTTTAATAGAAAATCAAGGTAAGGACCCCATTTCTGCCCTAAGTTTCAATTTCTGTTTTAAAAGTCTACTTTAACCTTTGTTGAATATTTATCTTGGATATTCAGATTTGGAATTTGCCTCTGATAGTCAGAGATTCTCAATTTTACAGTTATGCTCTCTTTTCAGAAATGCAGATTCTCACATGCCTCAGTTCTCAGTGCCGTTTTAAGCTTAAGGAACTGCATACAATTTACTTCCATTTGTTTATATGCTGCACCTTAGTGAGCCCAGGTGTTTTTCATTCTGTAGCAATTGTGCCTTTATATCGGTCATGACTTCCTACTGCTTTATCTTTTGCTAGTATGAAGACTTCTTAGATGCTCGATTTAAAACCATGAGGAAAGATTCCTTGAATTCGTCTCATCCAATATCATCATCTGTTCAGTCTTCGGAACAAATAGAAGAAATGTTTGATTCTCTCTCCTATTTTAAGGTATCACTGTGCACAAAGAAATGTACTTTTACTAGACTTCAACCTTATTTTGTAGGTCAGCAAACAGCGTGATTCACATTACAGACTGAACAAGCGTTGCCTTTGGTATCCTATTGAAGTTTTAACTGTTTAAATTTTAAATATGTAAATCTGTTTGGTCTTAACGTTTGTGTTTCTGTCTCCCTTTTAGTCAGTGTGACTAGTTTTCAGGCAGTGAAGCAGATCATGTAAGAATTCATCTTTCAAAGTTAGTTTTCTCCCTGGATCTGTCCGTAGAATGTGTGCTTAGAAGAGCATCCTAAGCAAAGCCCTTTATTGTGGTACTCAGAATTGAGGTATTTTCTACAATCAAGATCACCAAAAAAAATTAAGCATAAAAAGTTATTTTAGTAATTGACAGTTCTCCTTCAGGATGTGAAACATTAGACACCAGGACAGTGGATGGAAAGTAGAAGCTGGCTTCATTCTGAGCAGGTTGGAGAACAGAGGGAGTGTGGTACTGGTATTACCTGAATGGATGCTGTACAAGGGTGATGCTAAAGCTTATGATTGGTTGTCAGAGTCCTTGGATAGTAAATCCCTCTGCTAGATAGCGAAGAAAATACATTAAGTGTGAGGATAGAAACCATACTATCAAAAAGCTCAAAATTAGGAGGTAAATACATGTGAATGAGCAAGAGAGGCTGTGTGTGCTGAAATAGTACAAAAAATGTATGCATGTTGAAGAGAGAAGCCAAAGAGCACAAGGTAGGGCAGATATGGACTTTGAAGAGGAGAGCCAGGAGGGCTGATGTCTGGGATTCAGAGATGGAACCAGGCTTAGGAAGGTAAGAAAGAAAGCATGAGCCCAGCTACAGCAGGTCCTGAGTGCCATAAGAAATCGATGATGTTTTTTTAACATAAGGATGATTTGATTAAAGTTAATATTTAGAAAATTTAAATTGGATTCAGTTAATAAAGTTGATTCCGAGACCACAAATGGGACATGACACTGAAAATCAGACATGCAGAGTGAACGTTTGCAATGAATGGTCATAGCAATGGGAAGAAAACAGATCTAAAACTAAAGGGAGTTTTGTACTTGAAGGACTTAGTGACAGGGTAAAACAGATAAAGAAGGAGGCAAAAATGTTGTCTGGATTAAAGCCTGATGAAGTAAATAATAGTACTTTTAACAAGAAATTAGGAGTTTAATGTGAGTATACAGAGGCACTAATTTTTTCTTATCTGCAGTTTTTCTTTCAGGCTTCAGTAAACTATTATTAGCCATCTTAGGAAAAATACTAAAAGGAAAGACCAGAAAAGCAGTCTGTAAATTTTAAACTACATATCATTCTGAGTAATATGTCCTGCATGGGCATGAGCCAATTTTCCAGTGTAACCATGTTGTATATGCAACTTCTCAAATTATCACTAAATACCATCTCAGTTCCCAGATTAACTGGCTCAATTAGGGCTTGTGGTCAGTTATCTTTTATTTATTAATGATTCCTAATGTACAAGAGTTATGTAGCTGCCAAAGCAAAGGTATGAAGTGGTTCCTTTAGGTGACTAAGTCAAAGTTCTTAACTTTATAAAGAAAGAAAATCATAGGCCTGTCTTGCTAAGATCTGCACTATAGTAAAATATTTTGAAATAAACTACATTTACATGACTTATTATAGTAAGTATATTGCTTATAATTATCTTATTAGGAATTATTAATATTAAATATGCCTAATTCATTTATTAAACTGTATTATAGGGGAAAACATTGCATATGTAAAGTTTTGTGCTATGTGATCTACTAGGGGGTCTTGGAAATTATCCCCTTTGGATAAGAAAACTATTATATTCCAGTTATTTGGTGATTTTTAAAGCCCATACATGAATGGTCAGTAAGGAAAAATCTAAAATGTGTTTCTGTTGCTATACAGAGGGTAAAAAAATTTGCTATTTCAAGACATGATATAACAGAGTTCTGACACCAATTAACCACCTAACGCCAGAATTCATGCTTTCTCATTATAAGATTTCAGTAAAATACTTAACCCCTGACAATATGGTAACTACTTATTTTACAATTGGAAATTTGATGAATATCCCACATCACTGAGAAAAACAGAACACAGCATAATTCCAGTATTTTGTGCAAGAAAAAACAAATGGCTGGGGAAGTGTGTTTAACAGATATATTCCATTTGTTCTTCATAGTCACCAAGGCACTGATGTAGGGTGCTTTGTGAGGGTTCATTCATTAGCCAGTTTTGAAAATACAATATGCCAGTCACTAAACTCTGCAGGTTCTTCAGGAGACAAACTAGACAGTGTTTCTGTGGAGTATCTAAACCTAAGTATATATAAATCAGGGGGCTAAAGCCAATAGAGAACAACTAGAAAGCAAATTTAGGTAGGGAAAAGACAGCCCCAAGGATTGAAATAGCAGGGCACCAAACTTTAGTCATTGGAAAGATAAATCAGAAACACTATCCCAAGGCTGTGTGCATAAAGACTTTCAAACAGGAGAGGATCATTAATCATATTAACTGCTATTGGTGCATTATTGATAAGGTGAGTAAGAGAACTGAGATTGACCTGGCACCAGGAAATTCCCCAGGGACCTTGGTTATGACATTGCTGGTAGATAATGATTATCAAAAGAACATGGGAAGAGAGCAAATGCTGATGACTCTGAAGAGTTTTACTACAACTGAGAAGCAAGAACTATTGTGATAACAGAGGAGGTGTGAAGTTAAAGAGTCAATGATAGTTAGATAGATACATAGATAGATACATAGAGATGGATAAATAGATATTAAGAATGTTTGACATTTGCTGATGGGAACGTTATAGAGGAGAAAGTTGGTCATGTAGGAGAAAAGAAGTTAGAAAATATTGCTTACTTTTATAGAATAAGCACAGCTATGGTGTAAAAAAAATGAGAGTAATGGCTATTACTGATAATCTTGATGACTTGATATTGTTACATTTTTATCACAAATGAAAGTCATTCAAACCTTGTGTTGAGTGCTTGCTGCTAGGCATTGTAGTAGGCACTGTTTTTTTAGTTGCGTCTTTAAATTGGTTGCTTAACTAGTCTTCGTCATAGAAGAAGATATAACATATGCCAGATATAGAAAATAATTTCAGTTGCTAGTAGAGCAACCTGACTTCTCTCTCAAATCAGAAATGGCACCAAAGAGGTAGTTGTTTCCTGGTTGGAAATGTGATGTGTGTGTGAGGGGTATACTATTGCCTGCATACTTGCAAGCTCAGTCTGGAGTCTTAGTGTTTGCTTGCTCCTCTGTACAGTCATTAGCATAGTACATTTCTTCAGAAGGAGAAAGATCCTGACTGTTTCAGTAACATGGGAGACTAAAATTAGAATGTAATTATTGCCACCAGAGAGATTTTCAAAGCTCTGCTAACTGACTATGTTTCCTCTTGTATGCACATGGGCATAGATAGTACTTTATGCATTGGAGATGGAGAAAGAGATGCCATAGAAATTTTACAATACATACTGTTTCAATGCTGACATGAAAACAGCAAAGTGCACTGAAAGACCACAAAGAATGGCTTATGGTTGATTTATTGTACGTAGGAATCTTAATTCCCTTTGCTATTGTTTATATCTTTAAATAATTGTATTTAAACATGGTCTACATCTGTGTACATGGAAGACTAATAATGTACCATAACCATGTTGTATATGTGAAGTCATATATTTTAGAAATGATTTATTTTCAATCTTAGCTTCTTGATTCTATAGCCTCTAATAGTTTGATATTTTCTTCTCTTTCTCAATTTTTTGAGCAGGGAGCTTCTCTCTTGTTGATGCTGAAAAGTTACCTTAGTGAAGATGTATTTCGGCATGCTGTCATTCTTTACCTGCACAATCACAGCTATGCAGCTATCCAAAGTGATGATCTCTGGGACAGCTTCAATGAGGTAAGTAACGTGGATAATTCAATCCAGTTATCACATATAGAAATGGTACCAGTGAGAGTTACTTAAGAGAGAGAAGATAGAGCTTAGCATGTAAGTATTTGTTATCAAAGTCAAGAAGTGAAAGTACTGTTTGTTGTTATTTTAAAAATTGTATCTGGCCCTGGATGGTCATATTATTCTGTACCTTAATCTCCACCCCTAGTTTGCTAAGTAAGGAAAGTTTTTCTCCTCAGTATTAATGAATATTACTTATTTTTGATACTTTCTGCAAAAAACTTATTTTGAAGTAGTTACCTTTTCTAGTTTTTCTATCTTCAATTAATGAGTCTCTATGAAGCCCTGTGAATCTCTTGATTTGAGGCCCCTGAACCCTCTCAGTGCTGTATCACAAGGTGGTTCCCATGCGTTCCATACTGCCCTTGAGGTGTCTCTTGGCTTTTGTTACACTTCCACTTTCTAACAAGCAGTGCAAATAGATAGAAGTTCCTCTTCAGTGCAGTGAATGAGCAGAACTTGCCTATGTACATATGTTGGCTGCACAATCCTGGTAGCCCTATAAGTTTGTTATTCTGATCTAGATTGGTAGTTCTTTGTGCTCTGCAAGATCATAGATATAGCTGGGGATCTGACAAAAGTTCATGTCATCTGCTTCAGCAAAACCACATATATGCAAAACATCTCACATAGTTTCAGTCTTATGGATGCTCAGTCAAGAACCCTTCCTTTGGATCTGTCTCGTCACCCACTCTAATGGGTAGTGTTTTCTAGTAATAACTTTTCGCCCAGAAGATAGGACTTTTTTTTAAAGATTTATTTATTTATTATATGTAAGTACACTGTAGCTGTCTTCAGACACTCCTGAAGAGGGCATCAGATCTCCTTAGGGATGGTTGTGAGCCACCATATGGTTGCTGGGATTTGAACTCTGGACCTTCGGAAGAGCAGTCTTACTCACTGAGCCATCTCTCCAGCCCCAATATAGGACTTTCTTATTGAGTTCTGTTTGAGAGAAGAAAATAATTTTTATTTCCTAACGCTAGTTTCTGTATTATCTCCCCTCCAGTCATATGTTGGCACTTCAGTCAAGAGCTATCACTTATTTGGTTCCCATCACATATATCCTGACATTTGGAATATGTGCCTGACTTCATCACTCACTGCAAATAATGTTGTTGTCCCACCCCAACCTATTTTGTAACATTATTCTCAGTTTTTTCAGCACCATATCAAACTATACACTAGTTTCTTCTTTTCAGATTCCGACTTTAAACGTCTCAAATTATCTTGCTTTTTTTGGACCTGAAATAAATAGGTTGGAGCCATGAGAAAGATAAGATTAATACGTCAGGGAAACTGGGGAGCATTATTTTGTACTTTGGTACTTTAAACCGCATGTAGTGCTTGAAGTGGAGCCTGCTGTGGCGATGTAACAGTTCAGGTTTTATTTTATTTTTTTTTTTTTTTTTTTTTTAAATATTTAGCAAATTTTAATCTTTTTTTTTTTTTTTTTTTTTTTTTTATTAGGTATTTAGCTCATTTACATTTCCAATGCTATACCAAAAGTCCCCCTTACCCACCCACCCCCACTCCCCTACCCACCCACTCCCCCCCTTTGGCCCTGGCGTTCCCCTGTACCGGGGCACACAAAGTCTGCGTGTCCAATGGGCCTCTCTTTCCAGTGATGGCCGACTAGGCCATCTTTTGATACATATGCAGCTAGAGTCAAGAGCTCAGGGGTACTGGTTAGTTCATAATGTTGTTCCACCTATAGGGTTGAAGTTCCCTTTAGCTCCTTGGGTACTTTCTCTAGCTCCTCCATTGGGAGCCCTGTGATCCATCCATTAGCTGACTGTGAGCATCCACTTCTGTGTTTGCTAGGCCCCGGCATAGTCTCACAAGAGACAGCTACATCTGGGTCCTTTCAGTAAAATCTTGCTAGTGTATGCAATGGTGTCAGCATTTGGAAGCTGATTATGGGGTGGATCCCTGGATATGGCAGTCTCTACATGGTCCATCCTTTCATCTCAGCTCCATACTTTGTTTCTGTAACTCCTTCCATGGGTGTTTTGTTCCCACTTCTAAGGAGGGGCATAGTGTCCACACTTCAGTCTTCATTTTTCTTGAGTTTCATGTGTTTAGGAAATTGTATCTTATATCGTGGGTATCCTAGGTTTTGGGCTAGTATCCACTTATCAGTGAGTACATATTGTGTGAGTTCCTTTGTGATTGTGTTACCTCACTCAGGATGATGCTCTCCAGGTCCATCCATTTGGCTAGGAATTTCATAAATTCATTCTTTTTAATAGCTGAGTAGTACTCCATTGTGTAGATGTACCACATTTTCTGTATCCATTCCTCTGTTGAGGGGCATCTGGGTTCTTTCCAGTTTCTGGCTATTATAAATAAGGCTGCTATGAACATAGTGGAGCATGTGTCCTTCTTACCAGTTGGGGCTTCTTCTGGATATATGCCCAGGAGAGGTATTGCTGGATCCTCCGGTAGTACTATGTCCAATTTTCTGAGGAACCGCCAGACTGATTTCCAGAGTGGTTGTACAAGCCTGCAATCCCACCAACAATGGAGGAGTGTTCCTCTTTCTCCACATCCTCGCCAGCATCTGCTGTCACCTGAATTTTTGATCTTAGCCATTCTCACTGGTGTGAGGTGGAATCTCAGGGTTGTTTTGATTTGCATTTCCCTGATGATTAAGGATGTTGAACATTTTTTCAGGTGCTTCTCTGCCATTCGGTATTCCTCAGGTGAGAATTCTTTGTTCAGTTCTGAGCCCCATTTTTTAAGGGGGTTATTTGATTTTCTGAGGTCCACCTTCTTGAGTTCTTTATATATGTTGGATATTAGTCCCCTATCTGATTTAGGATAGGTAAAGATCCTTTCCCAGTCTGTTGGTGGTCTTTTTGTCTTATAGACAGTGTCTTTTGCCTTGCAGAAACTTTGGAGTTTCATTAGGTCCCATTTGTCAATTCTCGATCTTACAGCACAAGCCATTGCTGTTCTGTTCAGGAATTTTTCCCCTGTGCCCATATCTTCAAGGCTTTTCCCCACTTTCTCCTCTATAAGTTTCAGTGTCTCTGGTTTTATGTGAAGTTCCTTGATCCACTTAGATTTGACCTTAGTACAAGGAGATAAGTATGGATCGATTCGCATTCTTCTACATGATAACAACCAGTTGTGCCAGCACCAATTGTTGAAAATGCTGTCTTTCTTCCACTGGATGGTTTTGGCTCCCTTGTCGAAGATCAAGTGACCATAGGTGTGTGGGTTCATTTCTGGGTCTTCAATTCTATTCCATTGGTCCACTTGTCTGTCTCTATACCAGTACCATGCAGTTTTTATCACAATTGCTCTGTAGTAAAGCTTTAGGTCAGGCATGGTGATTCCACCAGAGGTTCTTTTATCCTTGAGAAGAGTTTTTGCTATCCTCGGTTTTTTGTTATTCCAGATGAATTTGCAAATTGCTCCTTCTAATTCGTTGAAGAATTGAGTTGGAATTTTAATGGGGATTGCATTGAATCTGTAGATTGCTTTTGGCAAGATAGCCATTTTTACAATGTTGGTCCTGCCAATCCATGAGCATGGGAGATCTTTCCATCTTCTGAGATCTTCTTTAATTTCTTTCTTCAGGGACTTGAAGTTTTTATCATACAGATCTTTCACTTCCTTCGTTAGAGTCACGCCGAGATATTTTATATTATTTGTGGCTATTGAGAAGGGTGTTGTTTCCCTAATTTCTTTCTCAGCCTGTTTATTCTTTGTGTAGAGAAAGGCCATTGACTTGTTTGAGTTTATTTTATATCCAGCTACTTCACCGAAGCTGTTTATCAGGTTTAGGAGTTCTCTGTTGGAATTTTTAGGGTCACTTATATATACTATCATATCATCTGCAAAAAGTGATATTTTGACTTCCTCTTTTCCAATTTGTATCCCCTTGATCTCCTTTTGTTGTCGAATTGCTCTGGCTAATACTTCAAGTACTATGTTGAAAAGGTAGGGAGAAAGTGGGCAGCCTTGTCTAGTCCCTGATTTTAGTGGGATTGCTTCCAGCTTCTCTCCATTTACTTTGATGTTGGCTACTGGTTTGCTGTAGATTGCTTTTATCATGTTTAGGTATTGGCCTTGAATTCCTGATCTTTCCAGAACTTTTATCATGAATGGGTGTTGGATCTTGTCAAATGCTTTTTCTGCATCTAACGAGATGATCATGTGGTTTTTGTCTTTGAGTTTGTTTATATAATGGATTACATTGATGGATTTTCGTATATTAAACCATCCCTGCATCCCTGGAATAAAACCTACTTGGTCAGGATGGATGATTGCTTTAATGTGTTCTTGGATTCGGTTAGCGAGAATTTTATTAAGAATTTTTGCATCGATGTTCATAAGAGAAATTGGTCTGAAGTTCTCTATCTTTGTTGGATCTTTCTGTGGTTTAGGTATCAGAGTAATAGTGGCTTCATAAAATGAGTTGGGTAGAATACCTTCTACTTCTATCTTGTGAAAAAGTTTGTGCAGAACTGGAGTTAGATCTTCTTTGAAGGTCTGATAGAACTCTGCACTAAACCCGTCTGGTCCTGGGCTTTTTTTGGCTGGGAGACTATTAATAACTGCTTCTATTTCTTTAGGGGATATGGGACTGTTTAGAAGGTCAACTTGATCCTGATTCAACTTTGGTACCTGGTATCTGTCCAGAAATTTGTCCATTTCGTCCAGGTTTTCCAGTTTTGTTGAGTATAGCCTTTTGTAGAAGGATCTGATTGTGTTTTGGATTTCTTCAGGATCTGTTGTTATGTCTCCCTTTTCATTTCTGATTTTGTTAATTAGGATTTTGTCCCTGTGCCCTTTAGTGAGTCTAGCTAAGGGTTTATCTATCTTGTTGATTTTCTCAAAGAACCAACTCCTCGTTTGGTTAATTCTTTGAATAGTTCTTCTTGTTTCCACTTGGTTGATTTCACCCCTGAGTTTGATTATTTCCTGCCGTCTACTCCTCTTGGGTGAATTTGCTTCCTTTTTTTCTAGAGCTTTTAGATGTGTTGTCAAGCTGCTAGTATGTGCTCTCTCCCGTTTTTTCTTGAAGGCACTCATAGCTATGAGTTTCCCTCTTAGAAATGCTTTCATTGTGTCCCAAAGGTTTGGGTACGTTGTGGCTTCATTTTCATTAAACTCTAAAAAGTCTTTAATTTCTTTCTTTATTCCTTCCTTGACCAAGGTATCATTGAGAAGAGTGTTGTTCAGTTTCCATGTGAATGTTGGCTTTCTGTTATTTATTTTGTTATTGAAGATCAGCCTTAGTGCATGGTGATCTGATAGGATACATGGGACAATTTCAATATTTTTGAATCTGTTGAGGCCTGATTTGTGACCTATTATGTGGTCAATTTTGGAGAAGGTACCATGAGGTGCTGAGAAGAAGGTATATCCTTTTGTTTTAGGATAAAATGTTCTGTAGATATCTGTCAGATCCATTTGTTTCATCACTTCTGTTAGTTTCAGTGTGTCCCTGTTTAGTTTCTGTTTCCATGATCTGTCCATTGGTGAAAGTGGTGTGTTGAAGTCTCCCACTATTATTGTGTGAGGCGCAATGTGTGCTTTGAGCTTTACTAAAGTTTCTTTAGTGAATGTGGCTGCTCTTGTATTTGGAGCATAGATATTCAGAATTGAGAGTTCCTCTTGGAGGATTTTACCTTTGATGAGAATGAAGTGTCCCTCCTTGTCTTTTTTGATGACTTTGGGTTGGAAGTCAATCTTATCAGATATTAGGATGGCTACTCCTGCTTGTTTCTTCATACCATTTGCTTGGAAAATTGTTTTCCAGCCTTTCATTCTGAGGTAGTGTCTATCTTTTTCTCTGAGATGAGTTTCCTGTAAGCAGCAAAATGTTGGGTCTTGTTTGTGTAGCCAGTTTGTTAGTCTATGTCTTTTTATTGGCGAGTTGAGACCATTGATGTTAAGAGATATTAAGGAAAAGTAATTGTTGCTTCCTGTTATTTTAGTTGTTAAAGGTGGCATTCTGTTCTTGTGGCTGTCTTCTTTTAGGTTTGTTGAGGGATTACCTTCTTGTTTTTTCTAGGGCGTTGTTCCCGTTCTTGTATTGGTTTTTTTCTGTTATTATCCTTTGAAGGGCTGGATTCGTGGAGAGATAATGCGTGAATTTGGTTTTGTCGTGGAATACTTTGGTTTCTCCCTCTATGATAATTGAGAGTTTGGCTGGGTATAGTAGCCTGGGCTGCAGTTTGTGTTCTCTTAGTGTCTGTATAACATCTGTCCAGGCTCTTCTGGCTTTCATAGTCTCTGGTGAAAAATCTGGTGTAATTCTGATAGGCTTGCCTTTATATGTTACTTGACCTTTTTCCCTTACTGCTTTTAGTATTCTATCTTTATTTAGTGCATTTGATGTTCTGATTATTATGTGTCGGGAGGAATTTCTTTTCTGGTCCAGTCTATTTGGAGTTCTGTAGGCTTCTTGTATGTTCATATGCATCTCATTCTTTAGATTTGGGAAGTTTTCTTCAATAATTTTGTTGAAGATGTTTGCTGGACCTTTGAGTTGAAAATCTTCATTCTCATCCACTCCTATTATCCGTACGTTTGGTCTTCTTATTGTGTCCTGGATTTCCTGGATATTTTGAGTTAGGATCTTTTTGCATTTTCCATTTTCTTTGATTGTTGTGCCGATGTTCTCTATGGAATCTTCTGCACCTGAGATTCTCTCTTCCATCTCTTGTATTCTGTTGCTGATGCTCAAATCTATGGTTCCAGATTTCTTTCCTAGGGTTTCTATCTCTAGTGTTGCCTCGCTTTGAGTTTTCTTTATTGTGTCTACTTCCCTTTTTAGGTCTAGTATGGTTTTGTTCATTTCCATCACCTGTTTGTATGTTTTTTCCTCTTTTTCTGTAAGGACTTCTACCTGTTTGATTGTGTTTTCCTGTTTTTCTTTAAGGACTTGTAACTCTTTAGCAGTGTTCTCCTGTATTTCTTTAAGTGATTTATTAAAGTCCTTCTTGATGTCCTCTACCATCATCATGAGATATGCTTTTAAATCTAGGTCTAGGTTCTCAGGTGTGTTGGGGTTCCCTGGACTGGGCGAAGTGGGTGTGCTGGGTTCTGGTGATGGTGAGTGGTCTTGGTTCCTGTTAGTAAGATTCCTCCGTTTACCTTTCGCCATCTGGTAATCTCTGGAGTTAGTAGTTATAGTTGACTCTGTTTAGAGATTGTTCTTCTGGTGATTCTGTTACCGTCTATCAGCAGACCTGGGAGACAGATTCTCTCCTCTGAGTTTCAGTGCTCAGAGCACTCTCTGCTGGCAAGCTCTCTTACAGGGAAGGTGCGCAGATATCTTGTATTTGGACCTCCTCCTGGCCGAAGAAGAAGGCCCAAAACAGGACCTTTCTCAGACAGTGTGTTGCTTTGGCAGTTCCCAGGTGGTACAGACTCTCACCTAAGCAGACTAAATTCCTAAGTTCCTTGGAGTCCCGGGACCAAGATGGCGACCGCTGCTGCTGTGGCTTAGGCCGCCTCCCCAGCCGGGTGGGCACCTGTCCTCCGGTCCGGAAGGTGGCCGGCTGTCCCCGGCCCACACAGGGTGCTGCCTCAGCGCCTCTGTGCTTCTGCCTGTTCCAGAAGCTGTCAGGTTCTCTGGCGCACCCTCTCACCTGTTCAGACTAATTTCCTAAGTTCGGCGGGTCTCGGACCAAGATGGCGACCGCTGCTGCTGTGGCTTAGGCCGCCTCCCCAGCCGGGCGGGCACCTGTCCTCCGGTCCGGACGGTGGCTGGCTGTCCCCGGCCCACAAAGGGTGCTGCCTCAGCGCCTCTGTGCTTCCGCCTGTTCCAGAAGCTGTCAGGTTCTCTGGCGCACCCTCTCACCTGTTCAGACTAATTTCCTAAGTTCGGCGGGTCCCGGACCAAGATGGCGACCGCTGCTGCTGTGGCTTAGGTCGCCTCCCCAGCCGGGCGGGCACCTGTCCTCCGGTCCGGAAGGTGGCCGGCTGTCCCCGGCCCACACAGGGTGCTGCCTCAGCCCCTCTGTGCTTCTGCCTGTTCCAGAGGCTGTCAGGTTCTCTGGCGCACCCTCTCACCTGTTCAGACTAATTTCCTAAGTTCGGCGGGTCCCGGACCAAGATGGCGACCGCTGCTGCTGTGGCTTAGGCCGCCTCCCCAGCTGGGTGGGCACCTGTCCTCCGGTCCGGAAGGTGGCCGGCTGTCCCCGGCCCACACAGGGTGCTGCCTCAGCGCCTCTGTGCTTCTGCCTGTTCCAGAGGCTGTCAGGTTCTCTGGCGCACCCTCTCACCTGTTCAGACTAATTTCCTAAGTTCGGAGGGTCTCAGACCAAGATGGCGACCGCTGCTGCTGTGGCTTAGGCCGCCTCCCCAGCCGGGCGGGCACCTGTCCTCCGGTCCAGATGGTGGCTGGCTGTCCCCGGCCCACACAGGGTGCTGCCTCAGCGCCTCTGTGCTTCTGCCTGTTCCAGAAGCTGTCAGGTTCTCTGGCGCACCCTCTCACCTGTTCAGACTAATTTCCTAAGTTCGGCGGGTCTCGGACCAAGCTGGCGACCGCTGCTGCTGTGGCTTAGGCCGCCTCCCCAGCCGGGCGGGCACCTGTCCTCCGGTCCGGACGGTGGCTGGCTGTGTAAGTTCAGGTTTTATGATGATGTAATGGCTTGAATTTACATCTATGAGTAATCCGGGAAAGTAGGCTAAATCATAAATGTAACCTTCCCGCTTTAAAGAGACCATGTATCAGGAACCACTTTTTGATCATTGATACCAGATGTCTTCAAGGTAGAGCTTCAGAGGGTCTAAATAACCTGTGACATTAGATTTTAGATTTTGCAGGAAAAGTTTACATATGTGTGGGAAATAAGATCTATGATCACCAAAAAGAGTTTACTGTTGTTCTTTAAGAGACTCAGTTAAGGGAGCAGAGTTCTTTGTACCTGTTGCTAATATTATCTATCACCCTTTAGCTCTCCTCTAAAACTGGGCACTTAAAAGATAGTGAAGTCTCAGAGTAGGGGATAAGGAAGAGTGTAGACTTGCTGCTTCTCAGGACTGAGTTACAATGCTTGCATCCTAGAATACTCCTCACTCATTGCATCTTTGTGAAGTAGAGGTGCTGTGGCCCAAAAGTTCACTTTCACCCTCTTTGGATTCTGATGTTAAACTCTACAGGTTGGTAGCACTGCTGCTTTTCAGCCTGGTGCCATTCATGCTGAAACTCCCTCTTACATTACAAGCTAGTTTGCTTAAGCAGCTCCTGACTTAGGGCGATGCAAATGTAAACTCAACTCAGTATTAATTCTATGTGGTCTTCATGGAATAGATTAAGGAAAGAGGAAAAGGTACAGGCAAAGTAGACTAAAACCTTTATTATACTAAGTTTATCTTTAAGCAGAATTAATTCTTCTTAATTTAATAGGTCACAGACAAAACTCTAGATGTAAAGAAAATGATGAAAACCTGGACCCTACAGAAAGGATTCCCGTTAGTGACAGTCCAGAGGAAGGGGACTGAGCTTCTTCTACAACAGGAAAGATTTTTTCTACGCATGCAACCAGAAAGTCAGCCTTCAGATACAAGGTATCATCCACTTTTCTTCCCAGCTTGTCTGCTTTCTACCTTCGGGTATAAGAATTTAGGTGTTTTATTCCATCCTTCTCGTGAAAACCGATGAGGTCTTCCCTCTCTAGAAGGAGCTTGGAAAGTCTCAGTTTCCAGTTACTGTCTAAAGCCATGTCTACATATCAGGAAGAGAGCTAACCTCCAGTCTTTTTCTTCTGCAGCCACCTTTGGCATATTCCAATATCCTATGTCACTGATGGAAGAAACTATTCAGAATATCGATCAGTTTCACTACTGGACAAGAAATCAGGTGTGACTATAGTTAATACCTTTCTGATAAAAAATTACTAATAGTGTAATTTTAAAACTTTGAACATAAGGCAGATAACAGATTATATTTTCCAGTATGTACATTCTCTGATCTAATGTCATATATCATTGTCCATCATTTGACTACAATAAGGCTGAATCTTTATATGTATACCATTGGCTTTTAGTTGTAAGAAATAAGGTTAGTAAAGTGAACAAGTAAAAATAAATAAATAAATTTTAAAAAAAAAGTTAAAGATATTTTAAAGAATATTTTGGCAATGTTTTATTTTTAGGTCCTAGGTAAATATTTTATGTTTTAAAATAAGTAAAAGAGCCAGAGCAGTTGCTTAGAATGTTACTATTTACTCTCGAGGTCTGGCTTGCAGCCAGTGCATCTTAACAAGCACTTTAGAGATTATTTATATGCATAATAAAGGTTGATTCATGACCTAAATTTACAGTAAATGCTTATTACAACATATCTTGTAGACATGTACATTCTTTGGTAATGAAAAACGGGCCAAGGAACCATGATAACAAGGAGATAATAAATCATGACAATGATCCAGGCTGAGCAACCCTACATGAGCGTCATCATAGCATTCAGAATAGTTCAGAGTTTTTAGATCATTTAGGTTTCAGATTTCCAGATTAGGAAGTTCTGTTAGTAAAATTTGTACAAATGGTCGAAAATCTACAATGTTCCAAATTTGAAACACTTGTGAAATACATCTATGATACCTACATCCCAAAAGAACATAAGGCTCTTGGATTATGTGAGAATCAGCAATGAAATCCTTAGATTTATGAAAAAGGGAAAGTTCTTGCTTAGATTTGGATTTGTTTTCAAATCTACATTTTGATGGGTGAATAAAGCCCAGTTGTCTGGTTCACACCATGGCTCTCCCATTTCCATTTAACTAGATTCTAGATGAGGTATTTGGCCTCTCTGAGCCTACTATAAAATAGGGCTGCGATAAGGATTCTTAGAGTTTATTTATATAAAGTACCTAAAACAATGTCTGGCACGTATTAAGATCATGTTAGACACTGTTACTAATGTCCTTATAAAGAACCTTTAAGCATAAGCTATGTAGGTAGTCTTAATGCTGCCATCAGTTCACTAGTGCTTCTTATCATTTTACAATTTTCTATTTGAAATCATTATGTACTTATGATTTTCATATCTTGCCTTTTAAAAATATATGGTAAAAATATGATAATTGGCATAGTCCTTTATTTTTCTATGCCCATGATTCATCAATTGTCTTTATTAAAATAAAAATATTAGATGATACGATTTCTTTTCCTATTAAATGATTTTTTTTTCAATCTATGCTTCTCAGAATTGTAGACTGTTAGGTTTGTGATCAGGTACTTGACACTAAGTTGCTCTTCCGTGTAGGAAGATGGCAGCTGCCAGCTGCATTGAGGGTGCCATTTCCTTGCAGCTTCTCCACACACTGCAGCAGAGCACACTGCCAACACAGCACTCGCACTGTGTATAGTGCTGGGGGCAGATAAGGATCCCACCATGTCCTTGATTAAAGTGTGAAAAAGTGTTGCCTTCCCTGCTGAAACAGAACTCTAAACATTAGGAGTTCCTAAAATGGTGCTCTGACCCAAAGAAGAGGAGTAACTGTCCCTACTGGGCATATATCAGTGTAGTCTAAATGCAATGCAGCATTTAAAAGGGGCCAGTAAAGAAATTTGCAAACTTCAAAATAGTATTTAATTTTTTGTTGGTATTAGAAATAGGCAATAAGAAATCTGCTTCTGTCGGCTCTTTAAAAAGCTCTGTTTATATGTGCATGTGGTAAACTGTTCTTGAGATTCACGCTGTATAAAATAGCTACATTTTCCTACTTATTCCTTACCATAGTCAAGTCTTAGTTGCTATAACAGAATAACAAACATAATTTAAAGGGAAGAAAGATTTATTTTAGCTCACAATTTGACAGGTTCCTGGCATCTGGGAGAAGAGAAGAAAAAAAAAAATTGGCAGATTATACCTGTCTGGAGACATTCCAGAGTAGTAACTCTCTTCCTCCAGACCCTCCCTCCCAAGTGCCCATTCCCTACCAACTTATCAGTGAGATAAGCAGTTCCTTGTCAGGGATAAATAAGATCCTCTAGCTTGGGACTAAGCTTTCAACAAATGAATGTAGAGAGACCTGTATGTGTGAACCATTGCCTGCCTTCCTCCCTCCCCCACTATGCATTCTCTTTTCCTGCTTTTCTCCCCGTCTCCACACTTCCCCCATCCCCTCTCTCCTGCTTTGCCTCTCTTCCTTTGCTTCTCCCTCCATCCATTCCCCTTCCCTCCCTCTTTCCCCCTCCTGCTCCTTCCCCTCCTTTATTCCCTCCCCTCCTCTATTCCCTCCTTCTCCCCCTCCCTTTCTTCTTTGTGTCCCTCTCCCACTCTGCCTCCTACTCCCCTCTGCATCTCTCTTACCTGTTTTTGCTGCACCGAATATTTTCCAGCACCTCAAACAGGCCATATTTGTGTCTAAACTCGTCTGTGTGCTATGCTTTCTCCTTGAAGAACACCCTGACTTCCCACTCCCTTGACTTCCTCCTTTTCATTCTTCAGCCCTTAGCTAAGCCAAGGCTCATTCCTCAAAGACCTCTGCATCCCAAGAAAAGATAGATTTCTAGTTTATAGTTTCAAATAACAGTATGTACTTTCTACTCAGAATATTCTGTAAATACTGTCTACTTGTGTCTCTACCCATGTTATATTTATCTCCCCTTGAGGGTAAATATTGTGGTTTATAAATCACATGCAATTGGTAAATTCACATTGGTGAATACTACTCACCTTAGTAGTAAGTGCATAAAGAATTAATGAATGAATAAATGAAATCATTCAATTATAATGTTGACTATAAAAACTTTCAAGAAAGAACATTTAAAGCCAAATGAAATGTCTTATTTTTCTTCATTGGTAAAACTCATAGTAAAAGGGAATATACAAAAAGGAATATAATTGTTGAATCTGCAGCTGGAACTGGCCTAATTTGACATAATTGTCACTAATAGTTCCCTTGTGACTGTTGCTGCTTTAATTTCTGCCAGTTCAGATTTTGAGTACACACTGAAAACATTCTACTCTTATAAGGAAATGCTTGACCCTAAGGATCCTAGAATCTTTTTGGCCCCTGACACCCCAATAGTAATTACTCTCAACTTAGTTGCAGTTTCTTTTTCTATCCTCAGAATGTAGTAGAGAATAATTATGGCACTATAAGATCCTCTGGTCTCTGAGGTGTACAGGAAGGCTCTGAGCTTGGTTTACTGGTTCAGTCACGTGCAATAAAGTCCATTTAGCATCTCTGTCACCTTTTCCCATACACGTTGTTTTTGAGTAATTGTTACACAAAATAACAAGCTAGAGAGGGTCATATTTTAGGTTATGCTAAAAAATTTTTACTTTGTCCTTCATTTCTGTTATCTACATTTTATATATATTTTTAAACCCAAAATATTTAACTACGCGATATTTAATTCGAACTGGAAATTGTATGTTTCTGGAAAAGTATGTCACCATTCGAGAAATATTTCTATGAAACTAGAAGATGTATCATTGGAAGGAAAAACAATTAGAAAGAAAAAAAAGGGAGGTGGTTTACTGCCATACTTTTATGTGCTGTTATCTTTGTTCCTACATAATAGGATAAAGAGGAAAGGAAGTGAAACAAAGAAGGCTGGGCTTTTGCTAGGGCTAAGCTGTATAGCATTCTAATCCGCTGGACGTCATAGTTCCTAATTTTATAGTAAGAACATGTATTTTTATTTCTTTGTTTCAGAACTCCAATATTTCTTCATAAAACAGTATTTGATTTTCATAGCTTATAGACAAATGGTTTTTAAAATCACAATTAGATTACTTTGTCAGAAATAATGGGGTTTTGCCATTTAAAATTAAATTGCTCAAACTTTATTATTTTACTTTACAATAAACTATGAAAACCAAACTGTTAATGTGTTATGATTATAATAAATTTAAAACTTATAAAAGTAGTCTCATATACATTTGAGCTAGCAACCAGTTTCATCCTTATATATAAAGCAATTATTTGTTCATACCTATGGTTTTGATGTCCTAGTTCATACTATATATGATAAACTTACTATCTCCTGCTGTTGGCTATGTTGCTAATATTCTGGCAACTTGATAACAGTCACAATTTGAAATATACTCTCTGCTGTATTTCTTCTCTCTCTTATCTGGAGTTGGTCAGGTTTGCAGAATAGTCCTTGCTCATCAGTGAAAATATTCATTATTCCACCATTCATGACCCCATCCACTGAAATGGAGGCCATGCTTAGCATTCCTTTTGAGGTCAGTGGAGATGGGGCTGTGTAATACCTCTTTCCTGGGCTTTATCTTTAAAAGCACCATACAAGATTATACTTGCTAACCCAAATATTGCTCCTTTTTGGATTAGCTAATGATATAATTATTCTCATCAGTTAGAAGCCTATTTGCAGTGGCCTAACCTGCAACCATGACTTTTTCCTTCACTAATAATTCCCAGAACTACATATTACCCTGAAAAAAAGAGTAATGTGAATTTATTTCACCTAATTGATACTTTCCATCTATTACTATGTCAAGAATAAAAAAGAAATAAATATTGAATCTTTTAATTAAAAGGACTGGTAGTTCTATTAGGACATAATTAGAATTATTTCCATCTTCAGAACATCTACAATATCAGCAAAATTAGTAATAAAAGGAGTCATCAGATAAAGTCTAATAATTTATGCTTTTGAACTTGATAAACTGTAAGTAAAACTTCAAGCACTAACCTATCTTTCATGTTAAAATGTGTTTCTAAAGCAATTTGTATGAAAATAATTCACTATATAAGTATTATGATAAGGAAAAAATTTAAATGTTTCAAAACAGGAAAAGGACTAAAGTGGGGCAAGTCCTGAAATGAAAAGTTGGCTATTTGGGCATTGCTTCTGAGGACAATGGAAATGAAGGGGTGGGAAGGTTAAAGGTGAAAATGCAGGATGAACATCAACACATGGAAGATAACTGTAGGAAATATGCCATTAATTCAAACAAGCATGACAGTAAATATATACTACATTATCATTGGGTTTAGATGAGTTTTTTTATATAATTAAAAAATGTATATTTTTACTTTAAGATCAGAAGATAATATATCATTCATATTTTAATGTGGTTTGAAGTTATTTGTTATGACCTTAGTCATTATGTATTCATTCATTTGATAAGGATTTGTAATCTCCTGCTAGGTGCCTCACTGTATTGACTGAGAAGTTAATAGTGAAGGATCAGTACATAGGGCTTGTAGCAAATCTTTACCTCAGGTCTTTCCAAGCATGACTCTCCTGCTGCATCTACATCCTTGTCAACTTTTAGGAACACTCTTATTAGTAAGTTTAGTGTTTAGTAACATAATTATTCATAATTTTAAGCATGTTGAAAATTCATCAGTATATTTTGTAGTCAGTTCCTTGTTTATACATTCTCTTTGCCAAAATCATAGGCATTTTTAACAATTCTCTTAGCACACACATACGTGTATACATATGCATATATACATATACATACATACATACATACATACATACACATATATATGTGTGTGTATTAAAAAATACATGCCACTATTCTGTTATTTTAACTCAACTATTTATCTTGTGCCTAACAAAACCTTAATTTTTTTCTAATGTTTATTTTGATAGCTTTGAATTATTTTCTAAATAATTTTTTAATAGTATAATAAAAGACAAAGGTTGAGATGGGACATACTTTGCATAATGTACCCACTGTTTTAGCTGCTGTCCCGCTCTGCACACCATCCCTTTTCCCTCATGCATAATTTCTTAAGCCTTGTGTTTTCTGAAGTCACTTAAAAGAATGACATCTTAGCCATTTCTTCCTTCACAAAGCCTCTCCAGACTGCCCTTCAGAGTGAAATAGTTCTGTTTGCTTCCATGAATGTTGTATTTTCTTTTTCTACCAGTGGCACTATGTGATGTTGTATCTAGGTGCTTTTATTAGACCATAAAAACAGACCCCTCTGTCTTCTTTGTCATTTGTTCTCCAGTGCCTAATCCTAGAGCTAGTAATGTATGATGAATAAATAATGTTTGAATGAGTAGCAACCTTCATTAATGTGAAACGTACAATACCAGCACATAACTACTTAGTTTCTTAGAAGAATCATAGATATGAAAACATACTTTGTTAACTTTGAAAAAAAAAAGCCCTCTATTTTCTACTCTCCTGGTGTTTTACTTTTTCTTCTCTTTCAGATGTCATCAATCTTACAGAACAAGTGCAGTGGGTCAAAGTCAATTCAAACATGACTGGCTATTACATTGTTCACTATGCTCATGATGACTGGACAGCTCTAATCAATCAGTTAAAAAGAAACCCTTATGTTCTGAGTGACAAAGACCGAGCCAACCTGATCAATAACATCTTTGAACTTGCAGGGTAGAGTATGCTTGATTTGCATTGTGGTTGTCATGTTTTTAAATGTTATTGCAGTAAGAAACAAGTCAGAGAACAGGTTGAAAGAACAAGTAGAGTTTTAGAAGATTTGGAAAATATTAAACATGTTCATTGCTTTCAGAGATTTTATAATGAGTTAGAAACATCAGCTATAAACACATTGAATAGATAGCATAAAACAGGACCCACTATGTTCAAGAATAGATACCAACAAGTAGAATACATATTTTGTTCAGTAAAACTGTTATAAGAATTCAAGCTTCACATTACTTTATGAATGAATTCTCTTCATGAAGAAATTGGCTTCTGCCTAAAGCTTAGTGCTAACCTGTTAGTTGAGTAGCATCTCTAGTGACTGGACCCTCCTTATACATGTGTGGGTTACCATATACATTATAGAAGCCCAAAGCCAAGAAATGGCAGTGGTCTTTTTTTTTTTTTTTTTTTTTTTAGGGTTTCTCTGTATACCCTGGCCTTCCTGGAACTCATTCTGTAGACCAGGCTGGCCTCGAACTCAGAAATCCGCCTGTCTCTGCCTCCCAAGTGCTGGGATTAAAGGCATGTGCCACCACCGCCCGGCTGGCAGTGGTCTTTTGTAGAAGTGTTTTCTGAAGAGCTTACAATTTTAGATTGACTCCAGACCTAGAAACACAAAGAATACTAATCATTATTACTTTCCAAATTTTGACTGTGTTTTAAATATGAAGTAGCCTTGTTATGTCCATTCAACCATTACTGCTATGACTTTTACAAACTACCTAGTTTAGTTAGTTAGTTAGTTTATTTGTTTGAGACAGGGTGTCATTGTGTAGCCTTGGCTGGCTTGGAACTGCATCAACTGGCTTCAGATTCAGAGACCCACTTCTCTTTCTCTTCAGTGTTGGGATTAAAGACATGTATCACCCTACTCAGCCTAACAGCTTAGTATTCACTGTAAACTCACAATAGACTTTATAAATAAATAGAGTTTACAGTTTACAATTTGGCAAACTGAGTTTACAGCAAGAAATAAGATTTGTCTGTTTTCTGATTTAGGTATTCCAAATCAGTCACTATTTAGATAGAGGTATACTATCCCCAATCTTGTGGTAGATAGAAATAATTAGTAAATAAAATTAATAGCAGTCATCGTTTCCAAGACAGTGTAATGCTTCTACTTAGTCCATGCCAAATAATAGATGACTTTTGGATCAAAAAATGAGCTGTTGTGTATCTTTCTATTAAAATGCATCATTACCTGTGAGCCACTTAAATATATTTACTTGAATATAGCATTGTCTGATGCTACTGTAAACCTAAGTTTCTGGTCTACAGATGTAAATACTCACTATAAAGTTTTCCTCCGTGAAGTTATGTGTGTCTCAGTAGATTTATACTTCATATTCATTTATTCTATAGTCTTGGCAAAGTGCCTCTTCGGATGGCATTTGATTTGATTGACTATCTTAAAAATGAGACCCACACTGCACCGATCACTGAAGCCCTGTTCCAGACAAACCTTATCTATAATCTCCTAGAAAAACTGGGGCACATGGACCTGTCCTCAAGATTGGTGGTAAGTCTTCCTTCCTTCAGTTTCTCTTACAGCCTACCTTTAATACTGTTAGTCACAATTCTGTTCAGCTTTTAACATTTCTTCCTTTAAAAAAGCAGTTAAATTCCTTTTTTTTTTTTATTTTGCTGGTTTAAAATATCTATTCTGGATCAGAATGCCATTGTTTATCATGAAAAGTTGGTGAAACTTTTACATGAAAATAGTGTTCTTTCAATATCAAAATATAGACATTTGTCTGCTGTTAAATAGAGCCATCTAAAAAGAAAATGTCCTTGAAGTCCCTCTTGTTTTTACCCAACATTAAAACAGAGTCATTTAAAAAGGAGAGATCCTATTAATTTGCTAGTGGTCATTATAAAATGTAGAGTGTTTGTCCTGAAGATACCCTGCCTGGTAGTTGTTGCTGACTACTCTGCAGGGTAGCGATGCTGTTAGGTAGCAGTGACTGTAGGAGCTGAGTATTAAACCTCCGCCCTCTTAAAACCAGTCACTCAATCGTAACAGCTATTACTTTTGACACTTCAACAATTAAGGTAATATAATAGTTACCTAGGATTGCTTAATGTGTTGCTACAAACTTGTTGTACAAAAGTACCAGAAACTTTATTATGCCCCTGGAGGCTAGAAGGCTAGAGTCACGGCGTTGGCAGCATAATCTTATAAGGAATAATCTACTGCCTGGATTTTCCTTAGTTTCAGGTAAATGCTAGTAAGCCTTGTCATTCCTTCCTTAAATTCATGTCACTTGACAAGGCACTATACTGTCTGTGTTTCTGTGCCCAAATTTGCCAGTTGTCATCGTTATATCAACCCCTAGTTTAGAGCTCATAGTAACCCTGTATAACTTCATTTTCGCTTGATTATATCTACAGAGACAGTGCCCAATTAAGGTTATATGAATCGGGGGGAAGTACACTGTTCAATGTAGTATCAGTAGTAGCAGACAACACTAATACACATCACTCATTTTTATCACTCTTGAAGGACACTGATTTGAAGGGCTTTAAAAATACACTAAAGGAAGGCAGAATGTCTGCCTGTTCTAAGGCTGGCTAGCTAGTTAGCTTCATGGAAGCAGAAGCCCTTCTTCCATGTGTCTTTCTCTGCTCTAGTTGAGATTAGTCTTAGGGAGCATTTGGTAAGTATCTCAAGTTATCCTTTGGTTGAAATCACAAATTGGGTCTTTGGAGTATTTTCCTGTTGGTGTTCAAGTAACCCATCTCCTGCTGCGTTGCGTCTTCGTCCTCCGTGGTTTCAGGTTTGTGTTTGGAATGTACAATAGAGTAGATCCAAGGGACTGGTGAGTAAGTGCGGAGTTAGGAGGCTTAGTATCTATTTCTAAGGCTTGGTCCCTTTAGTGCTATAACTCCTTACATTTTTTGTTAAATACCTTCTTGGCTGTGGGATGGTAAACCATGCCCAGAAACTCGGTGAATGCACACCTGAGACGGTAGGTGCCTCACCGCTCCCTGCCAGATTCCTGGCCTAGAAAAAAAAAATTCTTGACCTGGAACTCGTGCTGCACTTCCCACATAAATGCGACTGGGATGTCTAAAGGCCCTGAGAGTTTAGCCAATGAGTTCTCCTTCCCCAACATTGCTTTCTGCAAAAGGTATTTAATCTTGGGTCCACCCTGTGAAGTTGGTATGGTGTGCATCCATTATTTCCCACAGTACAAAGTTTGGAACCAAGGCCTATCTCTCATCCAGAAGCACCAAGGGGAGCATGGAGAAGGCCTCTCTGCCTCCCAGCCACAGTCCCGGCCAAGCTGCAGCTCCCGTTCCCCCTGGCCCCAGGCTAGTCTCTATCCTAAGCCCAACTCCTAAGCTCTCAACTCCTACGACCCAGTGGTGCCTGAATGTCCGGGAGCTTGAGAGTGCCCATCCCAGCCTTATCACTAGCCTGTGGACCCCTGACACTTCATTCCCAACGTTTCTGTGTGGGACTTATCTGTGTGTTTTCTTTCTTTTTTTTAAATTGGATATTTTCTTCATTTATATTTTAAATGCTATCCCCAAAGCCCCCTATGCCCTCCCCCAAACCCTGCTCTCCAACCCACCCACTCCTGCTTCCTGGCCCTGGCATTCCCCTTACTGGGGCATATGATCTTCGAAATACCAAGGGCCTCTCCTCCCATTGATGGCCGACTAGGCCATCCTCTACTACATATGCAGCTAGAGATGCAGCTCTAGGGGGTACTGGTTAGTTCATATCGTTGAGACCCCTGAGAGTTGCAGACCCCTTTAGCTCCTTGGGTACTTTCTCTAGCTCCTTCATTAGGGGCCCTGTGTGCTTTTCTAGCTGCAACTAGATGCCTAGAAGTTAGGGAATACCTGCTTCAGCTTTCTCACATCTCACACGCGCGCACACACACACACACACACACACACACACACACACACACACATACACACACACACACACCCCGTAACAGTGTCTTGACAGTTTCCTGAAGCTCAGCTCCTGCCCCGCTGTGGCATTGGGATAAGTGCCGTAAAGCTCCCCACCACTTGTCTCCTCAGCAGCTGGGCAGAGTGGAACACGGGCCCACACTTGGCTTTAATTCATAAAGAGAAAAATATTAAAATCCTTCTTTTAATCTTAGGGGATTTTGATAGCATCAAAACTATCAAACTGTGAAACCACTTAGGAAGTAGAATGACATTTCTAAGCCTTTGAATCCAATATTGAAGTATATTAGTATTTAATATTGGTGCGTGATTAATATTTTTATCATTATAACAAAAACCATTCATTTTGTTATGAAAACTATGCGTAATGTATACATTGTTTTGTGAAATATGCCATGGTTTGGTGGGTAGAGTCTGGAGGTGTATTGGAATGTGTTAAATTGTGTATATCCGGTTAATGTCTGATTTTAGCCATATTCCTGTTTTATAACTTACAAGTCTATTATTCTTTTACATATGAAGCATTGGTTGGATAAACCTTTGCAATAAAACTGACAGTTTTCTTTTAAGAAACTTTGCTAACTTAGGAAAGAGCTTTCCTGAGTGTATTGGTGTAAAATTAAAGCAGTATATCAAAATGTAATATATAGCAAAGCGTCAGGATCTTTTCCTATTTTGTTTTTAAAATAAGTTTGTTGCTGTTGCTACATTTTATTGTACATACAGTGTTGGTATATTATATGGCACATCTCTTTATGCCCTTTCTCTTCTTGCCATTCTGTATAAAATTAGTGTTAGTTGTTTAATTTTCTTAACTTCAAAAGAGGTCAATTTAGAAACCATATGAAAAGTGTATTTCATTTTATTTTATAAGAGGAAAAGGCAACTTGAGGCACCTGCTATGCTCTTATTAATATAAGTAATATTGAAGACGGGGAGCCGGGCTGGAGGATGGTATAGGGGTCTTTGGGGATAGCATTTGAAATGTAAATGAAGAAAATATCTAATAAAAAATTTAAAAAATGAAAAAATGAAAAAGAAATATTGAAGACAATCTGAATCATCTATTTAAATGGTCACATTTAAAACAGCAGGATTTTTATGAAAATAGAATTATCTTTGTAAAATATGTATCATGCTTTCAAATATACTTAACATATTTTGAGATTCTCTCTTAATCATTTGGCATTAAGGAGACTAGCAAAACCATGCCCTCTGATTGTAGGGTCTGAGTGCTCAGAGCTCAGTCTAATCATCTTCCCATGTCAGGCTTTCTCTGCTCCAGTGTGTCGCAGTGCCATTTTCCTTGGGGTTGCTGTGGCTCTCCTCTGAGAATTTTGAAAATAGGATTCCAAGCTGTAACTTTCCCATACTCTGTTGCTTTGTTTTTTATTATAAGTACCTTTAATTTTTTTTCAACTCTCCATTCATTTGGGACAAAAACATCAGGCTTAGGGTCTATGTCTACAATTAAGGATAGTGCTATTTTGATGATATTAAATGGGTCAGTCAGTTGCAGATAGCAGGTACCAGCACAGCCAATGTCCTGCAAAAGACAGCTAGCATGGCGAATATGTTTTGATTCCACATTTACCCAGTAGCTCTCAAGCTCCACCACCTCATACATTCAACATGGTGTCTGGTCTTTATCTTATTGCCTTTAAACAAACAGAGGCAAGTTGATGTGTTATCACAAACTTTGAGAGCTTCTTATACTAGTTCTTTTTTGGTTTTAGGGATGGACAGTGAGTTTTAAGAAGAGCACAGTACTTCAAAAGAACTTAAATTGTAAACCTTTGGAGTTTGAAGGGGTTTCTCATAACCCATCTGTGATGCTTGATTATTAGGGTAAAGTAGTGTCTTAGTTAGGCTTTGTGCTGCTGCGATGAAACACCACAGCCAAGAGCAACTTGGGGAGAAAAGGCTTTTTCATGTACACTTTCAGGTAATAGGCTGTCATTGAGAAAAATCAGAAACTCAAATAGTGCAAGAACCTGGAAGCAGAAGCCATGGAGTGTTGCTTACTGGCTTGCTCCTCCTGGCTTGCTCAGCCTGTTTTCTTATAGCACACAGAACCAGTCAGCTACCCACAATGAGCTGGGCCCTCCCTTATCACTAATTAAGAAATGCCCTACCAGCCTGCCTACAGCCAGATCTTACAGAGACAGTTTCTCATTTGAGGGTCCCTCCTTTTAGATGACTAGAGCTTGTGTCAAGTTGACATAAAAGTAGCCAGCATGGGTGAGTAAAGAAGTAACTGTTGAGGAGAAACTGGCTGGTGCTGAGATCCCGCACAGGGGCACCTGTAGGGTTTTTGGTTTTTTGTTTTTTAATTTAACCCATCTTGTGTATAGCTTAAAGAATTCCTTACAGAAAAAAAAAATAGCATTTTATATCAGAGCTTTTTTCCCATTGGGATTTCCTGAGTACATACTTCTTACAGTATTGTTAAATTCTGTGTATCTTCTCCCTCCCTGGTGCATAATAACTTGTAACATGGAGGACTTCCACATACTATGAATAGCTTTTATGTTTCTTCAGAGGAAACAATGAAAAGGGGATTGCCAATTCTATACTACATCTATATCACAATGTCCTTTCATTCAGAAATAACTGTGACAATGCATTGGTTAGAACAGCAGGTGATAGTGTTGAATAATTGTCCATTTTCTGGAGTATAACAGGGTGTTTTGATCATATACAGACTAGGAATATACAAATAAAATTTCATGGTCTGGTGAGATGGCTCAATGGGTAAGAGCACTGACTGCTCTTCCA
Source organism: Mus musculus (assembly GCF_000001635.26). Taxonomy (NCBI): domain Eukaryota; kingdom Metazoa; phylum Chordata; class Mammalia; order Rodentia; family Muridae; genus Mus; species Mus musculus. The sequence continues at coordinate 17,539,621 of NC_000083.6, read as the reverse complement.
AAGGTCCTGAGTTCAAATCCTAGCAACCACATGGTGGCTGACAACCACCCGTAATGAGATCTGACGCCTTCTTCTGGTGCATCTGAAGTAAGCTATAGTGTACTTAAGTATAATAATAAATAAATCTTTGGGCTGGAGTGAGCAGGGTTGACCGGAGTGAGCAGAGGTCCTAAAAATTCCCAACAACCACATGAAGGCTCACAACCATCTGTACAGCTACAGTGTACTCATATAACATAAAATAAATAAATAAATCTTTAAAAAAACAAATGAAATTTCATAATGTCTATAATTTACAAACAATTTAGCTAAAATAAAAAAGTATATATGTTTTACGTGCATAAAAATGAAGCATTAGAAACTGATAAATCTAGGTAAATAACATGGATGTATACTATATATCTATTTGCATTTTGTAGCTTTGACTTTTTTATATTTGGAATAAGTAAACTATACTGTTCCCTATGGATGCCATTTTCTCTTTAATTTTGTTAGGTTAATTTGCTAATGACCTAAAATTAGGTGGTATGTTTAATATACTTTTAATAATGGATTTAGAACTATTTAAACATTAAATCATTGGTAAAGAAGCATATTTTATCAAAAGGTGATAACATGTGCCTATAATGTCAGCAAGAGAATTGTATATTCAAGGCCAGCCTGAGCTGTATAATTAAATCAGGGAATGGGGGAAACTCCTTCTGAGTTAAGCTATATCATTCTAAGTCCTTCTTGTAGCTATATTATTGGATAATTTCATTCCAGTTAAATTTGGGCTTTATGTGTAATTTAACATTTAGTAAGTAATATGTATGTCTTTTTTCCTTATTGGAGAAAAGATATGTAGTAGTCCTAATTTCCTGGTTGATTACATTATTATCAATACCATTTTAATCAATTATATTTCATGTCTGTAGGCCAGAGTACATAAATTGCTCCAGAACCAAATCCAGCAGCAGACTTGGACAGATGAAGGCACACCATCCATGCGAGAGCTTCGGTCAGCCTTGCTGGAATTTGCCTGTGCCCACAGCCTAGAGAACTGTACCACTATGGCCACAAATCTGTTTGACAGTTGGATGGCATCAAATGGAACTCAGAGGTGAAATGCACATCTGCTTGAATGGGTCTTCCCATTACTTCCTAAAGAAGGAATGATATCCCACTGTATTCACTTGCCCTATTTAATAGATTTTTTTTCATGACCTTTGAATTGCTTCTACTTCTTGTAAATAGTACTGCCATGAATTTAAACATAAAATTGTTAGCTCTTGTAGATCTGATTTAAATTCTTTTGATATATATCTGAAAGTGATATTGCTGGATTATAGAGAATTTAATATTTGTTTTACCATATATCTATATATGTGATTGTATAAGTTCACATGTGTATGGATACTAGAAAACAATTTCTAATGTCAGTCCTCAGAAACAATGGCTTTCATTGGCCTGATGCTCACTAAATAGTCTTAAGAGTGGCTGGTTAGAGCCCCTGGGATTTGCCTGTTTCTGTCTCCTGAATGTTGGTATGCATACCACCTCCTTGACTTTATTATGTGGGTTCTGGAGATCAGACTCAAGTACTCATGCTTTCTTGGCAAGCTCTTTATGATTGAACTATTTTCCCTAGCATTCTATTTTTAATTTTTAGTTTTTAAAGAACTTTCATGATATCATGTTTCTCAAAGTAATTGTGTGATTTTATTTCCACCAACAGAGAAGCATTCCAGTTTTTTAACATCCTTGCCAAACACATGTTTTCTGGTTTTGTCTTGTGGATTTAGTTTGGAGATGGGGTCTGTGTAACCCTGCTTGGCCTATCTCTGCCTCCTGAGTGCTGACGTTAAAACAAGCAAACTCATGCTTGGCCTAGTTTTCTGCTTTGGTTGTTTGTATTTAAAACTCTTCGCACCTGTGGTGCTGAGGATCTAACTTAGGGTCTCATACTTGCTGGACAAGGACTCTACCACTGGCCTCTATCCACCGTCCCCATACCCAGCTCTGTTGTATACATGGGACTGGGTGGGTAGTTGTTGAGCTCTGATCCGCATGCTTGTGTGGCAAGTACTTTAAATGATGGAGCTAAAAACTCCATGATCCCAACTTTTTGAGTTTTTGATATGAGATATTTCTCAAAGGGTGAGAGAGGTCTCCTTTTAGATATGGAACGACTGGTGAAGTGAGCATTTAGGAGAAATGCTCTTGAATGTAATTAATTCTTTCCAGGCTTTAATTCTTTATTGAGAATATTGAAGCAATGATTAAAATATCATTTGGAAAGTTGAGATGGGACATTTTAATAAAGGTCTGAAAACTTTCCTAGCTCTGAGACCTTAATAAAGGCAGTTGGCTATGTTTCATCCCCTTCTTACACCCTGCCTCCCAAATTTGCATTTATTGATTTATCCCGTGAAACTTACCATCATTGAATTAACTCTAGATTTATGAAATTTACAGTTATTATTTAATCTGAACCAGTCAACTCCTCGCCTTTGTAGTCAGATGCTTGTCCTTGTTGTTCTCATGCTTCATTACCTCTCTTACAGCCTGCCTACTGATGTCATGGTCACTGTGTTCAAGGTGGGAGCGAGAACCGAGAAAGGCTGGTTGTTCCTCTTTAGCATGTATTCCTCCATGGGCTCTGAAGCAGAAAAGAATAAAATTCTTGAAGCTCTTGCCAGCTCAGAGGATGTACATAAACTTTACTGGTATGGAACCACTCAAAGAACATGATAGAAAGAAACCAAAAATAAAAGTACTTTGCTGTTTAGAGCAGGAGGCCATTTTCTCTTAAGTTCTACCTCTGACAGCCTCCTGACTTGGACATTAGGTGAGGAGTTTCCATGAGCTAGACTTCCTCTTGGGACTGAACCTTAACAGATATACAGAATACACTTGGTTTGAGAGATGTGAAGACGTCAGAAATGACAAACTCCTTGTGTGCCCTGCTGGGAAATGCCCTCCCTTGGCATGATGTTCTAAACTCCGCTAGGACTAGACAGTGACCTGTTCTGTCACTTTGAAAATACAAACAATTCAGAAAAATATCTAACTATACAACTATAGAAGTGTGTATAGTCTACTTTTCTATGAATTTATTGCTTATACATCTTAATGTCCAACTACATGGCCTAGAAACAGGAGCTACTTGTGGGTGGAAAAAGGCAGTAAGACCTAACAGAGAATAGGATCAGGCAGAGTAAAGGTTCAAGTGACCAGAAGAAATTCAAAGGTGCATGCAACTTAGGACATTGAAAAACATACAGAGGGTAGAGGGAACATCTTAACCTGTTGTTTCTGTAAGATAAATTTGCTCAGCTAAATCCTAACAGTCTCCCAGAGACGTCCTTGGGCCTCCCCAGACCCACTTTGTTTTTTCTTTTCTTTTTTTTTTTAAAGATTTATTTTATTTAATATATGTAAGTACACTGTAGCTATCTTCAGACACCAGAAGGGGGAATCAGGTCTTGTTACAGATGGTTGTGAGCCACCATGTGGTTGCTGGGATTTGAACTCAGGACCTCCAGAAGAGCAGTCAGTGCTCTTAACCCCTGAGCCATCTCTCCAGCCCCCAGACCCACTTTCTAAATGATAGTTGATAAATAAGCATTACCTTTTTGTTTTTCTTTATTTTTTCTGCCCCATCCTGCCCTACCTTATCTCCCACCCACTCCCCTCCTTCCATCTGACTCCGATGCCTATTTTTCCCCCACCCTGAGTAAGACTCACCCATTCTCCCATGGGCCTCACTGGTTATTTAGCTTCTTTGAGTATGTGGATTGTAGCATGGTTATCCTGTACTTTATGGCTAATATTTACTTATAAGTGAGTGCACACACCATGCCTGTCTTTATGAGTCTGGGTTACCTCACTCAGGATATTTCTACTTCCATCCATTTGCCTGAAAATTTCATGATGCCATTGTTTTTAATAGCTTAGTAGTAGTTCATTGTATAAATGTACCACATTTTCTGTATCCATTCTTCCATTGAGGGACATCTACGTTGTTTCCAGCTTCTGTCTACTACAAATGAATCTGCTCTGAACATAGTTGAGCAAGTGTCTTTGCTATATGTTGGAATATCTTTTGTATATGCCCAGGAGTGGTATAGCTGGGTCCTGAGGAAGAACTATTCCCAATTTTCTGAAAAAAAAAAAAATGCCAAATTGATTTCCAGAGTGGTTGTATAAGTTTACACTCCCACCAGCAATGGAGGAGTGTTCCCCTTGCTTCACACCCTTGCTGCCATGTGCTGTCACTGAGGTTTTGATCTTAGCCATTCTGACGTATGTAAGATGGAATCTCAGAGCCATTTTGATTTGCATTTCCCTAATGACTAAGAATGTTGAACATTTCTTTAAGAGCTTCTCAATCTTTAGAGATGCTTCTGTTGAGATTTCTCTGTTTAGCTTTGTACTCCATTTTTCATCAGAGTATTTGGTTTGTTGGTATCTAATTTCTTGAGTTCTTTATATATTTTGGAAATTAGTACTCTGTCAGAGGTAGGGTTGGTGAAGATCTTTTTCTGTTGTGTAGGCTACTGTTTTGTCCTATTGATGTTGTCCATTTTCTTATAGAAGCATTTCAGTGTCATTAGGCCTCATCTATTAATCATTGATCTTAGTGCCTGAGCTATTAGGGTTCTGTTTGAGAATTTGTCTCCTGTGCTGATATGTTCAAGGCAGCTCCCCGCTTTCTCTTCTATTTGGTTTAGTGTGTCTGGTCTTCTGTTGAAGTCTTTGATCTACTTGGACTTGAGTTTTGTGTAGGGTGATACATGTGGGTCTGTTTGCATCCTTCTATATAACAGAAATCTAGCTAGATCAGCACCATTTGTGTTTTGAAAGATGCTTTCTTTTTTCCATTGTATGGTTTTGACTTCTTTGTCAAAACTAAAGTGTCCATAAGTATGTGGGTATATTTGGGATCTTTGATTCTATTCTATTGATCAACCTGTTTGTTTTTTATGCCAATACCATGTGGTTTTATTACTATTGCTCAGTAGTACAGCTTGAAATCAGGGATGGTGATACCTTCAGAAGTTCTCTCATTGTATAGCATTATTTCAGGTATCCTTAGTTTTTTGGTTTTCCATATAAAGTTGAGAATTGTTCTTTTCAGGTCTGTAAAGAATGTGCTGGAATTTTGATGGGGATTGCATTGAATCTGTAGATTGCTTTTGGCAAGATGGCCATTTTTACTGTTAATCCTACCAATCCATGAGCATGGGAGATCTAATACCTTCTTCAGTTTCTTTCTTCAGGAACTTGAAGTTCTTGTCATACAGGTCTTTCACTTGCTTGGTAGAGTTACCTTTTATATAATTTATGGCTATTGTGAAGAGTATTGTTTCCCTAATTTCTTTCTCAGCCCTATTCTTATTCATATAAAGGAGGGCTACTGAATTTTTTTTTCCTTTGAGTTAATTTTGTATCCAGTCACTTTGCTGAAGGTGTTTATCTGCTGAAGTTCTCTGGTTGAATTTTTGGGGTCACTTATATATACTATCATATCATCTGCCAATAGGGATACTTTGACTTCTTCCTTTTCAATTTGTATCCCCTTGATTTCCTTCAGTTGTCTTACTTCTCTAGCTATAACTTCAAGTACTAGATTGAATAGATATGGAGACAGTGGGCAGCCTTGTCTTGTCCTTGATTTTAGTGGAATTGCTCTAAGTTTCTCTCCATTTAATTTGATGTTGGTTATTGGCTTGCTGTTATTGCCTTTATTGTTTTTAGATGTGTACCTTATATTCCTGATCTCTCCAAGACTTTAACATGAAGGGGTATTAGATTTTGTCACAGAATTTTTAACATCTAATGAAATAATCATGTGCTTCTTTCAGTTCATTTATGTGGTCGATTACATTGATTGATTTTCATGTGTTAAATCATCGCTGTATCTCTGGAATGAAGCCTACTTGATCATGGTGAATAGTTTTTGGTGTGTTCTTGGATTTAGTTTGAGAGTATTTTATCGAGTATTTTTGCATCAATGTCCACAAGGGAAATTGGACTGTAATTTTTGAGTCTTTGTGAGGTTTCGGTTTCAGGACTGGCTTCATTGAATTAATTTGGTAATGTTGCTTTTGTTTCTATTTTGTGAACTAATTTGAAGAGTATTGGTATTAATTCTCCTTTGAAAGTCTTTAGAATTCTGTGTTAAAACTGTCTGGCCTGAGCTGACTGCTTCTATTTCCATAAGGATTATCATTTTACTTAAATTGTAAGTATCTGATCTTGATTTAACTTTGGTAAGAATAATCAAGAAAATCAATCATTTTGCTTAGACTTTTCAATTTTGTGGAGTACAGACTTTTGAGGTAAGGCCTAATGATTCTTTGGATTTCCTCAGTGTCTGTTGTCATGTCCCCCTTTACATTTCCGATTTTGTTAATTTAGATACTGTCTCACTGCCTTTAAGTAAGTTTAGCTAAGGATTTGTCTATGTTGTTGATTTCTTAAAGAACCAGCTCGTTGTTTTATTGATTCTTTGCATTGTTCTCTTAGTTTCTAATTGATTGATTTCAGTCCCGAGTTTGATTATGAGAGAGAAACTGAGGCTGTGTGTGTGTGGGCACACACTCATGCACGTATATGTGCATTTTTGTTTTTTGTTTTTTTCCTGATGTGGGATTATCTATATCCTATGTTTTCTTGGGTGTAGTTCGCCTCCTTGGTTTGGAGTTTTCCTTCTAGTATCTTCTGTGGAGTTGTTTTTGTAGATAGATAGTGTTTAAATTTGCTTTTGTTATGAGACATCTTGTTTTATTTATCTATGGTGATTGAAAGTTTCGTTGGATATAGAAGTCTGCGCTCTATCTGTGGTCTCTTAGAATCTGGCTTTTAGAATTTCTGTTGAGAAGTCAGGTTTAATTCTGAATAGATATACCTTTGTATGTTACTTGGCTTTTTCCCCCCTTGCAGTTTTTAATATTCTTTCATTATTTTGTACATTTAGTGTTTTAATTATTATGTGGTAGGAGGATTTTCATTTCTGGTCCAATCTATTTGGTGTTCTGTAAGTTTCTTGTATGTTTATAGGCCTATTGATCTCTAGGTTGAGGAATTTTTTTTCTATGATTTTGTTAAAAATATTTTCTGGGCCTCGGAGCTGGGCCTCCTCACCTTCTTCTATTTCTACTATTCTTAGGTTAGGTCTTTTTATAGTATCCCACATTTCCTGGATGTTTTGTGTCATGAACTTTTTAGAATTTAACACTTTCTTTGACTGATGTGTCAGTTTCTTCTACAGTATCTTCTAAGCCTGAGATTCTCTCTTCCATCCCTTATATTCTGTTGGTGATGCTTACATCTGTAGTTTCTGTTCTCTTCCCTTGGGTTTTCCATTTCCAGGATTCCCTCAGTTTGTGTTTTCTTTATTACTTCTATTTCCATTTTTCAGGTCTTGAACAGTTTTTCCTGTCCTTAACCTGTTTGATTCTATTTTCCTGTATTTCTTTAAGGGATGTATTTATTTAAGGTCATCTTCTTGTGCTTTGCTGTAGTATAGTAAGATAGCTGGGCTCTGGTGTTGCCATATTGCTCTGGCTCTTACTGATTGTGTTATTACCTGGCCTTTAGCCATCTGTACTGGGTAGATAGTCCTGATTCCAGCAAGACTTCTCTAGGAGACATGCAGAGCTGTAGGACAGTGCAGCTCAGGGAATAGCATGATGCTCACCTCTGCTGGCTGTTCCCCCAGGTGGACCTGGCAGGCAGGGATAGGTGAGGAGGGATCTAACCTGGATGTTCCTGGAACTCAGTAGGCCTCTTCAGAAAGCCAGGCAGAGCCATGACCTGATAGTGGTCAGTGTACAGCATGAAACTCACCTCTAATAAGCATTATCTTTAAAGCAGTGGCTAGCCTTTGACCTTAGCACAATATACTATAACTTTTCATTATAAATATACAGTACCTAAACATAGAAAGTAAAATGAGAAGAAAATTTTAGAACCCTTAACTTTGTCCTAATTTTATTTGTTTTTTAGTAGAATTACTACTGGTCTATGTGTTTGTGTCCAGTAGGCTGAGTATTCCTGACCTGAAAAAAAAAAAAAAAAAAAAAAAACACAGAAAATGTTCTCAAAAAATTGTAGTAAGTTGCATGCAGTTTTTCCTTTGTATATCATAAATCATTATGTGCCAAAACATGAATATGTATATCATGACTAGTAAAATAATCAAATAAGTTTTCACTGTATACTAAGCCTAGTCCAACCTGATTTACCTTGAATGGATAAAAAAAAAAGGCTCATATTGGAACCCAATGCTATTCTAACTTTGATCATCATTTCAAACACAATTATTTTGAAGACTAAATCTGTTTTCTTCTTCAGGTTAATGAAAAGTAGCCTTGATGGTGACATCATCCGAACACAGAAGTTGTCACTTATCATTAGAACAGTGGGCAGACATTTTCCTGGACACTTGCTGGCTTGGGATTTTGTTAAAGAAAACTGGAATAAGCTTGTACATAAGTAAGTTTCTTGGGGAATGACTGACTTTCATGTTCTTGGGCTGTGCATTTGCAAAATGCTCTTAGTGCCTTGCTGCCTCCTTGGGGTTAAATGGTGAAGAACTTCTTATGTAGCAGCTTTCTATTTGATATCTGTATTTATAAGCATCACATCACTTAGCAGTGGTGTTCCATTGAAATGCTAATCAAGGTCAGGTATACCTCATAAGCTTGTCATCCTAACCTGGCCATGGACTATTTCAGAATGTTTGTCTAGTTATATGTTCAAAATATTTCTTGTTTGCCAAAGCATCAGCTAGATAGCACATATAGTATTTTCTTCTTCTCTTAAAGCAATAGTGATTTTTCTGGGTGTAGGTAATTTTTGAGAACCAAATTAAAATTCTATCAGAATATCCAAGTCCCTACCTCCTTTCCTGCCCAGCATCAGTGTGTAAAGATGCCCCAACTTCTGGGCTGCATTTCCATGAGGAAGACGCTACTCTGCCTGTGCATTAAAGTATTTCCTTCATATTCTTGAACAGTGCTTTGGGTGTCAGCTGCTGCTTCATTGCTTTCTCTTATATTTGTGTTTCTTCAGGTTCCATCTGGGCTCCTATACCATACAAAGTATTGTTGCTGGATCTACTCACTTATTTTCAACAAAGACACATTTATCTGAGGTTGGTTGTACAAAATGCTAACAGGAAAAATGCAAGGCTCCTCTGTTGAAGTGACGTGGAGGCTTTTCGTGCTAATTCTAGTCCCTCTGTCTTCTTTCACCAATTCTAATGATTCCACACTGAGATTATTTTTAAGTGATTGCATGTATAGCAAGGAGATGAAATTCTAATTCCATTCTCAGCACTACTTGGTGTTTCCTCAATACAAATAATTTAAGTAGGAATAAAATTATTTTGAGGAATCTCATTCAAAAATGTGGATTTATTTATCAAGCCTAATGTTGACTTTTCCTTCGGAGTTCTTTTTCTATTTTAAGAAATAAGGAAAGAAGACATATAGACATAGTAGTAGAGGCACGAGCAGGGAAGGAAAGGGTCCTTTGTTTTTAAGATCACTTCAGATATTGTCACACTTGGTTGAGGCAAATACCTTGGGTGTTAAAGTATCAGGCTGTTCCTGAATGTTACCATACTCCCCCTACTTCCCAGGTGTCAGACCTTTGAGCCACCATCACACAGTTAAAACTTATTTCCAATGGCCAATCAGGGAGCCTCAGCCTTTCTTTGTTTAAAATACTTCTCTGTGGAATTTGCAGGTCCAGGCATTCTTTGAAAATCAGTCAGAGGCAACCTTGAAGCTTCGGTGTGTTCAGGAGGCTTTGGAAGTGATTCAGCTGAATATCCAGTGGATGGTCAGGAATCTGAAAACGCTCTCCCAGTGGCTGTAGCACTCACAGCTGATCTCCGGCGCCCATGGCTCTGCTGCTTTCGCAAAGGTTGAGTGAAGGCCGGCCTGCTGCTGAGTTGTTTGCACTGTTAGGAGTTCTAGTTAGCTCAGGGCCCAATTGTATTTTTCATATCTTTTCTGAAATGTCTTTAGGCAGTAGTTATTTATTACAAAATTATATTCACCTGTATGTCATCCATCTACAATAACAATGAATAACTTTTCTTTGACACACAAATGGAGAAAAAAGTCAGATTTGAAATTTTGTTTTATTTCTTAGTGTCCAGAGTATTACTGTTACAGTGCAACCAAGGAAGGTCTGCTGTAAGAACCACTGTGTTTGTAGGTTGCTGATTGATCAACTGTTTGTTGCTTTTTGTTAAATAGATACACCTGGGTTTGGTAGTGCAGTGGCAAAGACATTGAAGGTACAGCTCTAGACAGATGACCTGATTGGGGGTTCTTTAAAAAAAGTTTTGTCCAGTTTCCAGTTTTTTCCTGCAAAATAGCCAGGTTCTAAAGACTTTTTCATATTTCTGTTAAATTGAACAGCTGAACAGTCAGGCTCAAAGTTTCAGTTTTCCAAATATTTAACACTTTCTGCTTCATCTTCATGACACTATGTAGGAAGTGTTCTGAACTGAGTTAACATTAATTACTTTACTCATGAATTCCAGTACCCCTAACTTTGTATCCTGGTAAGGCCTTCCACCAGCTTTCTCCTGTAGAGGAGCACTCCATGCTTGGGAGGATTTCTCCTGTAGAGGAGCACTCCATGCCATGCTTGGGAGGATTTCTGTGAGCGCTGGTGGCTTTGTCATTACTTTCACCCAAGAATGTAATTTGTTTAAGTTGCTGTTTGAACCTTACAAATCATACCCTCTTCTCTGTGAATCATACCCATGTGTGGGTTTTACTTTATGTTACAGAGTATATTAGAAGCATTTCTTAAATAGGATCTTCAAGAAATTAAAGCTTTTTATTTTGAAGTTCACCATAATACCTTAAAGGAATAATGAGAATGTGGAGCAGGAGGAAGTTGAAAATATGGTGGGCTATGAATTCTTTTTTTCACTGTTAAAAACAGTGTTTTTATTTAGTTGAAAAAATTACAGGTTTTTTGTTTGTTTGTTTGTTTGTTTATCATGGCCAAACTACGTTAAACAGAGTGGCCAAGAATCAAGCAGAGGACAAGGGAGGGAGGGAACCCAGAGCAGAATGTGGGCGCTTTCACTCCTTCTGAAGGAGAAGGATTGTACTTGAACTTTTTGAGCTATGCAGACTTATTCCTAGATTGTTGTGTTTCTTTGAATCTTAGGAGAGAAGCTTTCTTCTTAATAACTCATGAGAAGTCTATATTTTGTTTGAAAACAGTGTCTGTGTACATAAAAAGGGAATCACTCATTTCTGAACACTGAAAACACTCCACAGAGTCAGACCATAGAGAGGCCACTTGTTTTTATTCAGCTGTTGTAAAGTTAGAATATGTGGAGTTATATACAAAGTTATAGTTTATTTTATGAGAATATTTTTATATAATAAAATTTTAATGGCTGACAAGCTGAAAATAGCCTGCTTTAATCCTAGAGTTTGCTCCCAATTTCATCTTTTCTAAACAGTTTTTGGGTTTTTGTTTGTTTGTTTGTTTTTTAATTTGTGCTTTTTTTAGTAGAAACTGTTATTCCTGAGAATCATAGAATCATCTTTCTATTTTAGTGAAATAGGTAATTATAGATCTCTATTCCCCTTGTATTTTTGGTAAATGTCTGACAGTTGTGTTGATACTGAAGGTTAGTAGGGTTTTATATTTTTAGAGTGAAGGACAAATACTCTTGTGGGTTTTGGTTGTCCCTTTTCATTTTTTACCATGCTGTATTACTAGATTATACTTTGATAACAGAGTTTAACTTTTGCTACTTCTCAAGATCAGTTCAACCTTGAGATTTACCTGCCCATCTTTTTGTTGATCTTATAGTCTTTGTAATTCTGCATATGGCAAATCTTGTCCTAAATAATACTTTTTTTCCATGTATGAGTGTGAATATTTGTGGTGTGCTGTGTTGTAGATAAAGCCTTATGAGGATATGGGCTTAAGGAGAGGTAATCCTTGATCCAGTGCGATTAGTAGCTGCTCGTTCCCAGGATGCTGGAGCCATATTTTAAGTCTTACCTATAACCTTCACCTGACTTTTTAAAAAATTTTGGTAGGCCTCTTAATTTGCCCCCAGAATTCTGTACGTTTTCATGCTTTGTTAGCTCGTTTATGTACAGCTTCTTAGCTAACTCAAAGTCAGTTCTGTATGACTGAGAGGTGGCACTTGTAGTCTAAGAAGTATGTTGGTAGCATTCAAATTTCCTTCCTCTAAGATTTAATTCTTCTCTCTGTACTTTTAGGAAGGAAAATTGAAGCACGGGGGGTCAGCTTGTGCTTTGGGCATAAACACACAAAATGCCTGACAGCTTTGGGTAGCAGTTGAATGAGCATTCTGATCACTACAGAGAAGGGGTGTTCTTGAATGCAATGTGAAAGGTACGTCTTGATTAGGAAAAGTAGAATTGGAATTCTAGACTTGAGAAAAAGAATCGATTGGGAGATCTGAGAGTTTATTAAAGCTGGGAATTGGAGGAGACAAGTTTCCTCTGCTAATATGACATTAGATATAATAAAGTAGTGGTCATGCCCCCACCCCAGAGGCTCATGCTCTCTTCTGTCTCATTGTATTAGTCATTGTTTCAGAGTGTTCAAAGACTTTCTTGCTATCATAGGTTCTACTTAATTTTCTTTGCCATATGTGTTTTTATTTTTATGAGATTTTAGCCACCATTGGAGCAAAAGCTGCCAGAAGAGTCCTGGGTATAAACAAACAAATCCAGCTGCATGAGGTTTACTGGGTACCCAACAATTCTTGCTGATTATTGCGAAGCAAGAAACTAAAATTAAGTCCTGTGTTGTTGCATGATTGTTAGTCTGTTGTTAAATTGGATTGTAAAGATGGTTACTTAATCTAAAGAACCTGAACTGATGATCTTCAGCCAGACTGCTGAGCACTTATAGAGACCATGTGTTGTGTGGGCTCTAGGATAGCACGGTCTGTCTCAGGTGCTCTGTTGCCAAGGAGTGCAATGAGTTTGCATCTAGGAATGCGTTGCTTTACATAGCCTCTAAGGATTGGGACCATGGGTATAATGTAGGTCTTCTTACCTTTGCCTTACTTTTGTTTATGTGGAATTAAATCTTCTTCTACTACTTCTTCTTCTTCTTCTTCTTCTTCTTCTTCTTCTTCTTTTTTGGTAATGTTCTGTCTTCTCATGTTTGTATTTCTTGAAACTCAGGTATATATTTTTGCTGGGGTTTTTGTTCTTTTATTTTGTTCTTAAAGCTCTAAAATATCAAAAAAGTTTCAAATGAAAAATGGAGGTCCCAAAGTATGACAGATTACTCTTTCCCCATCCTTTATTGCCCGGTTAGTCAACAACTAGTAGAGTAAGTTATTGACCTTTAGAGAGTTGTAGAGGTTTTTGGGCGGGGCGTGGGGGGAGGGTGTTAGTGTTGATACATATTTTGAAACATATACATGTATTTTTAGATGTTTTTATATTTTATAAATTTTGTCCTGTTAATGAAAGAGTGAAGTACTGCTTTCTGATAATCTCTCCTCTTCCCATATTGCCTACTATAGGCAAAGTTGTAAAATAATTTAAGTTTTGAAACAGTGTGAGTTTCAAGAGGGGAACAAGGTAGCTTCTTTTAAGAGTGTGTAGAAATAGTTTTGCTGCTATTTGGCGCTTACTTAATGCTGCTCTCTATACATTTTTCTTGTGGACATGTACATAAGCCATGCAAGGACACACAGATGTTTGGCAATAACAGAATGATAATAGTACCTGTTGTTTTGCTCTAGTCTTAGGAACTTAGGTTGTCGCTCATCCTTTCAAACATGTTGTAAGTGCAGTGCCACTTGTATTTCACTTTGACTTGTCTCTGCATAGGCACGTGATTACCATGGTGATTGAGAATGACTGATTCTTCCCTTTTTCTTGTTGCCTCTTAAGGCAAGAACTGTAGAAGAGAGTAGAATAGTGCTTGCTATGGCCTTTTATTACTGATTCATTAGGTTCTATGCCCTTCAAACATATGTGAAAATACCTGATGAAATGTGGAAGACTACATGTGAACAGTCCTCTCTTCTCTCACCTCTTACGGCCTGTTGGCCATCTGAGTGGAAGATGGAGGGAAATGTACTTAATGTCTGTATATATGTTCTTACTACTGTATTGCTTTAGTTCTCTGGGTGATCACAGTGGAAGATCCCCAATGTACCATGGAGTTAAGATGTACAGCAGTGCCCTCTTTCCCTTTATTGCCTCGGTACAATACTTCTTAAAAGTATTTTGAATGTTTGAAAGTTGGGTTTGGGTTTCTGGTGGTGGTTGGTTGGTTGGTTGGTTTTTGCTAAGCTGGAAAAGTAGTTTGGAGGCAGAGTGTATACTTTTCAGGTGTACAAACGTGTTGTCGCTGTGCTTTTCCTTCCTTGTTTTCCCTGTCCTTTCTATGGCTTTATGAGTAAAGCTAGAAATCTCTCCAAGAGGTTTCTTCCTTATGTTGGCCATGCAGTATCATTGACAGTAGCATTGACAGTGACCTGGAGCTGCTCCTGGGGGCTGAGGAGCTGGCATCTGCTTTTCCTATGTGTGTCCCTAGGTGCTCTTGCTTCTTAATCACTTAAGCCATTTCATTGGGTGCCTGTCCTGATGAACTGTGGAGCTCCGAATTTAGTGTCCTCCCATTCCTGTTCCATCTCTGTGAGTAGGCTTTTCTTTTTAGGTTTTTTTTTTCTCTTAGCTTTACTGGGGACTAAGGGCGAGAAATATATTCTTTATAAATATAAATAATTTTGTTACTATACTGTATTATTTCATTTGGTACTGAATCCTTTACATGGGCATTTAAGTACCTAATGAAACGTGGAGGTCCGGATGTATGAAAACTTCCTCTTTTCCCTTTTCCTCATTGCCTCTGTGGGCAATAGCTGTAGAATAGCATAGATTTTCTAATTCTCTTCCACCCAGTAGGTGGAAGTATGTATATACTTTAAAATGTAAATATAAATTTTTTAAACTTTTTGTTGTTACTTCATTTGTACCTAAATCTATTTGTGGACACTTAGGTACATAAAGAATATTGAGGTTCATTCTATGAAAAATCTCCCCTTTCCCTTCCCTCATTGCCTGTCTGGGCAATGGCTTGTAGAGTAGTTGTGTAGCTTTGGCATGGGGGTGTAGGGTGAGAAGAGTTCTGGGTTTTTACCTTTTTGGATGTATTTAAAAGTCTGTCAGTTATTTCAGTTTTTCACTCTCAATCTGTGTTTGTGTTATCAAACAAACCAAGAGTCTATATCTATGCCCAGAAGTGTGGAACATCTGCCCCTTCTCTGTCACCTGTGCCATATTGCAGTAGTGTATACGTACTATAAGGCTTGAGTTCTTGTTTTGTCTGTTGCTTATAGCATAGCTTGTTAGAGAAAAAGGTAACCATATAATATATATGTATATATGATTGTAAATGCCTTGTGGTGTTAACTTCATTTTGAACGTGGTCCTTGGTGCGACTATTTTTACTCTGTACTTAATGAACACTGAGATTGATTCTATGAAAACTCTCCACAGTCCCTATCCCTCACTGCCTGGTGGGCAGTGGTAGACTAGATGTTTTATTTGCTTATCTTTTGTTTGCTTTGTGGGGGTCTGGGTGTTTATATATTTTTAATGTATATATAATATTGCTATATTCTGTATATTATTCCACATAACACCAGTTCTTTGCTGGAATTTGTAGATACATAATGCAACATTGAGGTCCAGAGGTATGATAACTCTCCCCTGCTCCCTTTTCCTCATTGCCTACAGAGGCAATACTTTTATAACTTGGTTTTTTTTTTTTAGGGGGTGGGAATGGGATTGCTTAGGTGGGTAGTGGTTAGGGGAAAGGGTGAGTGCATGATTTTAAAATATATTTTTTCATGGTACTGATTAGGCCCCTAGTCCTTTACATGGATAGGTGAGTACCTAATCAAAGTTGAGGATCAGTGTATGACGTATCTCCCATTCTACCCTTCCCTGGATGCCAGTATTGGCAAGAGTGAGTAAAGCAGCTGTGTCTTATTTACTTGTTTTGGATTTATATTTTTGATAGTAGACTATTCTTAATATAAAGTTGTCATGTTTTTATTTCATTTTGTGTTCAGCCCTTTGCCTAACTGTAAAGAACATCATGAAAATTAGTTTCATAAGATGACAGCACATTGTTTCTTGCATATTTCCTCATTTAGTAGTAGGTAGTACAGCTGATTTGTGGTTTTCCTGGTTATTCTGAGATATATATATATATATGTATATGTACACGTATATGTATATGTATATATGCATATACACTATATATGATACAAATATTATACTATTATACATACATATTTAATTTTCTCCCTTGCTCTCATTGTTTCCCTTTAATACTTATTTCCTTGAAGGTTTTTACATGTACCTAGAGAAAGAAAACAAAAAAACAAAAAAACCAAAGGCTCATTACATGTTGAGTGTCTGACTGAAAGTGTAGCCCTGGGACTCCATGTGTAACAGTAGCAATGGGATTGCAGCAAATAAGATGGGAGAAGACACTCAGGTATGGCTGCATTGAGGAAACTAATCATATCCAGCATTTCTGGTGTTGAATTAAACTGACATGGTGAAAGTCAAGCTTTGGTTTTGTAAATGCCAGAGAAAAAACAGAGAACATTGCACAGTAAACCTGAGTTTAAATGGCCTCAGTGTTTGAGGCAAGCTTTGAAGCTAGGGTGTCAATATCTGTGTTTTCTGTAACTAATCTGAAGAGCCCTCGAGAGTACTGTGTCTGTGAGGCCTGAAGTTCAGATTTCTCTCCAGAGTTCTTTTGATTGTTCTTATGTACCCAGGAGAAGTCATTGTGATTCTTAGAATGGATCATTTGAGTGATTACTGCTCCTCTGGTGGCTGACAAACAACATGGTCCCAAAAGAATTTCAGGGGTAAGACCTTTCGGTCTTAGAACATCCACATGTGGCAGGGCACATTGGCCCTTTCTTACCCAGAACTCTTTTGTGTGGCTGCATCTCTTTCTCCAGTTCTCTCTTAACTGGAGCATGCCTATTCTTTGTCCTTTTGTCTTTAGTATCTTTGTTGTTGTTAGATGCCATCTGAAGTTACACTCACAAGTTTAAGCAAATGCTGCCTTCTTGTCAGCCTTGTGATTCTGTGTGCATTTCATGCAAGGGAACCTGTATGTTTGCTCTCTGCATTCTTACATTTCATATTGTCTCTTCTTCCACCACATGGTAAATGTTATGACTACACATTTGTCTTCATCAACGAAAATGCATGTGAAAACCTCTCTGTCCTTCTTGCATCTTAGCTTTGTTTTGTTCTCACATTTTTACTGATATTCCACAAGAAAGATTTGCCATATCCATTTAGGAAACATTGAGCGATAGATAGTTCTCCTAGAAATTCTCAAAGACATGTTATTTACCATATCAAACTCTCAGGAATGTATTGGAAAATTATCCTAGTAACATTGCTGTTACTTATACCTGCTGCTGGAGGAAAAAAGTTTATTCATGACACATTTACCTTTGATCATAAATAAAAGAGAAAGGGCCACCTTTTTGGAGTTAGTCATGGTAGTCATTAGTGATATTTTTGAACCGTTTTTAATTTGAAATACTTCAAAGGAAGTAAAGGTCATGGCTTAGCTCAAAAAAATGCTCCAGAAGTTGGGCTGCTTAAATCATCAGTACAATAATATACTGTGTGTGCGTGCATGCGTGTGTGTGTGTGTGTGTGCATGCGTGTGTGTGTGTGTGTGTGTGTGTGTGTGTGTGTGTGTATGAAATGAGAATTGCCACATAATTGGAGCATTTGCATTCATCCGCAAATCATGTTGAGACAAACTGTAGCTGGCCGTCTTGATTAAAGCCAAGTGGTCCCTGTGGCTGTGAGGAAGAGTTTTTCTTGCAAAAACTTTGGCAAGTGATGACTTCGAAACTTACAAAGCTATTGCCTTTTTTTTTTTTTAACACCAGTAGTGACCTTCAGTTCCTTCAGTCTGAGTTTAAGGGTAGAATTCTAAATTTGTATTCTAATCTGTCTTTTGTGGAAAATTTTGAAAATAGTATGTATATGTAATATTGTATATGCAAATTGTGTTGTTTTACTTGTTTTGCATATGACCAGCACTGACTGAAAGGCATGTTTAACTATAAACACTGTTGCTTTCTTTGTGAAATGAAAATAAAAGTATTTAAATACAAATATTGTATGGATTCATCTGATAAGACTGATTATATATTAAAAGTATTTCATCTCAGGTTCTAAGTTCCGTCAGAACTGTTCCCATATATATTATCTAAATTGCTTCCTGCCTTACTCCAGAGTCCTTAACACATAAAACTCAAAGGAACCCAAACTCACACTGTGAACATTTTGGGTTGCGCAATTATTTGCTTTGAGAGACTCTTGTGCACACTGTAGAATTTTCAACATATACTACTGATGCTGGTTGCATCTACGGGTAACCAACTGCCCATAGCAACCCCTCACTATTCTGGCCCTTGTGAGAAACAAAAACGTTACTTCATAGATAGAAAACTGTTCCCTGGACTGGCAGTTAAAACTGTGTGTGGGTGTTTGGAACAACAGGCTCAGTAAAGGGGTTGCTGGTTTTAGGGCAGTTACTTCCTTGCACAGGTGCAATCCTTATGAACACTCAGATCCTGTAAGTGGCAGGTGGCTCCACAATAATTTCCTACCTAGGTTACTATAAAACCACTGAAAGCTAACAGTTCCCCTGCTTTGATCATATAAGTCATACCAGCCCTACTCAAAGGACATTGCTACAGTTATGTTCCTTGTTAGGTCCACAACACTAGCCTATTCCATCTCCTAGATCATGAATTGGGAAAGTTTTAGGTTTCTAGATACAGTAATGAAAACTAGTGTTCTTTTACTGTAATCTCTAGAGTTTAATGTTGGACATTTGAAGACAAATCTAGTGAGTCTCCTAATTCCCCAAAGACCCCAGTTTGGGGATTTAAAAGCCTTTATGTCGTACCTTTTTAAAAAGAAAATTATGAAGATCGTTGCCAATATTTACAAAATGCTCAGAAATTGCAGGGATTTAAAAAAACTGGCTACATGTTTTATAATCATAGATATCAACTGTTAAATATGTGAACACTTAGGAAATAAGGAACACTTAATTCCACTAGGTTTGGGATGGGGGTATTGAATTGATAAACCTCTCCTTATTTTTCAAAATCACAACGGGGAAGAATTAGATTTGATGTTAGCCTTCTGCTTTTCTTTCATCTCAAAAAGTCTTCCCTCTTTTGACAGACACTGCCTCCAGAGTTTACTTAGATTTGTATGTGGATTGACATGTGCTATAGAGTGGTGCCCCCCCCCCCCGAGTTTCTCTTTATAGCCCTGGCTGTCCTGGGAACTCACTCTGTAGACCAGGATGGCCTTGAACTCAGAAATCCGCCTGCCTCTGCCTCCTGAGTGCTGGGATTAAAGGCGTGCACCACCACGCCCGCCGAGTGGTGTTTTATTATCAGAGCAAAAACATCCCTTTAAATTACCAATGTCACTCACCTTGATCCCCATAACTGGCAAGCTTCCAATGCCTTGTGCTTATGTGCTTTTCTTTTCCTTTGTAGATGACATCCAGTTAACTGGTCAAAGTCCAGCTGAGGTTAAATGTAACTTTGAGACCACATATTTTTGGTTTGGGATTATCAAAACCTTCACTTATACTAACATTCAGTCTTTCCCACTCACTTTCTTAAAAGAACATAATGCAATTAAAATAGGTATCCAAATTAAATTGTTGACAAGCACTAGGTGGCAATAGTTTGAAAGAGAAATCTGGGTTTTTTTTTTGTTTTTTGTTTTTTGTTTTTTTTTGGTTTTTTTTTTTTTTTTTTTTTTTGGTTTTCTGGGACAGGGTTTCTCTGTATAGTCCTGGCTGTCCTGGAACTCACTCTGTAGACCAGGCTGGCCTCGAACTCAGAAATCCGCCTCCCTCTGCCTCCCGAGTGCTGGGATTAAAGGTGTGAGCCACCACAAGAAATCTGGGTTTTTTAAAGAGGCTAAACACAGGCAGGAGAAGCCTAGGGTGTCAATATTCCTTGTTAAGGTGACAAGCTCTTGATTTACAAGCCAAGTCTGGGAAATGGGAAGGCTTTTTTGTTTCCAGTGTCTCTTCTTCAAGCATTGTCGCTGCCACATGCTTCTTTGCACTGTAACTAGTATTGGTATCATTCTGTGTATGTCAGATGTGTCTAATTTTTTATTTCAGCAGAAATTGCTGAGATATTACTGTAACACATGGTTAACAAATGCTTCATGACTTGAAGAAATTACAATATTGAAAAGCTTCAGGACAGACGGGCACTGGTTAGAACCAGGACATCTTTCTCACCTGTTATTTTCTACTTAAAGATGGTTTTAGTTCCACTAGCTAAGATATTTTCCCTTTACCTGTCCTCCAAGAGTGTTAACATGAGATAAAAACATCTGTAACTGCATGGTGGTGCCTGTCCCAGAAAGCATAAATCCAACTCTGGTCATTAAAGGTACTAGCTGCTTCCTAAGATGCCTGTGTGTGGAGATGATTCCTGTAAATTGAATAATGTTATACAACACACCAGCTAGGGAATTATAGAAATAAAGTCTAATATGCTTTGCTTTTTGCAAATTTAAGTCTTGAATTTGCTTGTATTTTATTCAAGGGACAGTATTCTATGTCAGAAAACAGGCCGGGAAGATGGCTCAGTCAGTAATGGTCCACACTGTCAGGCCAGATGACCTGAGTTTGATCCACATCATGGAAGAAGAGAATTGACTCCCACGTATTGTCCTCTGACTTCCACATGCGCTGTAGTATTTTCATCCTGTCCCTACACATAGTCATAAACAAAAAAACAGGCAATTCAAATGCATGCGGTTATATTTGTTTTACAACTGAAATAAAACCCTGACTGTTGGTGAATTTTGGTTAATTATAAGGAAACTGTAAACTAACTCTTGATTGACTTATAGTGGAGATAATATTTACTTGGAGGTAATATTTATTTGGCCATGAATGTATGTATGTATGTAACACAAATATATTATGTCATATACAGAGAAATTGATCAAATGTCTTAAGATCTCAGATTGCTAGTGCTGAAAGGAACCTTGTAGACGATCTAGTCTATCCCCACCATTTTATAGACAACAGATTATACCTTAGCTGAAATCTCACATAATATGTTTAATTTATATGTGTATCTAGCTTAGATGTAGATTATGTGCAGTGACCCATAGGACACTGTTTGGAATTTGAAGCAATTCAAAGAATTTGCTCTAATGAGAAAAAAAATTATCCTGTTATGAATTCACTATCAAAAGAGGTGGTGCATTATTGTGAAATTAAGCTTGGATATAAGTGGTTTGAACTTACTGATAATGTAAATGACCCAAATCCCATGACCTTGAGAAAGGAGCCCTTTTTATGTGTCTTGATGAAGTGCAGTGCACTGAGGTAGCACTGTCTCTGTTGAAGGCAATCCTGTCAGGAGGTTCCCACTGTCACCATCGAATCATATAGCAAGGAAAATGATTGCCACCGGTGAAGTAACAAGTGCTGTGTTTTCTTTTTACAAGTTTAAGCCTTGAATTTGCTTGTATTTTATTCAAGGAACAGTATTATTTGTTAGAAAACAGGCCAGCAAGATGGCTCAGTCAATAAAGGTACACGCTGTCAGGCCTGATGACCTGAGTTTGATCCACATCATGGAAGAAAGGAAATAATACTAGCTTCACTAACTAGGTTTTGTAAAAATCCATTTTCCTAAAGTACTTTGAATTCAGCCTCAACTAAAGCATCTACCCTCAGCTGCAGACTTCTGTGATTTCTATTGCGAGGAGATAAGAACTTTCACAAGGTTTAGTTCTAAGATAGGTGTTATCAGGTCATTTTTGGTTGGTTGGTTGGTTGGTTTGCTTTGGTTATGAGAGAGCATGGCCTAAGTGTCAGATGTCCTGCTTGTGTACATCTTGTAGTCTCTCTTCTACCTTTAGCAAAGTTGGATTCAGAACTTAGTCCAAGATCCTTTTCTACACAATGTGCTAAAGCCGACATGTTGCTGAACAATGTAGGATTTCCCAGGCAAGCAAATGAGGAAATCTGAAAAAATTATTTACCTTCCTGAGCCTCTTTTTTTTTCTTCAGAACATCTCACTTACCTGGCCATTTCTAGGGAATCTTCTTTCACACACACATTCTCACAAACTCATGCATGTGCACACATGGGCACACACATACAGAGAGAGGGACATAGAGCCCTTGCTGATTCCTCACTTCTCCATAACTCCTTGAAGTGTCTCCTTTAGAGCATTGGGGCTCAGTGTCAAAATCCAGATCCAAAAGGCCAGTATAACAGCAGGTCAACAAAATGGCCTCACCGTTTAAAAGGCTGGTTTGTGGCCTTTTGTATTGTGGCATCTCTTAGAGTCACTTCTCACAAGTTACTCAGTACTTGTTATGAGGAAAACTATTGTTCTTATATCTCTATATTAGCAAATATTATTGTTAGGATTTTCTAGGATAACATGAAAACTGTCTTATAATTCCTGGCCACACAGAGACTTTGGGTAAGAGAAATCAGCCTCAGACTGACGAGGCATTCAAGATGTATTTTTCCATGGGTAAAGTAATTTATTCAGTAGCTGTTGTGATCTATCTAATGTACACAGGCTGAGTGAAAAAGGCTTAGCTACAGTGTGAGCTGCAAGTGCCTCCTGGCTGCTGTGTAGTGCGTAGATACCCAGAGGCACTTTGTTCCCCATTGACTACACCATACAGCCACGCCTTGGTTCCTAAGGGTGTTCCAAGTGAGTGACAAGAGGCAATGAGCCATTTGCCTGTTGCTGTTTCACCCGAGGGTTCCTTCAGTTCCCTTCAAAGACACCCTTTCTCCTCTGCTTTCTTCTGTGTGGCCAAGTGAGAGTGAGGACAGCTTTTCAAATCAGAATCACAAAGCAGGGAATCTTGATGTAAATGTGCATTCAGAGGAAGAGGGGTCTAGAAGCACTTGAAGCCTAGAGTGCATATCCTTAGTTAAATGACTCAAACAGGAAGTACACCTTCTCATCAGCTTGGTTTCTAGATGACAAGCACAACTGTCTGCCTCACTTCATTGACTTCTAGCCTCAGTAATCAAGGAAGGAATTGTGATATTCTATATCTCCAAGGTCCTTGTTCTAACAACACTCTGTGATATAGCCAGATGTGGGGGTTAGGGGGGAGGGTTGGTAGTTTGTCTCTACCCAATTCTTACCATAGATAGACATGGTAAGATGGTTTAGAGTCCATGTAGTCCTCATGGAAGCAGCACCAGACTCAAACCAATACCAGGAGAAACTCAGAAACTGAAGGAATCCTGAAGGAAAGGAAAGTATGCTCTCCCACTCCACCTCCACCAGACCTCCCTCTTCCCTGGGGCCTCAAGTCTCTCCAGGATGAGGCCCATCCTATCCCACTAAGGTCAGACCAGACAGATCTCTGCTACATATGTGCCAGGGGCCTTGGACCAGCCCGTGCATGCTTCTGATTGGTGGTTCAGTCTCTGGGAGCTCCCAGGGGTCTGGGTCAGTTGAGACTGTTGATCTTCCTATGGAGCCACTCTCCCTTTCAGCTTCTTCAGTTCTTTCCCCCTAATTCAACCTAGGGGGTCCCTGATTTCAGTCCACTAGTTGGGTGTAAGAATTTGCTTCTGTCTCAGTCAGCTGCTTATAAGGCCTTTTCAGAGGGCAGCCAATGCCAGGCTCCCATCTGTAAGCATATCATAGCATAGTAGTGTCAGGCCTTGGTGGTCCCCCTTGGATGGATCCCAAGTTGGGCTGGTCATTGGATCTCCTTTCCTTCAGTCTTCTCTATTTTGATCCCAGCATATCTTTTAGACAGGAACAATTCTGGGTCAGGAATTTCGACTGTAGGTTAATAACCCCGTCCCTTCACTTGAGGCCCTGTCTATCTACTGGAGGTGGACTCTTTGAGTTCCCTTTACCCAGTGTTGATCATTTTGGCTGAGGTTGCCCCCAATGAGTCCTGAGAGTGTCTCACCTCCCAGGTCCCTGGTACCTTTCTAGAGGATCCCCCCACCTCCCACTCCATGAGGTTGCTTATTTCCATTCATATATGTATTTTTAATGAAATTTAAAATTTATAAATAAATAAATAAATAAATAAATAAATAAAAGCAATGCTCTTGATTGAAAAGATGCCAAAGAAAGAATCCCAGGTAAAGTGGTCTAAAATAGAAACTATCCCTTTTATATTTAAAGGGGATCTAAAGGATAGTCTGTCTAATAATTATAAATAATATTTGTCAAAAACTGACAAAGAGCAGCTTTGGAACCACAGGATAAATAGAGGTAGGCAGTGACGTATGGCAATGATGACTGGGGTCAGTGCTATAGCAGCTGATGGAGGTAAGCACTCAAGAGCTGTTGAGGGTTCATGCTGAAAGCCACTAGTTGGGGGCGAGGAGAGGGGCGGTGCTGCTGATGGCAGCCAGCAATTAGAAAAATTACTCAGCAGACTTTTCTCTGAGGGAACAAAGCTGGATCCATTGGGGTTGCTACTCCCAGTGAAAAACTCCAAACTCTTCTAACTCTTTAGGGGCCTGTAAGAAAGAAAAGGAAAGAGAGAAAATTCATAAACACACACATACACACTGAGTATATGCAGCAAAACAGGCTCTAATAACTTAATACATATATACATACATGCCTACAGAGAGGCAGACATACATAACATGTTCACACATTGAATGGATGGAGCAAAGCTCCAACAAGCAGGCCCCAAACATTTCACACATACACATATATACTTGTTTACATGTCTACATTTATGTGTATATGTAGTGTGTAGTTTTTGCTACCCTGCTTTAAGCTCCAGGTGAACAGTGCTACCAGCCCCACCCAGGTTCCCTTGGATCTGTGGATGAAACACACACACACACACACCACACAACCTACTTACAACCTGCCTTATTGGCTCAATTGCTGGGCACTTCTAATCTCCCATGGCTAGTATGTCCTTTCCAATACTCTTAGTTCAGAACCCTAAATCTACCCTCAGCTTAGTTATGCTTCTAACATCTCTCCTGGAAAAGCAGCTTATGGCTGCTCTGCCCGAGATTTCACATGGCTGGTCACCTTTCTCCCTCCAAAGCATGGCGTAATTTCACTTTCTCTTCCTGCTTCTCTTAGCCTCCTGCAGGGACTCAGAAATCCCACCTCTTTCCTTCTGCCCAATTGGCTCCTAGCATCTTTAGTCATTGATCAAGAACCAACTGGGAACAGGACTTTAGCATCAGAACCACCTGCTACGCATATATGCACATATACACACAGGCTTCAACACACTTTATTTTTTCTTCCATAGCTTATATATCCCAGCAAAATCTTTCAAGCAGTATAAAATTACAATATAATTACATTCTATTTTTCTTCTAGTGAATGACTATGGAAAAACAGTATGTTCCCAATAGCTTTACATAAAAAACATTATGTAAACAAAACAAATTATTCCCAAGAACCCATATATATTCGTAACTAAGCAATTTATTATAGATTAACAAAGTATGAGCAAGCAAGGTAGTTCTCAACCAGTTTCTCTTACTGGCAGGCAGCAATTAAATATAAAACTCATGCATTTGACCAGATGCTAACAGTACTTCATGATGAAAAGCACAAGTTAGTTATAGAAGAGAGCTTCCTTAACATTTAAAAGGAATCTTCGAAAACCATACTGTTAAAATTGTCTTTAGTGTTGAAAAAAATGAAATTAATTTCTTGGGCTGAAGAGATGGTTCAGTGGTTAAGAGCACCGACTGCTCTTCTGAAGGTCCTGAGTTCAAATCCCAGCAACCACATGGTGGCTCACAACCTTCCGTAATGAGATCTGACACTCTCTTCTGGTGCATCTGAAGACAGCTACAATGTACTTAGATATAATAATAAATAAGTCTTTTTAAAAAAAGAAATTAATTTCTTTAACAGTAGTCTTTTCAAGCTACTTCTATCCAGCATCATTTGAAAATTCTATCCAAGAAACTATGTCAAGAAAAATTTTAAAAAGGTGTCAATATTAGAAAACAACATACCAAATTACATTCATTACAAATGGCATAATCATATGTGTAAAAAACCTTAAGGTACACACCCACCAATCTGAATATAAACCTATTCTAGGCCATAAGTTTGCAGAGGATAACATCCGTATATAGAGGCAGTTTCTTTTTAAACAGTAACAATGAATGTGATCAGTATGAATTAAAGAAACTAATTTCACAGACTAAACACATACTCCAGTGGTAGGACCATATTTATTGTGCATGAAATACAGTTTTTGATCCCTAGAATCATAACAAATGAAGACAGATAAGGGAGAAAGAAGGAGGCCATTCAGTATTTGTCCACCAAAATCTATTAAACAATGCTCAGATAAAGAACTTAATAAATAATTTATTAAATGCTCTGTTTGTTCATGAATAGGAGGAGATTGGATAGTGTTAAGATGAAAATATCTCTAAGTTGATCTGCTGAGTCAGTACAATTTCTGTAATCCTACTTAGCCCCTTGGTTAAAACTAAAAAAATAAAAATAAAAAGGCTCTAAAGCCCCACAGAACCTTAAAGAACCCAGAGAAGCCAAAACAGTTTTGAAGTAAGAAAAAACAGAGGACTTATACTAACACAATCTCAACCTCATAGCCATAGTACTTGGAATGATGTAGGACAGACAGACAGACTGATCAACGGCACAGAACTAAAATTCTAAATAAATCCTTATATTTAAGGATAGTGATTTTTGACAAGGCGATGAGGCTACCATGGCAATTCATTGAGGAACAGTTCTCGGTAACAGTATTGCATTGCGTATTCTCATGTGAAAGAATAAACTGGAACCACTTTCTCTAGTTCTATAAAAATAATCATAATAATAATTCAAAATGGATCAAAACCAGGATTCTAATAGCTAAAATTATTAAACTCTTAGAAGACTGAATAAACTTTATGACCTTGTATTAGGGGACAGTTATTATTATATGACAACAAAAGCACAGACAATGAGATAACATAGGTAAAAAAGAAAGTTCACCAAAATTAAGAACTTTCTGAAAGGATACTTTCAAGAAAATGAAGAAACAACAGAGAATGCCACAAAATATTTCTAAATCTTATACAATGAACTCAATAATGAAAATATAACCCAGATTAAACGGGCAAAAAGGAGCTAGAGCTATGACTCCATGGTTAAGAGCACATTGGGTTTGATTCCCAACATCCATGACTTGCTACGACCATCAGCATCTCCAATCTCATAGGATGCACCACCCTCTGGGCACTGCACACACCTGGTCCACAGATAGATGCCTGAAAAACACCAAATACACACACACAAAAACTTAAATTAAAAAAGTTGAAGAATAAAATAGGCAAAGACTCTGAACATTTTCCACAGAAAATATTCAAATAGACACTAAACATCATTAGTCAGCAGAAAATGCAAATCAAAACTACCTAGATTTAGACAATATAGTACATTAATATAATAGAGTATTATTCAGTATGAGAAGGAATGCTACAATGTGGATGAACCTGTAAAAATTCTGTTAAATGTAAAAAGCACACATATTGTTTGAAACTATTTATTGGAAGGAAATTTGTGTCTGCCAGATGGAGGAGGTGTATATAGAATGTTTTTTAACGAGCATAGGGTTTCTTTATGAGGTGATGAAAATGTTTCTGGAATTGAACACAGGTGATGATGTTACAATCTTATGAACTCAAAATTATTGAATTTTATACTCTATCCACATTTTGTAGTGTGTGAATTATATCTTAACAAAAAACTAAAATTATGTATAGCAGAACAGCAATTCTCAGGGTTTTTCCTCTGGATTGCCTTACATTTTCAAAATTATTGATGACCCCAGTAAGATTTTATTTATATGCATTAGAACTAATATTATCCCTGTTTGAAACTAAAACTAAGAATTTGAAAAAAATGTTGAATTAGAAACTTATTTTATAACAAAAGAATCTGATTACCTATTAACATAAATTACATCTTATGACAAATAACTACATTTTCCAAAACAAAAAGCTATTGTTTTACAGTTTTGTACATCCCTTTCAATGTCTGACCTGATAGAAGGCAGCTGGATTCTCTAACCTGCTTTTTCATGGATCTGTTGTTATATGTTTTTGTTGTTGAAGTGTAAAACAGGATTTAGCTTCATATAAATATGCAATTGGATATAGAGAGATTCACATAACTTTTACTATTTCTTGTGGATCGCCAAAGACCCACAAGCTGTAATTTACGAAAGACTAACTACAGTATTAATAGGACAAAAAGCCATTTCTGTAGCGGGTACTTGCTACTTTGTGGGTTCTTTCTTCTTCTTCTTCTCTTCTTCTTCTACCCTTCTCTGTCCTTTCAATCCTCTACCACTAGATAGAAAGGAAAAAGAATAGAAGGAAAAGAGGGCAATGTTATTGATAAGACTACTTTCTGCAAGTTCCTTGGGGCAAGTTTGATCTTCACTGTCAGGATATCTAATTATTTCTTCCTCCTCCTCCTCCTCCTCCTCCTCCTCTTCTTCTTCTTCTTCTTTTCCCTCCCCCTCCTCCTCTCCCTCTTCCTCCTCTTCCTTCCCTCCCCTTCCCCTTCCCCTTTCCCCCTTTTCCTCCCTTTCTCCCTTTTCCCCTTTTCTCCCTTTTCCCCTTCCCCCCTTTTCCCATTTTCCCCCTTTCTCCCCCTTTCCCCTTTTCCCCTCTTTTTCCCTTCCCCCCCTTTTCCCTTTTCCCCTTCCCTTTCTCCTCCTCCTCCTCCTCCTCCTCCTCCTCCTCCTCCTCCTCCTCCTCCTCCTCCTCCTCCTCCTCCTCCTCCTTCTACTTCATGCATGACTATTGACAAACTACAGCCAAACAACAACCTACCAACAATGATCAACAATACCTCTCCAGGGCCTTATCCTTTATATACCCTCAGAAACGTTCCCAGAATTCCAAACATCACATAATTGAAGAAACTATCTTCAGCTGGCAAAACCATACCTCTGCTAGAGCATGAGGCAAATTATATTCAGCTGCTGTGGACAGTCTGAAGCAGCTCCATATGCCACATCTGGGATTAAAACAAAAATATATTCCCTAATATTTCTGTTTTTTAAAGAAACCAAAATTCTCACCACACATTTCAATAAATATTTTTTCTTCTGTCTGTATAAAGACCATTGGTGTATCTAAAACTTTAGCTGAGCCTAGTTCTCATAAACACTTTGAAGCATCGTGTAGTGGTAATTTAGAAAAGCTTTGTTCAGAATTATGAAGATCCTTAAGAGGGCTGTTAGTTTCATTATATCCTCAAAAAGAAAAATACAGTTACTATTGTCACTATTCTTATTTTACAATATTAAGAGATAAAGTTATTGAATACAGAAGTACAAATGTTATCATAGGTAATAATGTCAAAGTAACAAGCTTTTTTTTTTCCTTTTCTTTTCCTTCCTTCTCTCATTTCCTTTCCCCTTTCTTTCATGTCACAAGTCCAGGCTGCCCCTGAACTAGTTGTGTAGCCAAAAAAGACCTTTGAACTTTTAATACAAGTGCTTTCTCACACCAGTGCTGGAGTTGTAGGTGCGCACCACCATGCCCAGTTTGTACAATGCTCTAGATTGACACCAGGGATTAATACATGTCATGTAAGCTAACACTCTGTCAACTAAGCTAGATCCTCAGTACTTAGGATTTAAAAGTTTTAGCTTAAAATAATTATAGCTTCACAAGAAATTGCAAAGAGGGAACAGAAAATACCCTAAATACTCTTCACCTGATGTCCTCTAATGGCTACTTATATAATTACAGTACAATATCTAAGCAAGCAAACTGGCAGGGAGGGGTACAGGGTGCCATTTTTATTACATGCACAGACTTATGCAATTACAGTGACAACTAATCTATAGAACCTTCTAAGAGGTGTAGAGACCCCTCTCCCTTTATAACCTAACTTCTAGCAGAAACAATCTCAATTTCATCTATAATTTGATTTCCAGGATACTGACAAATGGCTACATAGCATGTGACCCTTTCACCTTTGCTCTTTTCACTCCTCATAGTTTCCTTGAGACACATCCAAGTGGCTACATGCTTCAGCCATTCATTCCTTTCTTTTGGCAGACAGCATTTCATGGTATAAATGCAAGGCAGCTTGTTTAATCATTTCCCTTTGGGATTTCCATTTGCCTACACATTTGATTATTTGATAGTATTGCTCTAATTTGCATTTCCTTAGTGCGGAACATCTTTTATTGGCAAAATCTTTTATATGTTATTATTTCATTACTTTGTGAGAAATTATCCACTCAATACTGATGATTGAGAGGCCGTGATTTGTTAGTGTTCCTCTGTTAGTGAAAGAACCTAGTGGGGAAACCCCCACTCAATTTCTGTTCGGTGCGCACCCAAGAATCACGAACAGACGACCATCTTGATGTAAAAGCATGAGGTAGTTTAATGACGAAGCTCCAGGCCGACACATATCTCCAGCAGGAGACAGAGGTGTCGACCACATGGTGGAGCCATAATGGCGGAGCTCCGGTTCGAAACGTAACTCACGCAGGAGACAGTGGTTTTGACCCCGAGGCTTGGAAGCTAGGGGTTTTTATAGAAAAGGGGTGGGGCTGGTGGAGGAATTGGCGCGGTTTCACATGATTGGTCCATTTAAACATTAACAGACTGTCAGAAGGGCGGGAGATAGGGAGGCACTAGGCCAGTCAGGACATGTAACGATGGGCCTGCCCGGGCATGTCCTGGCCTGTTCTGCTATGTTCTCAGCCCCAGGTTTCAAAGCTCACAAACAACTCTTTGGGATATTTGACATAAATTACATGAATCACAAGTCTCAAGTTTTATTTCCTTTCATTCCCCTCTTCTTCTACTAAGTAGTTCTAATCTTAGAATTTCAGAAGTATGTGGAGAATAGAAATCATACTTTTTTTATAAGAACAAAAACAGAATAAGAAGGGATAGTGAACAGAACTAAGCAGGGACCCTTTTAGTGAGGCTTGAGGGTCTGGGCATGATGTAGGTGTACATGGATTAGATCTCTGGCTGCAACTGGTGAGATGTCTTTTGTGGTACCTGGCTCATTCCCTGTAGCCAATTGTGACCAGCCTTCTTTTTGCACCACCTGTAAGCCTTTTAACTTAGCATACAGATTATTATTACAACAACATGTAGGTTTAAACACATCATTTAAGACAGTGATGAACATGGGAGCCCCATAAAGGATCTTAAAAAGAGTAAGGCTGAATCAAAAGGAAGTATTTCTAGTTCTAAATAGGGCATGGGGAAGGAGCACCAAGTCTGTACCAGTCTCTTTTAGAATTTTATTAATCTGTTTTACCTGTCCTGAGCTTTGGAGTCTGTATGCACAATGTAACTTCTAACTAATCTTTAATATCTTGGCCAGTCCCTGATTTACCTGGGCAACAAAGCAGGTTCATTACCTCGGGAAGATTTCTTTTAGGATCTTCTTGGCTATCACATTTGTCGTCTCAGTTCTTTAATTGTGAGGCTACTGCCATCAGTGTACCAGCTCTTCTGCCAGAATGTCAGTGCAGTGATGAGTAGGTGAAGTCTCAGGCAGTAGGGTAGTGAGATTGAGGACAGCAGGTGGAGCGAAGGTCACTCATTCAGTCAACAAAAAGCTTTGATGTGTCACAGGAGCGTTGGTCGTCATCCATCAGTCAGGGAGCTTTCAGATAATGCTTTTAAGAGTGTGGGATGCCACTACAGTTATTTGCTGTCCCAGAGTGAGCTTATTAGCATCCTTGACAAGCAGAGCTATGGCAGCAATAGCTTACAGGCAAGAAAACCACCCGCTGGCAACAGGGTGTAACTTCTTGGATAGGTAAGCCACTGGCCTTTTTTAAAGTCCCAAAGTCTGAGAAAGGACTCTTCTGGTGACACCTGCTCTTTTACATAGAGACTTTTTGGTGATATGGGGTCCACAAAACATCTCCCCTTCCTTGGTTAGGGGGTACAACAGGGCAGCTAAGGTCGCCAACCCAGGTATCTAGAGTCTGTAGAAGCCAGCAGTACTCAAGAATTCTCTTACTTGCTTTGGTGTAGTTGGGGTGGGGATCTGAGTTACAGTCTTTTTTCTGGCTTTCTTTAGCCACTACTTCCCGTCTCGAAGGATGTATCTCAAATAAGTAACTTTAATCTGACACAGCTGAGCCTTTTTAGCTGAGGCTCGGTCTTCTGTTGCCCAGATTTCTTGTCTAGATCTTGTCTTTTTCTCTCCTATCACTGTGGCCAAGATTCTAGTCAAATTTCTCTTTTGTCTATGATCCCTCCTGTCCTTTTTTTTTTTTTTTTTTTTGCCTCTTGCCTCTCGCCTCTCTCTCTCTTTTCGTAATACACCTTCTCTGCCTCTTACTGGTTTTACTCTAAATATTTCTTATTTGGGGTATCTCCCTCATCTCGGACCTCTCTAATCTCTGTTATTTCTATTTTTCACTGTCTCTCCCGAGTCTGCTGAAGCTTTTGCTCTTCCTTACAGTCTAAGCTCACCTTTTTCTAGACCTCTATACAAATTTGTCAGAGCTTGGTGATTAGACTTGCAGGTGCTCCTTACCTGAGAAAGAAGTTTTAAGTAGACAGATGTCTCCCTCACTGGTTAGCAGCTTAGGGTGGGGCCTCTCTAGAAGAGAAAACACGTGGGGCAGGGAAGGGAAGGTAGCTCTCACAGCTGGCTGCGCCAGGCCAACTCAGGGAGCAGGGGAAGGCAGCGAACTCTAGTCGACCCTAGGAAGCCAGGAGGGGCCAGCGCGGGCCCTGTGGGCCTCACCCCTCTTTTTCTTCTTGCCCGTCCCATAGGCAGTGAATCCGTGGTGGTGGTGGGGTGGGCATCCCGGGGGAAACCTCTGCATCGGGTGTTCCCCCCTTGGTCACGGTTTCCCACGTGGCCAGTATGCGCTGCTGCCGCCTAAGCCGGAAGGTCTCATTCCAGTCCTGCGGCTGTGTGCAGCCAGTTTTTCTTAACTATCACTGACAAATTCTGTCTTAACGTCAGTTCAAGTCCGCAGTCGGCACTACACACACAGTCTGTCCTATGACGAAAACCACAAACAAAAACAAGACAGCAACACAAAAACAAGACAGCAACAGAAAATAAAAGACACCAGTATCTAAGCACACTTGTTCCTCACTCTGCCAGATGTGAAACCAAGGCACGAGGTGGGACTCGAACCCACGATCTCGCAACCCTAAAACCAAGGCACGAGGTGGGACTCGAACCCACGATCTCGTAACCCTAAAACCAAGGCACGAGGTGGGACTCGAACCCACGATCTCGCAACCCTAAAACCAAGGCACGAGGTGGGACTCGAACCCACGATCTCGCAACCCTAAAACCAAGGCACGAGGTGGGACTTGTACCTACGATCTTGTAACCCTAAAACCAAGGCACGAGGTGGGACTTGAACCCACAATCTCGCAACCCTAAAACCAAGGCAGGAGGTGGGACTCGAACCCACGATCTCGCAACCCTAAAACCAAGGCACGAGGTGGGACTTGAACCTACGATCTTGTAACCCTAAAACCAAGGCACGAGGTGGGACTTGAACCCACAATCTCGCAACCCTAAAACCAAGGCACGAGGTGGGACTCGAACCCACGATCTCATAACCCTAAAACCAAGGCAGGAGGTGGGACTCGAACCCACGATCTCGCAACCCTAAAACCAAGGCACGAGGTGGGACTTGAACCTACGATCTTGTAACCCTAAAACCAAGGCACGAGGTGGGACTTGAACCCACAATCTCGCAACCCTAAAACCAAGGCACGAGGTGGGACTCGAACCCACGATCTCATAACCCTAAAACCAAGGCAGGAGGTGGGACTCGAACCCACGATCTCACCACCCTAAAACCAAGGCACGAGGTGGGACTTGAACCTACGATCTTGTAACCCTAAAACCAAGGCACGAGGTGGGACTTGAACCCACAATCTCGCAACCCTAAAACCAAGGCACGAGGTGGGACTCGAACCCACGATCTCATAACCCTAAAACCAAGGCAGGAGGTGGGACTCGAACCCACGATCTCACAACCCTAAAACCAAGGCACGAGGTGGGACTTGAACCTACGATCTTGTAACCCTAAAACCAAGGCACGAGGTGGGACTTGAACCCACAATCTCGCAACCCTAAAACCAAGGCACGAGGTGGGACTCGAACCCACAATCTCATAACCCTAAAACCAAGGCACGAGGTGGGACTCGAACCCACGATCTCGCAACCCTAAAACCAAGGCAGGAGGTGGGACTCAAACCCACGATCTCGTAACCAGAAAACCAAGGCACGAGGTGGGACTTGAACCCACGATCTCATAACCCTAAAACCAAGGCACGAGGTGGGACTCGAACCCACGATCTCGCAACCCTAAAACCAAGGCACGAGGTGGGACTCGAACCCACGATCTCGTAACTGGAAAACCAAGGCACAAACAAATTCACAAACCGAGACACAGATTTACAAACCAAGACACAAATTCACAATCTCAGAACTGAAAAACCAAGACACAAATTCAGTGGTGCCACACTTAGACAACAGACAACATGTAAGACACACACAAACAAACGTACCTCCAAGGGGTCTTTCGGGGTTCCTGGGTGTCACGCAGATCTCGGTGGGACCTCCAAATGAAAGAACCTAGTGGGGAAACCTCCACTCAATTCTCGATTTGGCGCGCACCCAGGAATCACGAACAGAGGACCATCTTGATGTAAAAGCATGAGGTAGTTTAATGACGGAGCTCTGGGCCGACATGTATCTCCCACAGGAGACAGAGGTGTTGACCACATGGTGGAGCCATAATGGCGGAGCTCCGGTTCGAAACATATCTCACACAGGAGACAGTGGTTTTGACCCCGACGCTTGGAAGCTAGGGGTTTTTATAGAAAAGGGGTGGGGCTGGTGGAGGAATTGGCGCGGTTTCACATGATTGGTCCATTTAAACATTAACAGACTGTCAGAAGGGCGGGAGATAGGGAGGCACTAGGCCAGTCAGGACATGTAACGACGGGCCTGCCCGGGCATGTCCTGGCCTGTTCTGCTATGTTCTCAGCCCCAGGTTTCAAAGCTCACAAACAACTCTTTGGGATATTTGACATAAATTACATGAATCACATGTCTCAAGTTTTATTTCCTTTCATTAGCAATGGTGTTCCTTCACTAGTTCGGCTCACATCTTAATTGTGCAAGTAATTTGCCATTATATAACCATCTGCTTCAAAAATGAATAGAAATAAGTACATTGTAAGTACTTTGTGGTCCACTATGCAGAACATTTAAAATATGCAGACCTTTACTATTACCACATGTTTTTGAAAAATAAAATGACTACGAGAATGTTTTGGTGTCACTAACTAATTCTAAAGCACATGTAGCTTTATCTACCAGTGATTTTACACTATCAGCAAAAACATCAACATAGTTACAATTAGGAAAATGCTAGGAAAATTGTACTGAGTCAGAATTTCCCTGAAAGAACATTTTGTGCTGTCTTATTTTCTTTTCCTGTTGCTGTAATAAAATATCTTGTCAAACACAGTGCAAGGGAGAAAGCATTTATTTTAGTTCACAGTTTAAGGGTGCAGTCCACTGTGGTGAGGGAAATAAAGGAAGCATTAACTTAAAGCAACAGATCATAATACATCAACAATCAATATGCACAGAGCAATGAACTTTTGTTCTTAGCTCTCTTTATATGTAGTTCAGAATCCCATCTAAAGGAATGGTCCACCCACATTGAATGAGTTTTCCTGCTACAATTATCTTAAATGAGATAATACCACTACATGCATGCCTAGAAGCTAACCTAGATAATTCTTCAGAGGTGTGTCAGGAAGATTATCTTCAGATTCTAGGTCTCTTATAGTTGACAATCAAGATTAACCATCTTTATTCAAGCACTTGGGAGGCAGAGACAGGTGGGTCTCTGAGTTCAAGGCCAGCCTGGTCTACAGAGTGAGTTCCAGGGCAGCCAGGGCTACACAGAGAAACCCTGTCTCAGAAAGAAAGAAAGAAAGAAAGAAAGAAAGAAAGAAAGAAAGAAAGAGAGAGAGAGAGAGAGAGAGAGAGAGAAAGAGAGAAAGAGAGAAAGAGAGAAAGAGAGAAAGAGAGAAAGAGAAAGAGAGAAAGAGAGAAAGAAGAAAGAGAAAGAGAGAAAGAGAGAGAGAAGAAAGAGAAAGAGAGAAAGAGAGAAAGAGAGACGGAGGGAGGAAGGGAGGGAGGGAGAGAGGGAGGGAGGGAGGGAGGGAGGGAGGGAGGGAGGGAGGGAGGGGGAGAGGGAGAGGGAGGGAGGGAGGGAGGGAGAGAGAGAGAAAGAGAGAGAGAAAGAGAGAGAGAGAAAGAAAGAAAGAAAGAAAGAAAGAAAGAAAGAAAGAAAGAAAGAAAGATTAACCATTATTAAGTATGCACAAAGATCCACATACCACTTCTCCATTAGGAAAAAATATAAATACCTGATGCTTATTGTGATCAAATACATGGAAATAAAGGTAGATTCATAAAGGGAGACAAATGAAGATAGACGAGGAGTCAGCGAGGGTCATCTCAGGACACCCAGCAATCTCACTATTTTCCTTATCCCTTTCCCCTGATTGTGAACAATCGCCTTTGTTGGGAACCTCTGAATAATATGCTAGGTTATGTCTGTAGATTATGATTCACTGAATTGTGGGTGGGGTTTGTGTCTGCCTCAGTAAAGACTGATTACAGCAGACCTAAAATCCAGGTGTGGGGGAAACCAGCAAATTTGTGATGACCCAATGAAGTTCACTAAATATTGTGTCGTGATATTAATGTCATGACACTTAATTCAAGGGGACTATAGAGTATAAACTTATGGAGTTAATTTATAAGGTACCTTGAGGCAATGCATGAAAAGAATGCTGTTTTACCTGAGACCTTCCTTACGTCAGCTTTAAAAGCCCCACATTCCAGGAACTCCATCACAGGCCAATGGACAAGTCAATCATTGAGTAGAAGAACCACAATACAACAGCCGTCTACATCTATCAGAAATAGGCACATAGAGCTGATGCGTGCAAGCAGAACTGTA